>NC_060119.1:1261728921-1262035171 GCF_021461395.2 Schistocerca americana
CTTTTATCAGATCGAACTTCATCCAGAATGTAGAAAATACACAGATTTTCTTTGTTTCGGCGTTTGTTATCAATTTCGGAAACTTCCTTTTGGTTTGAACATTTCTTCGGCAGCGTTCATTCGCGGGCTAAATTCCATATTACCTGAGTTCTTAAAACGTCACATCACCTTATATGTGGATGATATTCTAATAGCAGAAGCTTCATGGGAACAACATAATCGCATCCTCAACAGTTTGTTACGTATTTTTGCAGAATCTTGAATTACAGTTAAGTTGGAAAAGTCTGAATTCGGTAGGTCAAAGGTGAGGTTTTTGGGACATATTATTTCTTCTGAAGGCATTCAGCCGGATCCTGAAAAGTTAGAATCAATCAGAGCCATTCCAGTTCCATCCACAAAAAGACAAGTCCGCAGTTTTCTAGGTATCGTAAATTTTTACCGTCGTTTTCTGAATATGCAAATTCTAGTTATACAAAAACTTTGTTCTCTCACTGGAAAAAATACTATTTGGAACTGGGACGAACAAGCACAGTTGGAATTCAATTCTTTGAAAGAATCGCTACTTAACACGCCAATACTAGCTTATCCAGATCTGTCACAAGATTTCTGCCTTAGCACGGATTCTTCTAAAGTAGGTCTTGGTGCCCATTTATTTCAAGAAGCCACAGAAAATGACACTACTGTTCAGAAAACCATTGCTTTTGCTAGCCGAGTGCTAACAAAATCTGAAAAAAATTATTCCGTTACTCAATTAGAAGCTTTAGCTATCGTTTGGGCACTTAACAAATTCAGTTTCTTTCTTTCTGGTAAGCACGTAAAAGTATACAGTGATCATCGTGCATTACAATTTCTTGTGTCTTCAAAATTAAATCATGACAGGTTAAAACGTTGGGCATTGTTTCTGCAAGAATTCCACTTCACAATAGTCTACATTCCCGGCAAGGAGAACATTGTTGCCGACGCACTGTCACGCGCACCGGCTGGGCTTGAGAAAAGTAACACAGACGGCAACCTCGAAAAAAATTTCAGTATTCTTTACATTCAGAAAGTCGCCTTTGAAAACTTCATCGCCACATCTTTAAAGGACATTGCTCATGAACAAGATAAAGACCCGATTTGGAAAGACATCAAAACTAAATGGCATGAAAAGCCGCACACTCAGATTCGGCATTATTATCTGGTTAGAAACAACATACTCTTCAAACGCTGCACTGTTGATGACAAGCTATGGGTACTTTGCATTCCAGACGATTTTGTTAATAAGCTCATTTGGTACATTCATTTCAGCTACGCACATTTTGGTCCACGAAAATTTATAATATTCTTCGGACGATTGTTATTTTAACAATATGGAAAAGAGAATTCGAAGAGTCTTGTCTATTTGTAAACTTTGTCAAAAGGCGAAACCATCTACTATCTCACATCGTGCTCCGTTGTTTCCTATCATTCCTTCTAAATTAAAAGAAATTGCTGCAGTTAATCTCTTGGGACCGCTTGTCAGAACATCTAATGGATTTTCGTACATTCTAGTCGCTGTTGAACTTACTTCAAAATTTGTTTCCTTCACACCGTTACGTAAAGCCACTGGACGGTCTGTATCCAACGCCTTTGTTAAAAAATTTTTACGTGAAATTGGGGACGTTAGTAAAGTCATTTCAGATAACGGACCTCAATTCAGATGTGGTTTTTGGTCACGCATGCTTCGAAACCATATAATCAAACCTGTTTCTATTTCATTGTACTCACCACATTGTAACCCCTCCGAACGGATTATGAAAGAAATCAATAAGCTTTGCAGACTTTATTGTCACAGAAAGCATCAGCATTGGGACAGATATTTACACTTATTTCAAAACGTGCTGAATGAAATGCCTCAGGACTCCACTGCTTTACCACCTACTCTTGTACTGAAGAATGAAGAACCACCAAACAGAATCAGAGAGCTTGTACCTTTCCCGAATACACGTAAACTTCGACACAAAGACATAATTGATTTGGCTATTAAAAATATCAAATCTGCAGCAGACAAAAGGAGAAAACTACACGGTAAAGCAAATGCAAAGAAATTATATATTGGTCAGAAAGTTCTCATTAAAGCTCATTCATTGTCACATAAGAAGAAACACTTGAGTCACAAATTCTTTCTAGTTTACAATGGACCTTACAGAATCCGACGTATACCACATGATAATTGCGTTGAAGTTGAAACTCTGCATACTAGGAAGAGTAAAGGTTTACACCACATTTCACATGTAAAACCGTTTATTGAAAGATAATCTGCTTTTTAACTTTGTCTTTGCCATATAACTTTTCACTTTACATTGCTAGTAGGTTTTGTCAGACTTAGAATCTGTTAACATGCAACAATGTTTGAAGTTAAATATCCAGTCAAGAACCAAGAGAACTTATTTAAACAGAAATTACGAATGCATTGTTA
The DNA here is from genome assembly GCF_021461395.2 of Schistocerca americana. NCBI lineage: Eukaryota > Metazoa > Arthropoda > Insecta > Orthoptera > Acrididae > Schistocerca > Schistocerca americana. The sequence goes on from NC_060119.1 coordinate 1,261,731,359, forward strand.
TTGTGAACAGACGTCACAGTGTTATTGTGTGTGTACATTCTTGCTTGTTAGTTGCACGATTACGTAACGACTATAAGGCTTACATACTTAGAATATATACCGGTACTGCTAATGAGATTTTAATGCAACATTTTGGTTTACTTGAAAATAAATTCTGGAGTTAAAGTACTTTCAGTGAGATACCAGATGACACAGTGGTTAGTTTATGTGTCAGCTACACGATTTTATTACGACGCTACTAATGAGTGACAATGTACAATGTTGCTTTTTCAGTGTTTCTGTTTTATATCTGCACAGTTTTTCTGTATTATTCTGGAAAGTAAAACAGGTTTTAGTAGTAACTTTTGTGATATAGCTACAATGAGACTGCCTTTTCCGTAGCACAACAATACGTTACAGCACAGTACTTTCTTCATCATGGCAATAAGCGTAATAACTAAGATATCCATACGCAAAGCATTTTGTTTATCATGAGGTAAGTACATTGACTTCTGCAGAACTTAGCTTTCGGAGCACGATAACTACGACAGTTCCGCAGAGATTATCTTACAACAAGACGCACAGTTTAGCGCTACAGTACACGTATTTGAGTGATTAATTTTATACTTAAAACATTTATTTTTAAAGGTTTTTGAATTACAAAGAAAGTTTTCTGGGATATATTTCATTCCATTGTAATAATCTGTAACAACTGAGGGTATAATTACATTAATCCTCAGGGGGGTACACGCTTACTTTGTGTACCATGTGTGTGGCAAGCACAAGGAGCCCTAGCTAATATGGTATTTGCTTATACAACTTTACACATCGGTACCATATTTCTCTAACACATAAATTACACAGATATATGATCATTTAACTGAGAGAGACAAACATTTATTTTAATACATCAATGACAAATGTTTACGTAATTACACAGTTGGATAACTTCACACTTATGAAATTGAATTTGTCTGTACTTTGCGAACTGTTCATATTTTTTTTTGGAACCATTGTGATACTATGAGAGCTTTGAATGATGTATTTGGTATGGGATCATGATTTTTAAAGTACGTTTGAGGTAGATAACACTTTTGAAATGAGCAAAGAATTTTTTTTAGGTTTTAAAATATTCAGAAAGCTACGACGATTTTGAGACGTGACCTGTTATGATGTTATTATTACGATGGCGATGTGTATTATGCTGTTGAAGTATGTTTATGATCAATGAGATGATGCTATATGAGGAATCTGATTACACTATGTATTTATTATGATGGAATATTGGAGACGTGTTGATGAATATGTATATGTGTAATAATGTAAGGAATAAGGAGCAGTGGTTAGGGACTCTGACTTGTGAAAAAGGATGTTGGAAACCAAGAATCGTACTTTAAGAATTATGAAATGTGTGTAAATGCGTGAATGTATCACAAAGCTGGCGAAAATTTTTTGGACACTGTTATATTTACAGGATTTTGTTTCTACTCATTTGTAATGCAAATTCTCGACCTGTGAAATTTCTATATGAGACTGTCACTGCTGTCATAAATATTTCGGTAAGAAAGTTAAGTGACCTTCACGTAATGCGTCGTTGACGCCCAGCTGTACCACCTGCCTGGAAAAAAGCCATTAGTGTGTGTGTTTCAGAGGCACAGGTGGAGAAAAAAAGAGGCCATTATCCTCGCTATTGACATTTCTTTGCAGAAAGCATTGTAAATACGACACACTCATTACTTGGAAACATGATTACTCGTACTTTGTGCTACTTACTGAAATGCATATGAATTGATGGGAAATATTCGTACATCTGCACACCTGATTATGACAAGTGTATTTTCTACGAGAATTCAGAGAATTTCTACTGACTTATGAAATGCCACATAGCTGTTGAATGATGTTTTTATGCTTTGGTTTGCGTAACTGCTTATTTCATTTGATATCTGTTTTCCATTTGTGTTGCAGCATTGGTTTTATAAAATAAAATTAAATGCATTTGCTAATGTGAACACTTTCTGTCAACAGATCTATTAAATAATTACTTTATGATCCACATTCTTCGAAAAAGGAGCTCTTGGAATGGAAAGAACAATAAGAAGGGACTAATAGCAGTAACTGCATATATAATTTTCTTTTCAAGTACTTGGTAATTTTTTGTAGAATTAGTTTTTGTGGTGCACCACTTTAATGACATAGATATTAAGATGTGAACAGACATTTCCCTTATCTGCAATGTTGTCTTTAGTGTACTATTTTTTCTGCTTGAGCTATGTCATATTTAGGTATAAGTTATTGCATTTGCTGCTGCTGTTTGCCAGGCATAGTGCTACTAAATTTCACTTTGTATTACTCTGTTAAGCTAGTTTTACTACTGATTTATTTTTCTTGTTGCTGCACATTGGCTCATATTAGTTGTAATGTTGCATTGCTTGGTAATTTAGATTTACTGTAGCTTGCTTTGACAATTTCCATTTTTTTCGTTGCTGTTTGTATTAATTGTTTTGTGCTGCTGCATTGCCTCATCCCTTAGTTTAGCATCTGAGCTCAGTAGATTTAAGTTAGCTTAAGAGGGGGGTAGACTATATAAGAGAATGAGTTGCGATGAATTGGAAGAAATGCATTGAGAAGCTATACGAAAAAAGTACAGAAAGCAGGTATAGATAGGACTTTTTGGAAATAATGAAGAATGGAGATCTCCAAGAAGTAAAGAAAGTTTTGTTTGCAAAATACTGCAATAAAACAAACCTTGTCCTTTCCTTGTGTTATCCCACTATGTGTTTGTGTACTCTTGTATATTTGTGTTTTTCCTGTCTTTATGTGATTATCTGATGAGAGTTACGTTGTAGAATTTTTCTGATAATATGTTATTTACTTTGTAAAGATGTTTAGACATTATTCTGTTTTGTTTTAATGCTCATGTGTGAAATTAATGTTTCAAAAACTATTCTCGTTATTTTATATATTTACTTATGTCTTAATTCCTGTAACACTGATGTATCTGTTTATTTCAATTCTTTTGTAAAGCCTGTACTACTACAAATGTTATCTGTATTGTTATGTTATTTAATGATGTATTTTGCACCGTTGTTATTGTATTCTCATGTTATAAAATTGTAACCGACACCAGTTCATCAAATTGAGTAACTTGTAAGTTACATTTCACTGCACACGTTTCTGTTGGTCATAGTATATGGACAATATGTGAGAAGTAGGGACTGTTAGTGTTTGCACGTGTGTTAATAATTCAGCAAGAGACTGGATAACAGCATTGCTGGTTCTAAGGACAATTCCAAAAACTTTGTGAGTGCACAAGTGGTGGTTTATGGACTTGCTATATTGTCCGCAAGACTCTTCGATGGTGATTGTGCACCTGCACAGTCGCAACAGATAGCTGCTGGCCGTCTCTACAAGGACTGAAGTGGGTCTGCACCTGCGATGGTCCACCAATACCATTATCTCTACAAGGACTACAGTGGGTCTGCATCTTTGATGGCCCACCAATACCATTATTTCTACAAGGACTGCAGTGGGTCTGCACCTCTGGTGGATCACCAATACCATAATCTCTACTAGGACTACAGTGGGTCTGCTCTGTGATGACCTACCTACCATTATTCTTCAAAACTTTGACTGACTCTGCTGTGGGTTTTCTCTGTTGTGGCCCATTACCTGTCTCCATGTCAAGAGTCAGCACTGTCTTTCCGTTAGAAGGACAACACTACTCCTTCAAGACTGCATGGAAATCCACTACTTCTGTGTGCATTTTCTTTTAGTGCTCAGACTTTGAGAAAACACTGCGATTTTCTTGTGATGAACGATCAGGACTGTCTTTATGCACTGTGAGAAAATTTTAGCTTTTGACCAACATTGTATCAATATGTGTGTGCATTTGATTTCTTTGTTATTGTAACTGTGAAAAAATTTTAACAAATATTTATTGGCCAGTGCCCAAAACAATTTGAAATATTTTTTGTGGGGAGCATGGGGGCTATGTAAGTAGGCTGTTTAGGTTTTCTTAGCGCTCTGTATGAAAATCACTGGCTGCGCTGTGTGCAGTCTGTGGCTGGTTGGCATTGTTGTAATACTCGCCATTGTAGTGTTGGGCAGCTGGATGTGAACAGAGCATAGCGTTGCACAGTTGGAGGTGAGCCGCCAGCAGTGGTGGATGTGGGGAGAGAAATGGCAGAGTATTGAAATTTGTAATACTGGATGTCATGAACTGCTATATATATTATGACCTTAGAACACTATTAAGGTAAATACATTGTTTCTTCTCTATCAAAATCTTTCATTTGCTAACTATGGCTATCAGTAGTTAGTGCCTTCCGTAGTTTGAATCTTTTATTTAGCTGACAGTAGTGGCGCTCGCTGTATTGCAGTAGCTTGAGTAATGAAGATTTTTGTGAGGTAAGTGATTTGTGAAAGGTATAGGTTAATGTTAGTCAGGGCCATTCTTTTGTAGGGATTTTTGATAGATTGCGTTGCGCAAAAATATTGTGTGTCAGTATAAGGACAGTCATGTACAATTTTTCATAAGAGGACGTTTCACAACAAGGTTGAGGTTATGGATATGAAAGTAGCTAGGATGATTGCAGGTACTAGTAGATGGGAACAATGGCAGGAGGGTGTCCACAATGAAGAAATCAAAGAAAAACTGGGAATGAACTCTATAGATGTAGCAGTCAGGGCGAACAGGCTTAGATGGTGGGGTCATGTTACACGCATGGGAGAAGCAAGGTTACCCAAGAGACTCATGGGTTCAGCAGTAGAGGGTAGGAGGAGTCGGGGCAGACCAAGGAGAAGGTACCTGGATTCGGTTAAGAATGATTTTGAAGTAATAGGTTTAACATCAGAAGAGGCACCAATGTTAGCACTGAATAGGGGATCATGGAGGAATTTTATAAGGGGGGCTATGCTCCAGACTGAACGCTGAAAGGCATAATCAGTCTTAAATGATAATGATGATGACAACCATACAAACGATATATGGCTCAGGATATTAGGGTACAAAAGACAGACAAAAGCGTCGAGTGATATCCATGGAAATAGATTACTAGAGGGGAAAGTGCTAGTATCTCCTGATTATACAATTGAAGTAAGGAACTCTGACTAATTATGGGATTGGAAGGGAATGCGGGCTGTTGAAACTAAGTGGTATCTATGCTATGGCCGCCCAGAAAAAAAATTAACGACAAAAGATGACCACAAAAGGTATGGAAGTGAATCCAAGAGCAGTGATTGATCACCTAGGAGATGAGTGACATGTGCCGGAGAAGTTCTGGACTCCATAATTCTGGAGGACTATTAGACCTTAAGCTACATACATCTCCATACTATCTTTGTAGTTATTGGTATCAAAACTTTTTCTTTCCCTGAAAAGAAAGATGCCTTTCACAGACGCTGCAAAAATCGAGAGGCATATCAATTATACTAACGCAACGTGGCCACTTTCAGGTATGCGGTTAATAGTTTAATCGTTTAAAAATACTTTGAGGGCTCTCTGGTAATCGTGTTAACACCTTGCTAAAGGAAAATAAAAGGGACTCATCATTTACGTGCTAATGGAAAATAAAAGGGACACGTCATTTATGAGATCCTCCGAGAAATTAACCTCCAGCCTCATCAATACATGAGGAAATCTGAAGGAAAGTGATGTGTCTGCGTAAGCAGAAGAAACTAACGATCAAAGTTCAAAAACAATTTATTGGACTGTTCAATTAACCAAAACAAATTCTGAAAGTATAACACCAGTACAAAACAGTGATCCGTCTTCGAATCACAACTACATACAAGAATAATATAGAAAACAACTGAAATAATTTCCTACTAGTCTCCGCCAGAGACTTCTCCGATATACCAAGGCTAATCCAGAGATCAGCGAGAAGATCCAAGTCGGGCTGCCGGGGAGGCAGCTATCCACGTCTGCTGGCGGTCGATGAACTGCCGACGTGCGACCGAGTGCCGGCCTTTATATCGCTTCGGCGGGTGAGTACCTCGGAACTACTTTCCATCACGTGGTTTGACGTGTGAAAATAGTTCCGGGATCTGCAGCGACCTCTTCCTTATGTTTATGTGGGCCGGTAGTGGCCCCTGGTGGCCGCTGGTGTCTTTGCTGTGGTGTTGTTCTTGTTGTTGTGGCCGTTCATCAATATTACCTGTCGGTTGTGTAGTGCTTCGGTGTGCCAGCGAAGCGGGCAACCCGTGGCTGCAGACTGTCAGTTTGGTTGCTGATACTCTAGGCGCCCTGATGTCTGGTGGAGAAGGCCACAGCAGAAAGGATGTCCATTTAATCAAAGCTCTCATTTCTTACTCCACATCAGAAAGTCACTTGTCGACTAAGCTATTAACAAGCTCGAATTTGACCTTTTAGATGACATTCCGTGCTTTTCTACAGAAAATTTCTTCTAGAGATTTTCATGTTGGTGTTCCCATTTAATACTCGTGTGACATGTGACCTAACGGTGACCAAAGAAAAAGTGAGTATGAGACTAAAGAAACTGAGATGTGTTGGCAGAGAAGAACTTCAATTCGTCTCCTGTGTCTACCTCTTCATCTGAGTGTGGCACTGCAACCTACATCCTCAATTATTCGCTGCATGTATTCCAATCCGGAAGTCTTGCCACCCTGTCCCTTCTCCTTGTCAGTGTTTTCCGTATATTCCGTTCCTCGCTGATTCTGCAGAGGCTCTCACCGTTCCTTACCTTATGTATGAAAAATTTTCTACCCTTGGTAATTAATTTTGGTCAGTAATGACCATCCTCTGACCTTCAACCTTACAAAATCGCGTGTACTCAAGTCTATAGATGATCATTACTGATCGAAAGTAGTAATCTTGCGTAGCAAAATTTTATAATCTGTAACTGAAATATATGTGTGTGTATGTGTGTGCGTGCTGATCGAAAGTAGTAATCTTGTGTAGCAAAATTTTATAATCTGTAACTGAAATATATATATATATATATATATATATATATATATATATATATATATATATATATATATGTGTGTGTGTGTGTGTGTGTGTGTGTGTGTGTGTGTGTGAGGCTTCCATTATGCTGTATTGAGCAAGTATTTCATACTTCACTCTTAACACGCTATTCATGTCAAAAATGGGCCTCCGACAGATCCGTGGCCATCAAATTGTTTGGGGGTTTACTTTTTGTTCGACTCCTGTAATCCAACAAAACTTTACGATGGGGCCTCCATGTCTAACTGAAAACAGAGAACGCTGTCGAAAAGAGAAAGAGGATTATTTTGGCCGCGGCGGTGCTCCACAGGGATCGAGTTATGGTCCAGCCGTGCCGGCTCCCGGTGCCTGATTACCAGCGCGCGCTGCTAATTGGAAGCCCTGGACGGGCGCGCTTTCTAAACCCGATTACTGTTTCCAGCGGCCGTGGTCCTTGTTTAGGGAAACAGTATTACTCGCGCGCCGGTTTTTTGCTGCGCGCCGCGAGAGATTGTCCGACATTGTCCACCTATTGCGCCGCTTTACAAATGAGTGGACGAGACAAAGAGGGCTGATGGGGGAGGGAGGGGGGGGGGGGAAGGAAGGGGTGCTGCTGATGAAGAGGCCGACTGCTGTGCTTAAAACGGCGGAAAATTAGTGCGGCCGCAGTGGCTGGCTAGCTCGCTCGCCCGCTCGCCGTGCAACGCCGCGCACCACTGACGCACACGTACACAACTCCGGCGAGGTGTGACCCTGCTCGGCTCCCTCTTTTGTTTTTGCCATTCTGGCAACGCGAGAGCAGACAAATGTGCCGGGGCCCGCAGTTTACGTCCCACACACCCGGAGCTTCTAGCCATTCGGAAGAATACTTTTCAAGGAATTAGCCCCAGGCGGAGGTCCAGCAGGTGGGAACACTGTAGCGGCGCTAAGCGCTCTCCACGGAATGGCGAGGGGGAGCTGGTCGTTATTCCTGTTGGAACCGAGTGTGGGAAATCACGGAGAATTGTTACGAGAAGAGACGGGATGCGTAAGCAGGACAAAGGAGGTTAGCCGACTCATTGGCAGAAATACATTAACACAGGTCAGAAACAGCTATAAAAAAAGGAAGTAAAAATGTTTTGCGAGTAAATAATGTATGTATTTATTTATTTATTACGCCACTTCGGCTACTGCCGTTATCAGATCAGAAATTGGAACCCGCAAAACATGGTTGAGTGACAGAATGAAAAACCTATGCCTTATCGGGCTTTGACTGGTTGGACATAGCATTTTCATACTGACACCGAAACTTGTTTTGCATGTTCCAAGTATTGATCTGAAGACGGCAGAAGGCAAAGCAGCGTAATAAATAAAGTCAGATATCAGGCTTTCTAGATCGTTTTATCCATATTTACAACGATCGGAGTCACACGGAAATTTATTTCCTTTACTTTTGAAGGGGAAATGATCCACACAGCTACCATTCTACATCACTCACGTGTATTTGTAACAGTCTGGCAAATTTTCAGTTCAAACAAGACGACCGTAAATATGGAAGTGAGTATGTGTTCCAAAATTATCAGCTGGCTGCTGAGCGGTTCTAGGCGCATCAGTCTGGAACCGCGCGACCGCTACGGTCGCAGGTTCGAAACCTACCTCGGGCGTGGATGTGTGTGATGTCCTTAGGTTAGTTAGGTTTAAGTAGTTCTACGTTCTAGTGGACTGATGACCTCAGATGTTAAGTCCCATAGTGCTCAGAGCCATTAGAACCAGAATTATCGTTCATGCGAAACTTGCACTCTTCACACGTGAAACAAGCCCTTCGATGTTTCCAGACATCCGAAAGACATCTGATTCAGTACTATATAGACGAATTTTAACCAGGTTTCCGACTGGATCGAAAATTCTCTAACACGCAAGGCGGAGAACATTACCTTGAGTCTTCGCAGATTGTACACTCCTGGAAATGGAAAAAAGAACACATTGACACCGGTGTGTCAGACCCACCATACTTGCTCCGGACACTGCGAGAGGGCTGTACAAGCAATGATCACACGCACGGCACAGCGGACACACCAGGAACCGCGGTGTTGGCCGTCGAATGGCGCTAGCTGCGCAGCATTTGTGCACCGCCGCCGTCAGTGTCAGCCAGTTTGCCGTGGCATACGGAGCTCCATCGCAGTCTTTAACACTGGTAGCATGCCGCGACAGCGTGGACGTGAACCGCATGTGCAGTTGACGGACTTTGAGCGAGGGCGTATAGTGGGCATGCGGGAGGCCGGGTGGACGTACCGCCGAATTGCTCAACACGTGGGGCGTGAGGTCTCCACAGTACATCGATGTTGTCGCCAGTGGTCGGCGGAAGGTGCACGTGCCCGTCGACCTGGGACCGGACCGCAGCGACGCACGGATGCACGCCAAGACCGTAGGATCCTACGCAGTGCCGTAGGGGACCGCACCGCCACTTCCCAGCAAATTAGGGACACTGTTGCTCCTGGGGTATCGGCGAGGACCATTCGCAACCGTCTCCATGAAGCTGGGCTACGGTCCCGCACACCGTTAGGCCGTCTTCCGCTCACGCCCCAACATCGTGCAGCCCGCCTCCAGTGGTGTCGCGACAGGCCTGAATGGAGGGACGAATGGAGACGTGTCGTCTTCAGCGATGAGAGTCGCTTCTGCCTTGGTGCCAATGATGGTCGTATGCGTGTTTGGCGCCGTGCAGGTGAGCGCCACAATCAGGACTGCATACGACCGAGGCACACAGGGCCAACACCCGGCATCATGGTGTGGGGAGCGATCTCCTACACTGGCCGTACACCACTGGTGATCGTCGAGGGGACACTGAATAGTGCACGGTACATCCAAACCGTCATCGAACCCATCGTTCTACCATTCCTAGACCGGCAAGGGAACTTGCTGTTCCAACAGGACAATACACGTCCGCATGTATCCCGTGCCACCCAACGTGCTCTAGAAGGTGTAAGTCAACTACCGTGGCCAGCAAGATCTCCGGATCTGTCCCCCATTGAGCATGTTTGGGACTGGATGAAGCGTCGTCTCACGCGGTCTGCACGTCCAGCACGAACGCTGGTCCAACTGAGGCGCCAGTTGGAAATGGCATGGCAGGCCGTTCCACAGGACTACATCCAGCATCTCTACGATCATCTCCATGGGAGAATAGCAGCCTGCATTGCTGCGAAAGGTGGATATACACTGTACTAGTGCCGACATTGTGCATGCTCTGTTGCCTGTGTCTATGTGCCTGTGGTTCTGTCAGTGTGATCATGTGATGTATCTGACCCCAGGAATGTGTCAATAAAGTTTCCCCTTCCTGGGACAATGAATTCACGGTGTTCTTATTTCAATTTCCAGGAGTGTATTTATAACGATCACAGAAGTGTTGGTACCGGGATCGAAAGGTGTGCGTAACAGTTTGACCATAACTTAACTTATCTTTATTTCGTTAAAACAATCTTAAACAGCTCTAGCAGCACGGACGACCTGCAGATTAACCTTGTACTTATTTAATAATTAAGAAACGAACAAGCCATAATCACTAATATGGTATGAAAGAAATCTCTGCAGGGTTGGCCAACTGTGACAGAGACATTTAAAGAAGTTTCTAATAATAAACAAAATAACTGTGCATCAATAAATCTTATTAAAAATAAATAACCTTTAGCCAGGACTGGGTCTGGAGAACATGATCTGAGCACAGACGAACAAGAAATGAACCCAGTAAACAATATGCCGTAGCAAATGATGATATTCGGAAATACCAATAAATCCTTTAAAGAAGAATTAAAGCTAAGCACTGGAAAGTACCGGCTACTAACACAGGGCTCGTCAGATGTATTACAAAATGGTCTAACTTCACTTACTCATAACTCACAACACATCCAAACACATCCAAAGAGATTCTTCTCGTATGTGAAGTATGTTAGCGGCAAGAAACATTCAAAGCCTCGTCTGCGCGATAGCAATGGAGATACTATCGAAGGCAGTGCTGCAAAAGCAGTCACTAAACACAGCCGTCCGAGACGCCTTCACAAAAGAAGACGAAGTAAATATTCCAGAATTCGAATCGAGAATAGCTGCCAACATGAGTAACGTAAATATCCTCGGAGTAGTGAAGCAACTTAAATCACTTAATAAAAGCAAGTCTTCTGGTCCAGATTGTATACCAATTAGGTTCCTTTCGGAGTATTCTGATGCATTAGCCCCATACTTAACAATCAATATTACCGCTCGCTCGACGGAAGATCCGTACCCAAAGACTGGAAAATTGCACAGGTCACACCAATATTCAAGAAAGGTAGTAGGAGTAATCCATTAAATTACAGGCCCATATCATTAACGTCGATATGCAACAGGATTTTAGAACATATATTCTATTCGAACATTATGAATTACCTCGAAGGAAACGGTCTATTGACACACAGTCAACATGGGTTTAGAAAACATCGTTCCTGTGTCACACGACTATCTCTCTATTCAACTGTAGTGTTGAGTGCTATTGACAAGGGATTTAAGATCAATTCCGTATTTCTGGGTTTCCAGAAGTCTTTTGACACTGTACCACACAAGCGGCTCGTAGTGAAATTGCGTGCTTACTGAATATCGTCTCTGTTATGTGACTGGATTTGTGATTTCCTGTCAGAGTGGTCACAGTTCGTAGTACTTGACGGAAAGTCATCGAGTAAAACAGAAGTGATTTCTGGCGTTCCCCAAGGTAGTGCTATAGGCCCTTTGCTGCTCCTTATCTATATAGACGATTTGGGAGACAATGTCAGAAGCGTTAGGTTGTTTTCAGATGACGCTGTCGTTTATCGACTAATAAAGTCATCAGAAGATCAAAACAAACTGCAAAACGATTTAGAAAAGATTTTTGAATGGTGCGAAAAGTGCCAGTTGACCCTAAATAACGAAAAGTTTGAGGTCATCCTCGTGAGTGCTAAAAGGAACTCGTTAAACTTCGGTTACACGATAAATCAGTCTAATCTAAAAGCCATAAAATTCAACTAAATACCGAGGTATTACAATTACGAACAACTTAAATTGGAAGGAACAGACAGGAAATGTTGTGGGGAAGGCTAACCAAAGACTGCGTTTTAGTGGCAGGACACTTAGAAAATGTAACAGACCTACAAAGGAGACTGCCTACACTACGCTTGTCCGTCCTCTTTTAGCATAATGATGCGCGGTGAGGGATCCTTACCAGATAGGACTAACGACGTACATCGAAAAAGTTCATAAGATTTAGGCTGAACATCATTAAAAGAAAGGCATTTTCGCTGCGACGGAATGTCCTCCGAATTCGAAAATATTATGTTGACACCGACCTACATAGGGAGGAACTATCACCAAGATAAAAGAAGGGAAATCAGAGCTCGTACGGAAAGATATAGGTGTTCATTCTTTCCGCGCGCTATACGAGATTGGAATAATGGAGAATTGTGAAGGTGGTTCGATGAACCCTTTGCCATGCACTTAAATGTGATTTGCAGAGTGTCCATGTAGATGTAGATATAGACATGGAAACTAATACATCGACCTCGTGATTCAGCACAATGGTCCTATGTTACAGTGAAACTGCTTCCAACCTATGAAAGAACAACATTCCATCGATATACGGTGTTGTTGTTGTTGTAGTCTTCAGTCCTGAGACTGGTTTGATGCAGCTCTCCATACTACTCTATCCTGTGCAAGCTTCTTCATCTCCCAGTACTTACTGCAACCTACATCCTTCTGAATCTGCTTGGTGTATTCATCTCTTGGCCTCCCTCTACGATTTTTACCCTCCACGCTGCCCTCCAATACTAAATTGGTGATCCCTTGATGTCTCAGAACATGTCCTACCAACCGATCCCTTCTTCTAGTCAAGTTCTGCCACAAACTCCACTTCTCCCCAATCCTATTCAACACTTCCTCATTAGTTATGTGATCTACCCATCTAATCTTCAGGATTCTTCTGTAGCACCACATTTCGAAAGCTTCTATTCTCTTCTTGTCTAAACTATTTATCGTCCATGTTTCATTTCCATACATGGCTACACTCCATACAAATACTTTCAGAAACGACTTCCTAACACTTAAATCAATACCCGATGTTAACAAATTTCTCTTCTTCAGAAACGCTTTCCTTGACATTGCCAGTCTACATTTTATATCCTCTCTACTTCGACCATCATCAGTTATTTTGCTCCCCAAATAGCGAAACTCCTTTACTACTTTAAGTGTCTCATTTCCTAATCTAATACCCACAACATCACCCGACTTAATTCGACTACATTCCATTCTCCTTTTTTTGCTTTTGTTGATGTTCATCTTATATCCTCCCTTCAAGACACCTTCCATTCCATTCAACTGCTCTTCCAAATCCTTTGCTGTCTCTGACAGAATTACAATGTCATCGGCGAACCTCAAAGTTTTTATTTCTTCTCCATGGATTTTAATACCTACTCCGAATTTTTCTTTTGTTTCCTTTACTGCTTGCTCAATATACAGATTGAATAACATCGGAGATAGGCTACAACCCTGTCTCACTCCATTCCCAACCACTGCTTCCCTTTCATGTCCCTCGATTCTTATAACTCCCATCTGGTTTTTGTACAAATTGTAAATAGCCTTTCGCTCCCCTGTATTTTACCCCTGCCACCTTCAGAATTTGAAAGAGAGTATTCCAGTCAACATTGTCAAAAGCTTTCTCTAAGTCTACAATTGCTAGAAATGTAGGTTTGCCTTTCCTTAATCTAGCTTCTAAGATAAGCCGTAGGGTCAGTATTGCCTCACGTGTTCCAATATTTCTACTGAATCCAAACTGATCTTCCCCGAGGTCGGCTTCTACTAGTTTTTCCATTCGTCTGTAAAGAATTCGCGTTAGTATTTTGCAGCTGTGACTTATTAAACTGATAGTTCGGTAATTTTCACATCTGTCAACACCTGGTCTCTTTGGGATTGGGATTATTATATTCTTCTTGAAGTCTGAGGGTACTCGCTCTCCCAAGGCCATCAGTAGTTCCAATGGAATGTTGTCTACTCCGGGGGCCCTGTTTCGACTCAGGTCTTTCAGTGCTTTGTCAAACCCTTCACGAAGTATCATATCTCCCATTTCATCTTCATCTACAGCCTCTTCCATTTCCATAATATTGTCCTCAAGTACATCGCCCTTGTATAGACGCTCTATATACTCCTTCCACCTTTGTGCTTTCCCTTCTTTGCTTAGAACTGGGTTTCCATCTGAACTCTTGATGTTCATACAAGTGGTTCTCTTTTCTCCAAACGTCTCCTTAATTTTCCTGTAGGCAGTATCTATGTTACCCTTAGTGAGATAAGCTTCTACATCCTTACATTTATCCTCTAGCCATCCCTGCTTAGCCATTTTGCACTTCTTGTCGATCTCATTTTTGAGACGTTCGTATTCCTTTTTGCCTGCTTCATTTACTGCATTTTTATATTTTCTCCTTTCATCAATTAAATTCAATATTTCTGCTGTTACCCAAGGATTTGTACTAGCCCTCGTCTTTTTACCTACTTGATCCTCTGCTGCCTTCACTACTTCATCCCTCAAAGCTACCCATTCTTCTTCTACTGTATTTCTTTCCCCAATTCCTGCCATTTGTTCCCTTACGGTCTCCCTGAAACCCTGTACAACCTCTGGTTTAGTCAGTTTATCCAGGTCCCATCTCCTTTGGAAATGTCTTACAATTTAAAACCTGGTTCCTAAACCTCTGTCTTACCATTATATAATCTATCTGATACCCTTTTAGTATCTCCAGGCTTCTTCCATGTATACAACCTTCTTTTATGATTCTTGAACCAAGTGTTAGCTATGATTAAGTTGTGCTGTGTGCAAAACTCTACCAGGCGGCTTCCCCTTTCATTTCATACCCCCAATCCATATTCACCTACTACGTTTCCTTCTCTCCCTTTTCATACTACCGAATTCTAGTCACCCATGACTATTAAATTTTCGTCTCCCTTCACTATCTGAATAATTTCTTGTATTTCATGATACATTTCTTCAATTTCTTCGTCATCTGCAGAGTTAGTTCGCATATAAACTTGTACTTCTATAGTAGGCGTGGGCTTCGTGTCTATCTTGGCCACTATAATGCGTTCACTATGCTGTTTGTAGTAGCTTACCCGCACTCCTACTTTTTTATTCATTATTAAACCTACTCCTGCATTACCCCTATCTGACTTTGTATTTATAACCTTGTATTCGCCTGACCAAACGTCTTGTTCCTCCTGCCAACGAACTTCACTAATTCACTATATCTAACTTTAGCCTATCCATTTCCGTTTTTAAATTTTCTAACCTACCTGCCCGAATAAGGGACCTGACATTCCACGCTCCGATCCGTAGAACACCTGTTTTCTTTCTCCTGATAACGACGTCCTCTTGAGTAGTCCCCGCCTGGAGATCCGAATGGGGGACTATTTTACCTCCGGAATATTTTACCCAAGAGGACGCCATCATCATTAACCATACAGTAAAGCTGCATGCCCTCTGGAAAAATTACGGCTGTAGTTTCCCCTTGCTTTCAACCGTTCACAGTACCAGCACAGCAAGGCCGTTTTGGTTAGTGTTACAAGACCAGATCAGTCAATCATCCATACTGTTGCCCCAGCAACTACTGAAAAGGATGCTGCCCCTCTTCAGCAACCACGCGTTTGTCTGGCCTCTCAAAAGATACCCCTCCGTTGTGGTTGCACCTACGGTACGGCTATCTGTATCGCTGAGGCACGCAAGCTTCCCCACCAACGGCAAGGTCCATGGTTCATGGGGGGGGGGGGGGGGGGTAGCGGCTCCTTAATAACAAGTGCCCTGTGCACTGAATACAGGGTGCGCCCTCGCGATCAGAACCCGAAGCACGGCCAGGTGTGGCTTCACCGACGCCCTCGTTCGAGGGATGTGGCGAGGTTCATCGGTCCACGGGAGAAGTTCTTCTGCCCCCGGTAGTGCAGAACTGCGAAGCGCCCCCCCCCCCCCCCTTCCCTAGTACTTGCGGCCGCCCGCCGCGTGCGTTACTCCGGCGACTCTCTCAGCGCGAGTTTAAACCCGCCGGTTCTGGAGACGGAAACGAACAGTCACAGTATTAACTGCTACCTCGAGCTTTTCTGGAGACACTGCAGTTATCTTTCAGAAAATTCTATGCTGTAACAACTTCTGAAAGATAAAGTTAGATGTCGACAGAATGTCGGCCTGTTGCAAAGAGCGGCAACAAGAAAGACGCAGAGAAATAGCTTTAACGAAACGTAGATGTGTAACATCATTTGAGTACGGTACTAATGATTCACAATTACAGGCAGTAATGACGTACAAATATTTGGGAGTGATACTATGCAGCGATATGAAGTGAAATACTTTAATACTGCTCTTCAGTCGGCGATCCGTGCCTGATAGATTTGATGGAGAAATTCCAAAGAGGAAGCAAAAAGGAACTGCACGTTTCGTCGCAAGTTCATTTAGTAATCGCAGAAGCCTCACTGCGATCCTCATACAGATCCAGTGGCAGACTGATGACCCCGCTGTTGAGTGCCACATAAATACCGCTACACCATACCACAACAAACCAACGACAGAGGCTACAAGAGGGGCATTGTGCATCATACTGTGCTGTACTCTTGAAACACCGAGAGCGTGCGTTCCTCGCAGAGTAACCCAGTATGTTTCTTCTTCCTATGGGTATCCCGTGAAAAGACGGTGAAGGTAAAATTAAAGAGATCTGAGCTCACTCGGAGGCTTCGGCGGCAATCACTCTTCCAGCGAACCATTGGCGACTCGAACAGGTGATGGATGAATAGTAATGTGACAAGGTACATAAAGTACCCTCTGCCACGTATCATAAGGTAGCTTGCAGAGCGTGGATGCAGATGCTGATGTAGAAATTTCCACATACTCCGTCAGTCCGAGAATTTGAGTCTGGATTAATAAAAACAGAGGCAATTCGGGATTCTCTTTTTACGTCTACATTTACGTGATAACTCTGCTATTCACAATAAAGTGCCTGGCAGAGGGTTCTATGAACCACCTTCAAGCTGTCTCTCTGCCGTTCCACTCTCGAACGGCAAGCGGGAAAAACGAGCACTTAAATTTTTCTGTGCGAGCCCTGATTACTCTTATTTTATCATGATGATCATTTCTCCCAATGTAGATGGGTGCCAACAGAATATTCTCGCAATCGGAGGAGAAAACTTGTGATTGAAATTTCATGAGAAGATCCCGTCGTCAACGAAAATCGCCTTTGTTTTAATGATTGCCACTCCAATTCAGGTATCATGTCTGTGACACTATCTCCCCTATTTCGCGATAATACAAAACGAGCTGCCCTTCTTTGTACTTTTTCGATGTCATCCGTCAGTCCTACCTGATGCGGATCCCACATCGCACAGCAATACTCCAGAATAGGGCGGACAAGTGTAGTGTAAGCAGTCTCTTTAGTAGACCTGTTGCACCTTGTAAGTGTTCTGCCAATGAGTCGCACTCTTTGGTTTGCTCTTCCCACAATATTATCTATGTGATCGTTCCAATTTAGGTTATTTGTAATTGTAATCCCTAAGTATTTAGCTGAATTTACAGCCTTCAGATTTATGTGACTTATCGCGTAATCGAAAGTTAGCTGATTTCTTTTAGTACAGGTACTCATGTGAATAACTTCATACTTTTCCTTATTCAGGGTCAACTGACACTTTTCGCACCATACAGATATCTTATCTAAATCATTTTGCAAGTCGTTTTGATCATCTGATGACTTTACAAGAAGGTAAATGACTGCATCATCTGCAAACAATCTAAGACGGCTACTCAGATTGTCTTCTATGTCGTCAATATAGATCAGGAAGAACAGAGGGCCCGTAACACTTCCTTGTGGAACGCCGGATATTACTTCTATTTTACTCGATGACTTTCCGTCTATTACTACGAACTGTGACCTTTCTGACACGAAATCACGAATCCAGTCGCACAACTGAGGCGATACTCCGCAGGCACGCAGTTTGGTTAGAAGACGCTTGTGAGGAACGGTGTCGAAAGCCTTCTGGAAATGTTCCATATAATCTTTTTCAACTTGAGTAGGACACACACAAAAATACAAGCAAGCGAAACTGTCAGAAACGTCCTTTTTTGGGATCTTGTTGAACTGCCGTATCACACTGGCTTGAATGTCGGTTATATCGTCAAACCGTTGACCCGTCATGTGAATTTCCGAATTTTGTCGTTTTGAAGTAGGTTCGTGCTGAAGCTTTATTGCCCATTATTATTTTTTTCCGTAAAGAATTTTCCGAGTTTTGCATTTCAATGAAGTGGCGGCTGGCGTTCACACTTGGCTGCTTATGTTCGAGGGTCTTGCTGCGCCGGACAGACCTCGCACACATTTTTATCTTCGTCAAGACATTCTGGACAATGGCTTCATCACATGATTTAGTGGTGTTCCTCCACTGCGATTCGTAACACAACGTCCCCTGCTTAACACTGCCTGCTCACTACTGATTAGCTGATTACACATCTGTTGTGTACTATTCTTAGTTCACGCTACCATCGTAGTATTGCGCTGCTTCGCTTATAAGTCACGCACAAATTCAGTCTCGAAACTTTTTCGGCTGATGATGTACGCATAGGTGTAAATGTTCAAATGTGTGTGAATTCCTGAGGGACCAAACCGCTGACCTCATCGGTCCCTAGACTTACACACTACTTAAACTAGCTTATGCTAGGAACAACACACACACATCCATGCCAGAACCTCTGGCGGGGCTTGGAAGGGGGGGGGGGGGGAGGGGGGGCGCAACCCGTGACATGGCGCCTCTAAACGCGCGGTCACTCCCCACGGAAAGAGCATAAAGCCGTTGATAAATATAGACTATGGATAGAAGTCTGTTGCTAAGGCAGAATATTCAAAATTTCTGGGTGTGTGCCTTGGTGAGAAATTAAATTGATGATCTGTTGAAACGTTTAGGTTAGCTACTTACGCTATTAGAGTTATTGCGAATACTGATGATAAAGACATTAGTAAGTTAGCCTACTATGCCTATTTTCGTCCAATGCTTTCATATAGAATCACATTTTGTGGTAGTTAATCACTGAAAGTATTCACTGCACAAAAACGTGTAATCAGAATAATAGCTGGAGCGCACCCAAGATCACCTAGCAGACATTTACTTAAGGAACTCGGGAGTTTCACAGTACCTTCGCAAAAAATGGGTCAAATAGCTCTGAGCACTACGGGACTTAACTGCTGCGGTCATCAGTCCCCTAGAACTTACAACTACTTAAACGTAACTAACCTAACGACATCACACACATCCATGCCCGAGGCAGGATTCGAACCTGCGACCGTAGCGGACGCGCGGTTCCAGACTGCAGCGCCTAGAACCACTCGGGCACTCAGGCCGGCAGTACCTTCGCAATACATACATATATTCATTTATGAAATTTGTTGTTAATAATTCATCACAATTAAAAAAACAGTGTATAGCTACAACATTAGAAGAAAGTATGAGCTTCAATATTCTGGGTTAAATCTGACTTTGGCACAAAAGGAGTGAATTATGCTCCCACAAAAATGTTTGGTCATTCATCAAAAGGCATTAAAAGTCTGTCAGATAACCAACCAGCATGTTGTTGTTGTTGTGGTCTTCAGTCCTGAGACTGGTTTGATGCAGCTCTCCATGCTACTCTATCCTGTGCAAGCTTCTTCATCTCCCAGTACCTACTGCAACCTACATCCTTCTGAATCTGCTTAGTGTATTCATCTCTTGGTCTTCCTCTACGATTTTTATCCTCCACGCTGCCCTCCAATACTAAATTGGTGATCCCTCGATGTCTCAGAACATGTCCTACCAACCGATCCCTTCTTCTAGTCAAATTGTGCCACAAACTCCTCTTCTCCCCAATTCTATTCAATACCTCCTCATTATGTGATCTACCCATCTAATCTTCAGCATTCTTCTGCAGCATTTCGAAACCTTCTATTCTCTTCTTGTCTAAACTATTTATCGTCCACGTTTCACTTCCATACATGGCTACACTCCATCCAAATACTTTCAGAAATGACTTCCTGACACTTAAATCTATACTCAATGTTAACAAATTTTTCTTCTTCACAAACGCTTTCCTTGCCATTGCCAGTCTACATTTTATATCCTCTCTACTTCGACCATCATCAGTTATTTTGCTCCCCAAATAGCAAAACTCCTTTACTACTTTAAGTGTCTCATTTCCTAATCTAATTCCCTCAGCAGCACCCGACTTAATTCGACTACATTCCATTATCCACGTTTTGCTTTTGTTGATGTTCATCTTATACCCTCCTTTCAAGACACTGTCCATTCCGTTCAACTGCTCTTCCAAGTCCTTTGCTGTCTCTGACAGAATTACAATGTCATCGGCGAACCTCAAAGTTTTTATTTCTTCTCCATGGATTTTAATACCTACTCCGAACTTTTCTTTTGTTTCCTTTATTGCTTGCACAATATACAGATTGAATAACATCGGGGATAGGCTACAACCCTGGCTCACTCCCTTTCTCAACCACTGCTTCCCTTTCATACCCCTCGACTCTTATAACTGCCATCTGGTTTCTGAACAGATTGTAAATAGCCTTTCGCTCCCTGTATTTTACCCCTGCCACCTTCAGAATTTGGAAGAGAGTATTCCAGTCAACATTGTCAAAACCTTTCTCTAAGTCTACAAATGCTAGAAACGTAGGTTTGCCTTTCCTTAATCTTTCTTCTAAGCAACCAGCATTTAAAAACAAATTTAAAGAATTTCTGAATGTCAACTCCTTCTACTCAACAGATGAATTTTTAGATGTGAAGTAGTAATTGTAAAAGAAAAAAAATATATTATGTCGGGTAAAGAAAACTTATGTTAAACTGACACGTACCACATCATTACGAAATGTCGTATTCATGATCTATGGAACAAGTATTAATGTAATGTAACAAAACAGTCGTAGGTTGTGGTTCATTGGTAGGATACTGGGAAACTTCACCTTGTCTGCAAAAGAAACTGAATAAAAAACGCGTATACGCTGTGTACTTGAACACGATTCTGGAGTGTGGGACCAAAACCAGGTCACGCAAACAGCGGGCGTCGAGCGTATACGAAAAAAGACGGCGCGATCTGTTCAAAAAATGGTTCAAATGGCTCTGAGCACTATGCGACTTAAATTCTGAGGTCATCAGTCGCCTAGAACTTAGAACTGATTAAACCTAACTAACCTAAGGACATCACACACATC
This sequence comes from Schistocerca americana, assembly GCF_021461395.2. Classification (NCBI taxonomy): domain Eukaryota; kingdom Metazoa; phylum Arthropoda; class Insecta; order Orthoptera; family Acrididae; genus Schistocerca; species Schistocerca americana. Next base: position 1,261,752,509 of record NC_060119.1, read on the forward strand.
CATGCCCGAGGCAGGAGTCGAACCAGCGACCGTAGCGGTCGATCGGCTCCAGACTGTAGCGCCACTCCGGCCGGCGTGCGATCTGTCACGGGTACGTATAAACACAGGGAAATCCTAAAACAATCAAATCTGGAAATACGAGGCAAGACGCCGTAAAAAAACGCGAGGACCTACTTGGAAAATTTTAAGACCCATATGTCAGAGCAGAAACGGCGAATGTTGTTAGATCCCTATGTATCAGTCGTGTAGAGATAGCACCCATACCATCTGACGTACAACACCTCGTACAGAGGCACGCAAGCGGTCATTCTTCTCTCGCTGAATGTAACGCCAAGGACAATAATTATGCTGTGACAAGAGAAAAGAATCCGTTGCCACGCACTGCACAGCGTTTCGTCGAGTGTAGACGTAAACAAACTTTTAGCGTGCGCCGTTGTCTGTTGCAGTGGCGGTCCACGGCACGAACTCGTACTGCAGGCTTGTTAACCTGGTTGCAGTGCTGTATCACTTCTGATCTGAATCAGCTGAGCACCGCTCCACTTCTGCTAACAAGTTGACACCTTTCTCTCTCTCTCTCTCTCTCTCTCTCTCTCTCTCTCTCTCTCTGCCTCTCATTCTCCGCGCCTGGATGCCTGCATATCTACGTTTCCCTGCTGACGCCTCACACTTTCCCCTACCGAAGTTAGCTCTCAGGACAGCTAACAAAGTAACACAGGTTGTAAGCGAAACATTCAAATATTAAGAATGTAACAGCTATGTACATTGAATTTTAACGTGTGTTTATATATGGCGACCCTGTCGCTACAGTATTCTGATCTATATGAGAAATTCATGGTAGCGTCACTGATTTTCAGCGTTAGTTTTCTCCGTTTCCTACCACACAAGAATGCAGGCTTTCTCGGCGACTGTCGTTGATGAAATTTTCTCGGGTTATCATCAGAGTCGTGTTGTCGCAATGTTTCGACGAATTTCCTCGGCGTCGTCTTTTAGGTGAACTACAATTCGTTCCATTTGATATGTTTATCGGTGAAGAGGATTTTTAGACGTGTACGTACAGGGTGTATCGTAAGTTAATAGTGAACACCGCCACGGGTAAAAATATACAACAGAAGCAAAAAAGTACCAGTAAACGATCCGTTTGTGTGATTGTGTGAATGTTTATTACGAGCCGCCGCTGACATCAATATGAAATAACTAGGCTATAATTTCAAAAATTGTGCACTTTAACAAGAAATACAGTATCGATTAAGATATATCCTAGTGACATTCAGAAATTGTCATTCGATAGCTTTAATTTAAAAATTTAATTTCAAAAACTTTTTAATTTTGCAAAAAAAAAATTAATTGTAAAAACGTATACTTTAAGGCATATAAGAAACTATCATTTTCACCGGATACGATCATATTCGTGCCCTTGGTCGTACAGGTGCCACCTTTTTAAGGTATACTGGGCAAAATATTACAAATTAGTCGTCACTGCCAAGTTACGTAGAGAGCTTAAAACTAAAAATAAAAAGAAGCTCAAAAAAGTGTATTGTGAGCTTTGGAAATAAACGGCCGGAAGTCGTCTAGTACTCCATGGGGCAGTAAAACGTAGATGGCGATCGGGGATCACAAAAGGGGCAGGTTTTAGTAACACAAACGCCTCGTGCTCACCTTCAGGTATGCGATTAATCGTTTGAAAATACTTTGGTGGTTTTTGGCAATCGTGGTAACACCTTGCTAAACAAAAGAAGAGGCATTCGTCTTTTACGGAAACCTCCACGGAATTAGCATGCAATTTCGTCGGTACAGTTTGAAATGAGCAATATAGGATGATTTGACCAAACCTCCCACTTCTTCTTCCACGACGTCAGAAAGGCACACGTCAACTTAAGTTGAACATACGTTGAATTTAACCATGTGCAGGATATATCGTGCATTTCATATACCTCATCTCACAATGAATATCAACCAGCAGTTTAATCAGAAAATTTCATGTCACCGTCCCCGTTCATTACTTGTGCGACCTGTGACGTAATGGCGGCAGTGTGTGGGCCCAGAAAGGCTGAGATACGTAGGTAAAAAAGAAATCCACCTATGAAAAGCCGAAACGCCACGAAAACCCCTCAAAGCATGACAACAGCAATCTCTAACGCCTTCAGGTACTATTTGCAGATTTCGTATGTACAACAAGTAATATTCACGCCATCGCTTCCCCCTCTTATATATTCTACAGCAGACAGTCTTCAATCTAAAATTTCAGCCTGCGTGTTGATGATAAGGGGCAAAGTTTCATGTACTTGTGGCACTTGAGTTTGTTTCACATAAGGTCTGTCTCTTTCGCGACCTGTTTATACAACCGAATCCGGTTTGAAAGTACAATAGCGGCTTTAAAGGCTAGAAAGCGTGTTTGGCGATTTTTAAGGTCTTTCGACAGTTGTCTGATTCTACTTCTATGATTAGTTTCGTCTCTCAATGTTAGAGACATTATCAAAAGCAAGAAGACAAAAAGCAGAATCATACTTCAACAAACTTAGCAAGCACAATTGTTTATATCCATGCAACGGTCGGTTCGTGACGTCATCAGACCGCTGCCTAAGACAGCTGAGTCACGTCGAAATGTGTTAACAACGATGTAATATTCGTCATTTTGACGTCACGCGCACTATCGACGACCGCATGATTGGCTGCCGATTTTGTGAGAAGCACTCGCAGCAGTTTAAGCTGCCCTCTTAGTTTCCTGCCTAGCCACACACTTGGAAGTCCAAACATATTGGGAAACAAAGAAACAAAAAACTTGTGAGAAGAAAAAATACGAATTTTATTGCACCTCGTTTTAGTCGCAGCATTTAAAGCTGTATTCTTTGGTTCCAGCCTGACAGACTCGAAAATCGCCACATACTCGGAAACTAAGAACCAATTATTAGTGAAAAGGCAGAATACGAATTACAATGGTGCTCGTTTCAGTCGCAGCAATTAAAGCTATCCCCTTAGGTTCATGACTGACTAGAAAGTTGAAAAGCGGCGCATATTCGGAAATTAAAGAGTCAAATATTAGTGTTGTTCGTTGCCGTTAGTCAGTAGCTGTGGCCTTCTGACGCTGGTAGGGCACCCACAATGTCTGCGTGCACGGGTTCGAAGCGCTGACTTGATGGTACGAACGTGCCTAATGTTGCCTTGACGTGCCGAGTGATCGTATTTTTCCAGCACGCCATGCAGTGTTTGACAAATGTCTTACGCTCTTGCATCCATTTCTGGCCAGATAAAACTCTGATTACTTTTAGCGTGACTCATGTTGTGCACTGATGCAATTGCTTGTTCCCGAAATCGGCAAGATAAGAACAGTCGTGTTTTCGCTCCCGACACACCAGAGTACAGTAAGATATTTGATGCTGGTAAAGTCATGCATTGTAACTTTAATCCCGATGGATGTAGCTCATCATCGTGCTGTTGGGACTAAGCAAGGCCACTGTAATTAATTGCAGTAGGTACCGCTTTACCACGTGAGAGAGCGTCTGCTGGTATATTCAACTTTCTTTGCACATAGACTACGTGAGCAGTAAACTGACTGATATAACCCAAATGTCGAAGGTGTCTTGGATATGCTTTCTCTGGTTTCATATTGAAAGGGTACGTTAACGGTTTATGGTCCGTGTATATGGTGAAGTGTGGACCTTCTAGAGAGTGCCAGAACCACAGGTCTCGATCGAAAGATGCCCAATGTTGCTATGTCGGTGACAGCTTGTTGCTAAAGAACTGGAGTGGCGCCGGCCGAAGTGGCCGTGCGGTTAAAGGCGCTGCAGTCTGGAACCGCAAGACCGCTACGGTCGCAGGTTCGAATCCTGCCTCGGGCATGGATGTTTGTGATGTCCTTAGGTTAGTTAGATTTAACTAGTTCTAAGTTCTAGGGGACTAATGACCTCAGCAGTTGAGTCCCATAGTGCTCAGAGCCATTTGAACCATTTTTTGAACTGGAGTGGCTGCGAAGTATGATCAACGTATATGAGGAAAAGTACCACCACAGCTGTATCCTGAGAATGTATTTATTGTATAACACGACTAGTTTCGGCGGCACTTTACCGCCAACACCAGGCCCCACGACTGGCAACAGCGTATTTCATTTCCTTGGTCGATTTACTGTGGGATCCTTGTTACTGGCACACGTAGGCTACCTTCCGTCAGGACTCCTTTAAGCGGCATTGGCATCAGCTGAAGTCCCTCGTCCTTGCAGTAAGATGGACATCCATAACATATCCATCATGTTGCTGAAGTACAGTGCCAACAGTGCTGCTGATGGATCTACCACGAGCGCGAGGAGAGCCAGTGATATTGGGTCAGCTATTGCCTCTGCTATCGCTGTCTCTATAGCCGTCCATAATTGCGAAAGTGTTACCGGCGCAGGATTTTGTGCACGAACTTATCTCTCGATTGCGTCCCACAAATGTTCAATGAGATTCATGGCGGGTGCTCGGGGTGGCCAAATCATTCGTTCGAATTGTCCGCATTCTTCTTCAAATCAGTCGCGAACAGCTGTGGCCTGGTGACATGGCGCGTTGTCGTCCGTAAAAATTCCACCGTTGTTTGGGAACATGAAGCCCATGAACGAATACCAATGGTCTCCTGTAAGTAGGCTGTTTAGGTTTTTATGTTGGTAACGCCACGTAGCGCTCTGTATGAAAATCGCTGACTGTGCTGTGTGCAGTCTGTAGGTGGTTTTCATTGTTGGAATTTTAGATATTGCAGTGTTGGGCAGTTGGATGGGAACACCGCGCAGCGTTGGTCAGTTGGAGGTGGGTCGCCAGCAGTGGTGGATGTGGAGAGAGGGATTTAAGGTAAATACATTGTTCTCTATCAAAATCTTACATTTGCTAACTATGCCTATCAGTAGTTAGTGCCTTCAGTAGTTAGAATCTTTTATTTAGCTGGCAGTATTGGCGCTCGCTGTATTGCAGTAGTTCGAGTAACGAAGATTTTTGTGAGGTAAGTGATTCATGAAAGGTACAGGTTATTGTTAGTCAGTGCCATTCTTTTGTAAGGATTATTGAAAGTCACATTGCGTTGCGCTAAAAATATTTTGTGTCAGTTTAGTGATGATCAGAATAAGAAAGAGAAAACTGTTTGAGTACGTGGAGTTTTGCTCAGCTGTCTGAAAATCAAATAACGTAGAAGTTTACCTGCACAGTCATTCTTAATTTTTCTAAGGGGACGTTTCACTCCGAGTACTCGAACATAACCATTTCCAGTCAATGATCTGTTCCCTTGGAGCAGACGACCCAGTCCATTCCGTGCAAACACGGCCCACACCATTACGGAGCCACCAGCAGCTTTCACAGCGCCTTGCAGACAACCAGGGTCCATGGCTGCGAAGTGTCTGCGCCACGCTCTAATCCTACCACCAGCTCTTACCAACTGAAATCCGGATTCATCAGACCACGCCACGGTTTTCCGGTCGTCTAGGGTCCAACCGATATGGTCACGAGATCAGGAGACACGTTGCAGACGATGTCTTGCTTTTAACAAAGGCACTCCGGTTTGCTGCCATAGCGCATTAAGAGATACATTCGTCGCACGTCCCACATTGATTTCTGCGGTTATTTCACGCAGTGTCACTTGTCTGTTAGCACTGACAACTCTACACAAACGCCGCTGCTCTCGGTGGTTAAATGAAGGCAGTCGCCCCACTGCAATGGCGTCCTGAGAAGTAACGCTTGAAATTCGTTTTATATTTTTTTCCGGCACACCCTTGATTTCGGAATTTCCTAACGATTTTCGAAATGAAATTTCTCAGGCGTCTAGCTCCGACTACCAATCCGGGTTCGAAGTCTGTTAAATCCCAACGTGCGGCCATAATCATGTCGGAAACCTTTCCACATCAATTACCTGAATACAAATGACAGCCCCAGTAATGAGCTGCCCCTTTATACCCTGTGTACACGATGCTCCCGCCATTAGTATATGTGCACATCGCTATCCCACGACTTCCGTCACCTCAGTGTAGACTGATTGTGTAGCCAATGAATTGCACAGCGGAAGCGGTTCAAGGTGATCGTCCTAGACAAAACTTATGCCTGAGACGAACAGGAAAAGGACGATTCACAGCACCTGAAGTCGTTGAAGGTCGTGATATCCGCCTACTGCTTGGCTGCTAGCGTCGTTCTCACGTTAGCAGAGGCCAACCGCCGGATGCCCTTTTCACACTGCGTATGGCCTTTACTTACTCCTTCAAGAACGCAAAACTCATGGACGAAGATGGATTATGTGTGCATGACTTTCGGAAAGCTTCTCGGCCTCTACCTCGCCAGTGTTAATAACGACAGTAGCTTCGTGCGAGGTGCTCCATCACGACTACCCAGCAAAACAGAACTCAAGAAGTCATTCTTAACGAGTTGGTATCGTCAGATGTGAAAGCAACTTCGGTAGCACCCAAAGGCAGTGTTTTTGGGCCGTTACAGTTCATTGTCACTCCTTTCTGTTTGAGTATGCTGTTGCAATTCCCGACTCCAGAAAGACACGAGCAGAATACGCAAGGTAGTGTTACAGGCCCTTTGCTGTTCCTTATCTATAGAAACGATTTGGGAGACAATCTCAGCAGAGGGTTTAGGTTGTTTGCAAATGACGCTGTCGTTAATCGACTAATAAAGTCATCAGAAGATCAAAACAAATTGCAAAACGATTTAGAAAAGATATCTGAATGGTGTGAAAATTGGCAGTTGACGCTAATTAACGAAAGTGTGAGGTCATTCACATGAGTGCTAAAAGAAATTCTTTAAACTTTGGTTACACAATAAATCAGTCTAATCTAAAAGCCGTAAACTGCACTAAATACCTAGATATTACAATTAAACTAAATACCTAGGTATTACAATTACAAACAACTTAAATTGGAAGGAACACATAGAAAATGTTGTGGGGAAGGCTAACCAAAGACTGCGTTTCATTGGCAGGACACTTAGAAAATGTAACAGGTCTACTAAGGAGACTGCCTACACTACGTTTGTCTGTCCTCTTTTAGAATACTGCTGCGCGGTGTGGGAACCTTACCATATAGAACCGAAGGAGTACATCGAAAGAGTTCAAAGAAGGGCAGCACGTTTTGTACTACCGCGAAATATGGGAGAGAGTGTCACAGAAATGATACAGGATTTGCGCTGGACATCATTAAAACATGGGCGTTTTCCGTTGCGACGGAATCTTCTCACGAAATTCCAACCACCAGCTTTCTCCTCCGAACGCGAAAATGTTTTGTTGACACCGACCTACATAGGGAGAAACGATCACCACGATAAAATAATGGAAATTAGAGCTCATACGGAAAGATATAGGTGGTCGTTCTTTCCGCGCGCTATACGAGATTGGAATAATAGCGAATTTTGAAGGTGGTTCGATGAATCCTTTGCCAGGCACTTAAATGTGATTTGCAGAGTATCCATGTAGATGTAGGTGTAAAAAAAGCGACGCCTTGTGCAGGAAGTGTTAATTCATACTAATGTACTGAGAATAAATAGTCGCAAGCCATATTACTCGACAATATACAATATTTCCGAAATTGTATTTTAGGATTCCTGTAATAAATATATATTTGGGATACTGAAACAACTTAAATAAGTTACGCTATTCTTGCTATCACGAATTGAGGATTCATAGGAACTGAAGATCATAATAGGCTTCATGAGGAACCATCTCATGTGGCTACTTCCAGATCTGTATAACATATAAACAGAGGTAGTTTTCACTTAATATTCAAATGCGCTTACAAGAAAACTAACAGTTATCACCGAATTCTTGAGGACAAAAGATAAAGTTTCACGCATACAATTGACATCCAAAAGCGTCAGCTGAATTAATATTAACAATATTAAATCCTCCAAAACTGCAGGCTAGCAAAACGTAAGAGAAGTTTTGCAGTCAGCACGAACGTGCCTTTAAGATGAAATCCTCAATCCTTCTAAATTGCGCAGATACTGCGTTTATTTTATTCTTTTAACATGGCAGAATCAGTGCGTCATATAATTTCGTAATCGATTATCGACACAAAGTCGAGTGTGATTCCTAACAATAAATTTCCTGAACCTAAGGATATGTTAATAGTCTCTAATATTATTGCTACTACATCATTATAATCGTACTTTCATACAAATTTAATACGTACCAGAAAAAACATTTTTTACGTAGTTCTAATATAAATTAAAGATACCTTAATTTTTATATTTCGTTTTGTGATGTTAGGTCTCTTAAACTGGCGGGGAGGTATACGTCTTGTCTTTAAATACATTCTGAATGGACGTCAAGTGTCAGTTGAGAGTTAGTTGATGTTGCGGTAGCTTACACATATCTGCAATTTTTTTAATTTATGTGAACGCCAATCAAATGTAGGTTGACGAAGTGCACAAACATGTTCGATGTCAACCATGAGCGCCTTTTGCGAGCTGTTTACAAAATAAATGCAGAGCTATGAAGACATGTTCCGATTTAGCGATATTTACATTGCAAATAGTTACAGAACATGACAGCACAAGTGAACTCCGGCACCGGATACCTCAAATCGATTGCAGCCATCGTAATCATTTCATTACGCCGATTAAATCCAAAAGTTAGATTTGTGGCATGCAATATGGAACGATGACTTTTTTTTTTTATCAACACCAAGCATGAGCCACAACTGGAAAGAGTAACAACTGTAAACTATCTAAGAGTAACATTCCAGAAGTAACTAGCATATAACGACCGAAGCTCGTTACCAGCTAGATCTGTACGTAAATATGTGGCGGGAGAGAGGGAGGGAGAGAGAGAGAGAGAGCTGCATACTTAAGATACAACTGTCTTCTCTAATCTAATGCATAAGGAATTCTAATTCGTGTATTACAAAATTGTTAAGGCTTTCGTGGCCACTTGTTGACAAACTGCCTATTGGCTTCTGTCTCGGGTTCTTCGGCCGACGTTCATCTAATGATTTTTCTGACGTTTCGCCAGCACGAGTGGCTGGCATTGCCAAAGCTTCACCCTCCATTGCCGGTGGTGAACTGGAGGCGAGCTATTTGAGAGATGGGGCCCCTCCACGCCCGCACCAACGTGGTGACCAAACCAAAAGTTCTACTGTCACCTCCGTAAACATGTTAGTTATCTAGTAAGTGGATCACAGGATGCTGGGCTGTGATGTTGTCCGTGCGTCTGGGTAAGGCTACGCATTAACACGGTCCATCAGGTGATAGATAGTGGACGAAACGCGAGTGAGTGTAGCTCGCGGCCGTAGACTATATGTACCTGGCGCGCCAACGTCCGAGGGCTTCTCCGCGGTCATTTCTCCTCTTGCTACCTGCGACGGTCGTTCGCTGCAGTACGGGAAGCCAGGATCCGTTTACCTTAAGGCTTTCCTCTTTCTTGTTGAAACTGTTCGCGTGTTTTTGGAGACAGAACGCGAGACAGAAGCCAATAGGCAATTCGTGTATTGTTTACAGCAAGAAACTTATAAAATGAAATTTTAAAAAACTGTAATTGTAGTAAAAGCAGACACCAAGCTGTTGGTTGGTTGGTTGTTTCGGGGAAGGAGACCAGACAGCGAGGTCATCGGTCTCATCGGATTAGGGAAGGACGGGGAAGGAAGTCGGCTGTGCCCTTTGAAAGGAACCATCCCAGCATTTGCCTGGAGCGATTTAGGGAAATCACGGAAAACCTAAATCAGGATGGCCGGACGCGGGATTGAACTGCCGTCCTCCCGAACGCGAGTCCAGTGTCTAACCACTGCGCCACCTCGCTTGGTGACACCAAGCTGTGATTCATGTGAAGAATATGAAGGAGATGTAATTCATCCACGAAAGAGGTAGCTCCACTCCTTCGGACGAGTATTATTTCTCGTCATCCTGGAACCATTACCAGGTGTGGTTAGTAGAGAAGATGGACGAGAGCCAAACCAGAGTGGCGGAATCGTTTACTAAGCACGAAAGTGTTATGGAGATGAACAAAATCTCCAGTGGCAGAAGGTGTTGGCCATCAGCATGAGGTTTCCTGTTAAAATACCGATAGCACACGCTCCTAGACGAGCAAGGCAACATATTGCTTCCTCTCAATGATATAACCATAAGCACCCCCGTTCTGGCCGCAGAGGAGCCAGTCGGACCCGACCGATCGCCCCGTCATCCATCAGCCAATGATGTCACGTGGATGCAGTAAGGAGGGTTGACAGTCAGCGCATGACAGCCCGCCATGCTGATCTGCATAGGACTCCTCCCACAAACTTCTCGCTAAAATGAGAGTGATTGGAGCTCATACGGTGGTTTGACAGCGACAGCTATAAGAAAGGCAACTGCAAAGAAAATGAAGGTAACAGAAAATATACTTCAACTGATAGGTGAAAGAAGGAAATGCGAAAATGCTCAGGAAGAGACAGAATCACAGCAATGTAAGTCACTAGGAATGAAATAATTTAAAACTGCAGGGAAAGTATGCCGGAATAGCTCCAGAAAAAGAGTGAAGGAATCGAAAAAGAAATAGTCATCGAAAGTATAGACTGAACTTACAGAAGAGAAAAATCAGCCTTCGGTGAAATTAGAATCAGTCAATACCAAGCGCAAAAGAGAAATTGCACCGTTAAATGCAGAGGAGACAGCGTATTGGTGGAGAGAACATACTGGAAGTCTCTCCGAGGGTGAGGAACTGACAGTGCGATAGAGGTACAGTGCGATAGAGGTACAAATAGAATTCGATGTGGAAGATACAGGGCTGGCATTAAAACAGTCATGATTTCACACAGATGTGGAAAACTTGCATTCAAATAGTGCAGAAAGCATAGACAACGTTCCTTCGGAAATTCTAAACACTGTGGGCAAATAGTAACCACCTGAATATTCTAGTTGGTGTAGAGCCTCTGAGACTGGTGACATGCCACCAGATTTTCGGGAAAATGTCATGCACACATTTCCAAAGACTAGTTGCTGACATGAATAATATACAGAAGAATGGAAAAGAAATTTGAGGATTTCTTAAGACATGATCAATTTGGTTTTAAGAAACCGAGAGGCAGTACTGATGTTGCGCTTGATAATGGAAGCAAGACAATCAAGACACTTGCATATGTTCTGTCGGCCTAGAAAAACGATTCGAAAATGTAAAATACTCAAAAATTTCTGAAATTCTCTGAAAAGTAGCTACATGCTGTAAGAAAAGGTGGGTGGTTCAAATGGCTCTGAGCACTATGGGACTTAACATCTGAGGCCATCAGTCCCTTAGACTTAGAACTACTTAAACCTAACTAACCTAAGAACATCCCACACATTTACTGAAGCGCCTAGAACCGGTCGGCCACTGCGGCCGACAAAGGTAGGTAGTATCTAATACATATGAGCGCCAAAAAGGAACAACGAAGAATCAAATACTTGTATTAGGAAGGGTGTAAGACAGGGACGCGTCTTGTCTCCCTACAGTACAATTTGTACATCGAAGAAACAACGACGGAAATAAAAGATAGGTTCAGGAGGGGGAGTAAAATACAGGTTGAAAGAAAATTATCGATAAGATTCGTTGATGACGTTGCTGTCCTTAGTGAAACCGACGAGGAATGACGGGAAATAATGAATAGAATGGTCTGCCGAGCATAGAATATTGATTGAGAGTAAGCCACAGAAGACGAAAGTAATGAGCAGTAGCAGAAATAAGATTAGTGTGACGTGTAACACCGAAACTGGGGACTACGAAGTACGTGAAGTGAAGGTATCTGCTACATTAGAGGCAAAATAACGTATAATGAGAGTGACAAAGAAGATATAAAAACGTAACTAGCATTGGCAAAAATGACATTCCTAGGCAAAAGGGGCCGACTAGTATCACACAGGCCGGCCGGAGTGGCCGAGCGGTTAAAGGCGCTACAGTCTGGAACCGCATGACCGCTACGGTCGCAGGTTCGAATCCTGCCTCGGGCATGGATGTGTGTGATGTCCTTAGGTTAGTTGGGTTTAAGTAGTTCTAAGTTCTAGGGGACTTATGACCACAGCAGTTGAGTCCCATAGTGCTCAGAGCCATTTGAACCATTTTTTTTTTTTTTTTTGAGTATCACACATTGCCCTTGATTTGAGGAAGAAATTTCTGAAGAAGATCATTTGGAGCAGAGCATTGTATGGTAGTGAATCATGGACTGTGAGATTTCTGAATACATGGTGATATAGGACAAAGTATTTTAATGAAATAGGATGTAAGGTACCGAATGAGGAAGTTCGCCGCGGAATTGGTGACGAAAGGAATATTTCTAAAACGCTGACATGAAGAACGGGGGACCGTTTCGTACTCCATTTGTTAACATATCAGGAATTAACTTCCGCGTTACTAGAGAGAGCTGCAGAGGGTAAAAACTCTAGAGGAAGGCAGAGATTGGAAGACATCCAGCAAATAACTAGGATGTAGTCTGCAACTTCTGCTCTATGACAAAAAGGCTACGAAGGAGAGGAATTCGTGGCGAGCCGCATCAAACAAGTCAGAAGACCGACGACTAAAAGAAAAAAAACTATACATACCCAGAAAGATATCGTTGCGGCCTGTATCTGCAGCAATTCTTCACTGTTACTGCGCCAAAGGAGCTAATTTGTAGATAAGAATAAACGCCAGACATCTTTTATTAAGTGACTTTTAATCGACGTGTTTACCAAACATGTTTCTCCTGATCCTATTACGTATTTTCAGTAGTTTTTACGCGGTCCAGGCACTATCGGTCGGAGGATGGCATTCACGTATCGTACAGCCGTTACGGCGCCTCCCACGACCACCAGCGGCGTACATCGGCCCCACACAATGCCACCCCAAAACAGCGGGGAACCTCCACCGTGCTGCACTCGCTGGACAGTGTGTCTAAGGCGTTCAGCCTGACCGGGTTGCCTCCAAACACGTGTACGACGGTTGTCTGGTTGAAGGCATAAGCGACACTCATCGGTGAAGAGAACTTGATGCCAATCCTGAGCGGTCCATTCGGCATGTTTTTGGGCCATCTGTACCGCGTTGCGTCGTGTCGTGGTTGCAGAGATGGACCTCGCCATGGACGTCGGGAGTGAAGTTGCGCACCATGCAGCCTATTGCCCACAGTTTGAGTCGTAACACGACGTCCTGTGGCTGCACAGAAAGCATAATCCGTAGGCAGCGGTCATTCACTGCAGTAGTAGTCCTTGGGCGGCCTGGGCGACGGATGTCATCGACAGTTCCTGTCTCTCTGTATCTCCTCCATGTCTGAACAACATCGCTCTGGTTCATTCCGATACGCATGGACACTTCCCTTGTTGAGAGCCCTTCCTGGCACAGGGTAACAATGCGGACGCGATCGAACCGCGGTATTGACCATCTAGGCTTGGCTGACTAAAGACAAGACTAGCCTTGTACCTCCTACCTCGTGGAGTGAGTGGAACTCATCGGCTGTCTGACCCCCTCCGTCTAATAGGCGCTGTTCACGCATGGCTGTTTACATCTTTGGGCGGGATTAGTGACATCCATGAACAGTCGAAAGGACTGTCTCTGTGATACAATATCCACAGTCAACGTGTATCTTAAGGAGTTCTGGGAACCGGGGTGATGGAAAACTTTTTTTAATGTGTCTAGTAGTCCTTTATCCATTAACGCTGGTGTCAGCACTAGATGGAACACAAATAAGTTTTCTATCAACCGTGAGTCGCAGTGCTGCATTTCACTGTACATACCCCAGCCGTTGCTTTAGGATGTATAGATTGCATCAACTTTGTGAAATAACTTTTTTTTTGTAAATCTAATAAATTAAATACCTACAGTAGTTCAAGAAGTAACAATGTGACAGCTTAAAGGTGTGTGAGGAATAACCAGAATCAATCGACTAATAAAAGTGAATGCACCTGAGAATGCTGGATGACAGCAATCAGAATCAACAAACAACAATAAGAACAGAAGGCGAAGGAGAAGTACTCCAACCAGAAAGAGCTCTAGACAAGAACGCAGTAACATCTGTAATGTTTTTGATCTGTCAGTGGTCAGCTACTATTAACGATTTCTGGGTTAGGACCATCTGTATGCAATGCACAAAGGCGTTCGCCTCAATTTATTAAGGCATCAAAAGTGGCTGTGTGTCTTGCCATTGTTCTACACTCGCGAAATGACAGAACTAAAGGTTCTGGCTGCTGGTTCTTTGTGAACGGACAAGTTCGCCAATATATTGTGCTACACCTTACTATAAAGTGAAAGTATACAATGTAAACCTGTCTCCGTGGCCGAGATCGCCAAAGGACGATTGTGCGGTGGCGCTAGACTCTGAACTAAGCCGGTTCGAATCCTGGTGGTGGATGAGATTATTCAATTTCAAACGTCTCCGTAGTTTCTGACTATCGGCGGCCCAGTTTAGCGCCACTCCAGAGGACTAGGCTGTGTGCTGGCTCAGAGATCCACCCCCTCTCTTCACTTCGTCCATCACAACACACAATGCCCACTGGTCGGAGGAAGGCGGCACCAAACCACATCCACCAGGACGTTGCTGTCGTCACCTAATAACGGGACTGCTTTTGACTTTTGATACAACGCAAATAACCTTTCGAATCACAGTCAAAAGAAATTATTCTTATAGTAAAGGTAGAACTATTTATATTCTGCATAACATCCAGCATGCGATACTTGACAGTGACATAGTCATGTATCTTCTGTATCAATAATTTAAAATGTGGGGTATCATTTGATGAATTTGTAACAGTACAATTTCGTTTATACAAAATTTCCAAGTGACAGACTGTATGTTCTAGACTTTACTGCAGTTAGGCATTCTTATATTTTGCTAAACAATTTCCATTTCATTTCACATCTGTCAAAGTGACACTTGTGTCATCTTCAAATAAAAAAAATAGTCACTTGTCATGGTTAATAGCAAATCATTAATGTGTAGTCCTTATCGTAACTAACAAGGGTGGAAGTACACGGTAATACAAGCAAAAACTTTCAAGTACACTTGGCTCCACAAAGGAACCATTTGCGAGATAATTGCGAGTATGTCGTTATGGGCCGCCACCGACGTCGATATACACTCCTGGAAATTGAAATAAGAACACCGTGAATTCATTGTCCCAGGAAGGGGAAACTTTATTGACACTTTCCTGGGGTCAGATACATCACATGATCACACTGATAGAACCACAGGCACATAGACACAGGCAACAGAGCATGCACAATGTCGGCACTAGTACAGTGTATATCCACCTTTCGCAGCAATGCAGGCTGCTATTCTCCCATGGAGACGATCGTAGAGATGCTGGATGTAGTCCTGTGGAACGGCTTGCCATGCCATTTCCACCTGGCGCCTCAGTTGGACCAGCGTTCGTGCTGGACGTGCAGACCGCGTGAGACGACGCTTCATCCAGTCCCAAACATGCTCAATGGGGGACAGATCCGGAGATCTTGCTGGCCAGGGTAGTTGACTTACACCTTCTAGAGCACGTTCGGTGGCACGGGATACATGCGGACGTGCATTGTCCTGTTGTAACAGCAAGTTCCCTTGCCGGTCTAGGAATGGTAGAACGATGGGTTCGATGACGGTTTGGATGTACCGTGCACTATTCAGTGTCCCCTCGACGATCACCAGTGGTGTTCGGCCAGTGTAGGAGATCGCTCCCCACACCATGATGCCGGGTGTTGGCCCTGTGTGCCTCGGTCGTATGCAGTCCTGATTGTGGCGCTCACCTGCACGGCGCCAAACACGCATACGACCATCATTGGCACCAAGGCAGAAGCGACTCTCATCGCTGAAGACGACACGTCTCCATTCGTCCCTCCATTCACGCCTGTCGCGACACCACTGGAGGCGGGCTGCACGATGTTGGGGCGTGAGCGGAAGACGGCCTAACGGTGTGCGGGACCGTACCCCAGCTTCATGGAGACGGTTGCGAATGGTCCTCGCCGATACCCCAGGAGCAACAGTGTCCCTAATTTGCTGGGAAGTGGCGGTGCGGTCCCCTACGGCACTGCGTAGGATCCTACGGTCTTGGCGTGCATCCGTGCGTCGCTGCGGTCCGGTCCCAGGTCGACGGGCACGTGCACCTTCCGCCGACCACTGGCGACAACATCGATGTACTGTGGAGACCTCACGCCCCACGTGTTGAGCAATTCGGCGGTACGTCCACCCGGCCTCCCGCATGCCCACTATACGCCCTCGCTCAAAGTCCGTCAACTGCACATACGGTTCACGTCCACGCTGTCGCGGCATGCTACCAGTGTTAAAGACTGCGATGGAGCTCCGTATGCCACGGCAAACTGGCTGACACTGACGGCGGCGGTGCACAAATGCTGCGCAGCTAGCGCCATTCGACGGCCAACACCGCGGTTTCTGGTGTGTCCGCTGTGCCGTGCGTGTGATCATTGCTTGTACAGCCCTCTCGCAGTGTCCGGAGCAAGTATGGTGGGTCTGACACACCGGTGTCAATGTGTTCTTTTTTCCATTTCCAGGAGTGTAATATACTGTCCTATTTGGCACAAATTTATTTGAAATGCAAAATTTGCCATTTAGTCGACAAGGGAAAGTCTGAAACCTTAATACGTAAGTGTATAAATATCAGGTGTTGACTATTCGTACAGTTTTCTCTGTTTCATGTAATAGCCAAGATAGAACGATTCAAATTTCTCGTCACTGGAGTTGCGGGCTATCATGCACTTTTTGTGTCTCCAGGGGAAGCCGACTAAGGGTATTAAAACAAAGATGTCACAAACACAGGAAGAGACGTATGCTTCCTACGGCATTGTAAATATGCGGATATCTCATTTCAAGACAAGTCATCTCACTATTGAAGACGAGCCGCTCAGCGGCCGCCTTTAAACCGCAACAGACTCTGCAACATCCGGTGCTGTTCATCAGCTGATTCCTCAGGATCGGTGAATAACCGCCAAAACGATAGCCTAGATACTGGATAATCTCCCGGGAGCGTGTTGGTTTCATTATGACCACAATCCTAGACATGGCTGCCGAAATTTTTGAACCGCGATCAACGGAAGGAACGAGTTGAGATTTCAAAAGCCATTTTCGCCGTTTGGAAGCTCCACTGATCTTTCTGGCGTGGTCAGGGGTCAAATGGCCCTAAGCACTATGGGACTTAACACCTGAGGTCATCAGTCGCCTAGAACTTAGAACTACTTAAACCTAAGTAACCTAAGGACATCACACACATCCATACCCTGGCAGGATTAGAACCTGCGACTGTGGCGTGGTTCCACACTGAAGCGCCTAGAACCGCTAGGCCACACCGTCCGGCTGGAGAAGTATACATTTCAAAGAAATTTGTGCTAACTGGGACAATATTTTGTAGAGGATTATGGCACAACGAAGTAAAAGCGGAGGACGAACAGTACAGACGAGAATAGAATGGAAGCTTTCGCAATATGAGGCTACAGGAGATTCCTGTAGATCATGTGGGTGGATCAATAGCTAAAGAAGAGGTACTGAAACGAATCGGGAAGAAATTAAATTTATGCCACATCTTTACTAAAAGACGATATCGGTTGTTAGAACACATGCTGAGCCAGATATGTGTTCCACAGATCATTTGAACGATTCTCTTATCTAAATTATGTGAAAGTAATCAGTTTACAGGGTATGCATGGAAGATACGTGTTTTACATTATATAATAATTTTTTTTATTCCAACTCACGATACTACACTTAGGAAGTAACTTTTTTGTTATGGTCTACCAGTTTTGAAATAGAAATTAGTCAATGGAATAGGTGCTGTTTTCCAGCAAAAATGATTTTCGGTTAGATTTAAAACTTGTTTTGCTACCTGTAATATTTTATGTTATTGACGAAATGATCAAAACTTTTGCTGCTGCGTATTGAACTCCTTTCTGAAGCACTGACAGCGTTAATAATGGGTAATAAAGGTCACTGTTCCTGTAGTGTTGTAGGTACGGACATCACTGCTCTTCTCAAACTGTGTTGCATTATTTATAACGAAGTTCACTAGCGAATATCTGTACCATGATGGCTTGCGGTTGCTGATTCTCGATCACGAAGCCCTGGGTTCGATCCTGGCTGGATCGGAAATTTTCTCCGCTCGCGACTGGGTGTGTGAGTTGCCCTTATCCATCACCTCATCATCACCACCAATGCGCTAGTCGACGATGTGGCGGCAAATAACAAGACTCGAATCTGGCGTCCGAACTACCCGGCCAAATATGCCGTACACACATTTCCACTTACCCCAAAAAATTATTGCATGAGACGGTATTGAGTGGTAATATAGAAGATATCCCAGGAGATTCTTCATTTATTTCCGAGACCAGCAATTATACGAAGAGTAAACGCAGCTGAACTTAACTGTTCGAAGAATCTCAGGAATATACGAGTCTTCCAGTTCACGTTTCCATCAATATGTACGCCCAAAAATTTGGAGCATTCTATTCTAGTTACTGATTCCTGTTGTCGCTGTACATCAGTTGTTAATGTGAGTCTATTCGTTGAACAGAACTGAATATAGTGTGTATTCTCAAGATCAGAGAGTCAGTGTTTGAAGAACGAAGCAATTGTTTTAAATAAATCACTAAATATCTCTTTTGTTCTTTCCTCTCAAATGGCATTGGTTGTGATACTAGTATCATCTGCAAAATGTAGCAATTCTGCTTGTTGAAAGTTAAGTGGAAGGTCATTCACATACACAGGGTGTCTCTCCTAAGAGTCATCGGGCTCATTTTCTCTGATGTTTCGGCAGGTGTTTGCAAATTCGTTTTTTTAATGTGTAGCTTTAGTCAGCCCAAACAAATACTGTTAATCACGTGTTTCATGCGGCGTCCAGCGTGGACGGAAAACGTCGGTTTGCTTCCCGTTACAAACAAAATTATTATTAAACTGGAAATTTTGCTACCCATTCGATAGAGCAGTCCCAAATTAGTGCACTGCGATATTCACGTTATCGATATGTATTAATGGGAACAGCAGCGACTCAGAAGCGCTGCTACTGCATGGCACTAGCAGTCAGTGCAGGCTAGTGGATGACGGAGTACTGATTATTCTTTGTCTTTTGCTGTTCCTATTAATACGTATCGATAACGTAAATATCGCAGTGCACTAATCTGGGACGGCTCTATCGAATGGGCGCCGGCCGCGGTGACCGAGCGGTTCTAGGCGCTACAGCCTGGAACCGCGCGACCGCTACAGTCGCAGGTTCGAATCCTGCCTCGGGCATGGATATGTGTGATGTCCCTAGGTTAGGTAGGTTTATTTAGTTCTAAGTTCTAGGCGACTGATGACATCTGAAGTTAAGTCCCATAGTGCTCAGAGACATTTGAACAATTCTATCGAATGGGCACGTAAAATTCTGCTTTAAAAACCATTTTGTCTGTAACGGGAAACAAGCCGACGATTTCCGCCGACACTGGGAGGCGCATGGGAGATGTGGTGAGCAGTATTTTTTTGGGATGGCTCAAGCTACACATATCAGAAACGAAACTGCAAATATCTGCCAAAACCTCAGGGAAAAAGCACCTGCCGACTCTTGGAATAGACACCCTTTGTAAGGAATAGCAGTGGACCCAAAACTGAACCCTGTGGGACTCCCTCTGTAATTTTCCTCCAGTCAATAAAACCCTCTACCTTTCCAACATATTCAGTACACCTTCTTGCATTCTGTTAAGTATGATTCAGGCCAGTCATGTGTAAAGCCACTGTAAGACGTCGTGGTCTCCTGACCTTCATTGGTTACATACTCCACCCTCGCAATCATATTCCGCACATCAAGACGCTTCATTCGAACCCAAACTCGGCAAGATAAAGTCAATGTTGTATGAATTCATGTAAACGATATGCAAATAACAAGTGCGCACCGGGGTTGAAATACTCCAGGCTGGCGTACACACATACATTCCAGACATGACGGTCACAGGAGCTTTTAGTTCGAGAGAGGCAGATCACACACCGGGAGGCCGTTCCCTTCAGAGGATGGCCGGCCGGAGTGGCTGTGCGGTTCTAGGCGCTACAGTCTGGAAACGGGCGACCGCTACTGTCGCAGGTTCGAATCCTGCCTCGGGCATGGATATGTGTGATGTCCCTAGGTTAGTTAGGTTTAATTACTTCTAAGTTCTAGGCGACTGATGACATCTGAAGTTAAGTCGCATAGTGCTCAGTGCCAGCCTTCAGAGGACGAGTCAACCTCGGCCGCCCGTGGAGCAGACAGCGTGTGCCCGAGTGAAAGGGGGAACGACCCCGTGTTTGGCTTAAAAGAAAATTCCGTTACATTGTGTGGGAGCGTCCAGCCTTCATATTCTTTACACATAGCACGCAGTTTCAGAGATTTTCACCGGGAGACAGCAAACGCCAAACGCCGGTACTACAGATTTCCGGATTGCGAGGAACAAGTCTCTGTTCAGTACTTCACTGGGAGAGCACCTCTGTCGAGAGCGAATCGAAGTGCGACTCTATATTGAGTCCTTGCGATTAAGCGTTGTTCACTGTGTTGGCCGACACACTTATTGTGCGGTGTGAACGGACAGAGTTACAGTTAAACGCTGGCGAGCGAATTTTTGAGTGGCATCGCGGTGAACTGGTTATCTGACCGGTGTACCACGCCAGTAGTTAGACTAGAGGCGAATAGGAATCCTTCACTTCATCAAGGCATAGGGAGAGTTTGATTGGCGAAGGTCAATCCAGATAGAACGAGAGTTATCTTATTTGTCAGCAGCGAGCGGCGCAGAGAACAGTCATCGCAGCTTACGGTACTGTGGGCTACAGCTATTGCGAGCCCCATATTTCCTCCACAACAGCACACTTCACTGCATTTCACACGCGACAGCCTCGACCGTACGTAGCAACATTCTAAAGGATAATTATTCAAGTTGAGTAGGCGCGCCTCTCAGCCATTCTGCCAAGTCAATAACAATCTTAAACTTTGTATAGAAATTTCATTAGCGAATCCTATCCTTGAGAGGTAACTTCACATTCCAAAAAGAGCCAGGATATAACTTGTTCAATTCATAACTAAAAGTGCCATTGTGATTTCTCAGAATTTTGTAAAATAAATAATAATTATCGTTAGTTTCATGTTTTTCTAACACTAACTAGTATTACTCCAGTACCCAAGTATCCCACTAGTTACCTAAGAAATTTTGTGGATTTTTGTGTCATTTCCTTACAGCGGACGACTCCAGGACATATTTATTGCTGAACGATTTTCAGGCATTTTTCTTTACAACGTTAGGAGCGTCTGTCTGGCTTCTGTAGTAGTGTGGAGGTGGAAATTGCATCTTGCAGGAGCCACAGGGTAATGGGTACATCTCAGATTAATCCGTTGCGCAGAATAACAGAATAGCAGATCAACCCCACACTCACACCACAAGCTGCATAAAACTGAAGTATCGAGGAATAGTCAATTTTTTTTTCAATGTAGGGAGAGGGGGGTGGGTTTAAATTGTAGAGGAGGAGCAAATCTTCGCTACAGTAAACAAGTTCAAATGGATGTAGGATACCAGTCTTTTAACTGAAGACCACAAGACCATTAATGGATAAAAATGAGATTTTTGTCAGATAATAGTGCTGGCAGCAGTGTGGTTGTTACGGAGGGCACCACTTGCGCAACATGGCAGAGGGTTGTTCATAACGCCGTGGCTCGGTTCGCCGCACCGAAGAGCAGCGTGCGCAAGGGTCCCCGCAACTATTTCGCACTCCTTTGCACAAGGGCCGTTACGAGTTGGGGAAGCGTTTGCGTCAGAACATTTCACGCCAGCGTTTCGCCAGCAAAGAGAGCCTGCAGATGAAGCGCTCTGAGGTGTTAGCGCGCTTCCTAACGGCCGCGGCGTCGCAACGGCGCGGTATCGGAAAAGCATCAGGGATCGGACGAAAGCAGCCGCAAGCCGGCATGTAGCCGCAGCGGAAGGCCGACACACAGCCTCAAGAGTGGGAAGCGCAGGGGCCGGAGCGACCCAGCTGAGGTGGCGCTGGACACGGTGATGTATGCTGAAGTACGTGCCGTAGCTGCTCCAGTAAACGTTTAAAGTGAACCGAAAATAGGCGTTTGCATGTGCTGTGGCAGAATTCACGATTCTCGGATGGTCGCTCGGGGACATTTCAGAGATGCGGGTAGGTCGGGGAAGAATGCCAGTGTGCACTCGGTGTGCTTGCCGGGGGGTCTCGTCCGTAATGTGGAGGAGGCCCTTCCGGCAGCTATTGAACGCACTGGGTGTGACCGGCTGCAGATAGTAGCACATGTCGGAACGAATGACGCCTGCCGCTTGGGTTCTGAGGCCATCCTTGGTTCCTTCCGGCGGCTGGCTGATTTGGTGAAGACAACCAGCATCGCATGCGGAGTGCAAGCTGAGCTTAATATCTGCAGCATAGTGCCCAGAGTCGATCGCGGTCCTCTGGTTTGGAGCCGTGTGGAGGGTCTAAACCAGAGGCTCAGACGACTCTGCGACTATAATGGTTGCAAATTCATCGACCTCCGTTACTGGGTGGAGAACTGTAGGGCCCCCCTAGACAGGTCAGGCGTGCACTACACACCGGAAGCAGCTACTAGGGTAGCAGAGTACGTGTGGCGTGCACACGGGGGTTTTTTAGGTTAGAGGGACCCCCCCTTGGGCGAAACGATAAAATACCTGACGGCTTACCAGAGAGGACATTATCATCGTTGATAAAGAATGTCCGTCCTCAGAGACCAAAAACAGGAAAAGTCAACGTAATATTGGTAAACTGCAGGAGTATCCAGGGCAAGGTTCCTGAATTAGTACCTCTTATTGAAGGAAATAGTGCGCATATAGTATTAGGAACGGAAAGTTGGTTAAAACCGGAAGTGAACAGTAACGAAATCCTAGACACAGAATGGAATATATACCGCAAGGATAGGATAAACGCCAATGGCGGAGGAGTATTTATAGCAGTAAAGAATTCAATAATATCCAGTGAAGTTATTAGCGAATGCGAATGTGAAATAATCTGGGTTAAGTTAAGTATCAAAGGTGGGTCAGGTATCATAGTCGGATGCTTCTATAGACCACCTGCATCAGCAACCGTAGTAGTTGAGCGCCTCAGAGAGAACCTGCAGAACGTCGTGAAGAAGTTTCGTGATCATACTATTGTAATAGGGGGAGACTTCAATCTACCAGGTATAGAATGGGATAGTCACACAATCAGAACTGGAGCCAGGGACAGAGACTCTTGTGACATTATCCTGACTGCCTTGTCCGAGAATTACTTCGAGCAGATAGTTAGAGAACCAACTCGTGAAGCTAACGTTTTAGACCTCATAGCAACAAATAGACCGGAACTTTTCGACTCCGTGAATGTAGAAGAGGGTATCAGTGATCATAAGTCAGTGGTTGCATCAATGACTACAAGTGTAATAAGAAATGCCAAGAAAGGAAGGAAAATATATTTGCTTAACAAGAGTGATAGGGCACAAATCGCAGAATATCTGAGTGACCACCATCAAACGTTCATTTCTGAGGAAGAGGATGTGGAACAAAAATGGAAAAAATTCAGAAACATCGTCCAGTACGCCTTAGATAAGTTCGTACCGACTAAGGTCCAAAGCGAGGGGAAAGATCCACCGTGGTATAACAATCATGTACGAAAGGTACTACGGAAACAAAGAAAGCTTCATCATAGGTTTAAGAGTAGTCGAATCATAGCTGATAAGGAAAAGCTGAACGAAGCGAAAAAGAGCGTAAAGAGAGCAATGAGAGAAGCATTCAACGAATTCGAACATAAAACATTGGCAAACAATCTAAACAAGAACCCTAAAAAGTTCTGGTCATATGTAAAATCGATAAGCGGATCTAAATCCCCTATTCAGTCACTCGTTGACCACGATGGAACCGAAACAGAGGACGACCGAAGAAAGGCAGAAATACTGAATTCAGTGTTCCGAAACTGTTTCACTGCGGAAAATCGTAACACGGTCCCTGACTTCAGCCGTCGCACGGACGCCAAAATGGAAAATATTGAAATAAACGATATCGGAATTGAAAAACAACTGCTATCACTTAGTAGCGGAAAAGCATCCGGACCAGACGAGATACCCTTAAGATTCTACAGTGATTATGCTAAAGAACTTGCCCCCTTTCTATCAGCAATTTATCGTAGATCGCTGGAAGAACGTAAAGTACCTAGCGACTGGAAGAAAGCGCAGGTCGTTCCCATTTTCAAGAAGGGTCATAAATCAGATGCGAATAATTATAGGCCTATTTCGCTTACGTCAATCTGTTGTAGAATAATGGAACATGTTTTGTGTTCTCGTATTATGACGTTCTTAGATAATACAAATCTCCTTCATCATAACCAACATGGATTCCGCAAACAGAGATCATGTGAAACTCAGCTCGCCCTATTTGCCCAAGAAATTCACAGTGCCGTAGACACTGGCGAGCAGATTGATGCCGTATTCCTGGACTTCAGGAAGGCATTTGATACGGTTCCGCACTTACGTTTAGTGAAAAAAATACGAGCTTACGGAATATCGGACCAGGTTTGTGATTGGATTCAGGATTTCCTAGAAGAAAGAACACAACATGTCATTCTTAACGGTTCAAAATCTGCAGATGTAGAGGTAATTTCGGGAGTACCGCAGGGAAGCGTGATAGGACCTTTATTGTTTACAATATACATAAATGACTTAGTTGACAACATCGGTAGCTCCGTGAGGCTATTTGCAGATGACACGGTTGTCTACAAGAAAGTAGCAACATCAGAAGACTCGTACGTACTCCAGGAGGACCTGCAGAGGATTAATGCATGGTGCGACAGCTGGCAGCTTTCCCTAAACGTAGATAAATGTAATATAATGCGCATACATAGGGGCAGAAATCCATTCCAGTACGATTATGCCATAGGTGGTAAATCATTGGAAGCGGTAACGACCGTAAAATACTTAGGAGTTACTATCCGGAGCGATCTGAAGTGGAATGATCACATAAAACAAATAGTGGGAAAAGCAGGCGCCAGGTTGAGATTCATAGGAAGAATTCTAAGAAAATGTGACTCATCGACGAAAGAAGTAGCTTACAAAACGCTTGTTCGTCCGATTCTTGAGTATTGCTCATCAGTATGGGACCCTTACCAGGTTGGATTAATAGAAGAGATAGACATGATCCAGCGAAAAGCAGCGCGATTCGTCATGGGGACATTTAGTCAGCGCGAGAGCGTTACGGAGATGCTGAACAAGCTCCAGTGGCGGACACTTCAAGAAAGGCGTTACGCAATACGGAGAGGTTTATTATCGAAATTACGAGAGAGCACATTCCGGGAAGAGATGGGCAACATATTACTACCGCCCACATATATCTCGCGTAATGATCACAACGAAAAGATCCGAGAAATTAGAGCAAATACGGAGACTTACAAGCAGTCGTTCTTTCCACGCACAATTCGTGAATGGAACAGGGAAGGGGGGATCAGATAGTGGTACAATAAGTACCCTCCGCCACACACCGTAAGGTGGCTCGCGGAGTATAGATGTAGATGTAGATGTAGATCCCATTAAAACAGCGTGGGCAAATCAGAACTGGATCGGAAAATATTTCGTATACCTTACATTATCCGTATCCGTATCCGCACCTTGCCGTTGCCTATCTTAAGGTCCATGAAGTATTTTGCTGTCCAATTCTATATTTGCCACACGACATAAAGAAAAGTGATTCATTCGGGCATTGAGCAAAAATTACACGTCAGACAACAATTTTCTCATCTCACGAAGAAGACAATAGTTACCTATGAGGAAATCCTGTGCTACAAAACTGCAATACTACCCGGTTATAGCACTACGAAATACTGTATTAGACTACTGCAAAGATAATTCACCAGCTTATAATGAGAAAGATGCAATCCATGAAATTTAAATACATGGTATCGCTTCACTAAGGGATACACGAGCTATAACATGGTCAGCCAAATAATACAAATATTTGGTACTAACAATATCTATGGATATGAAGCGAAACGAGTACATGTAAATGTAAACGGATGCTTCTAGTGTCACGCGGGACCGTAGAGTTCAAGAATTTCCGACTGTTCCCTCGTAGTATTTAATGGACGCTACCCACTCATTTAACCCATACAGCTGTGAAAAACGCAGACATATAGAAGAAGAGATACGCTAAACAGATACGTAGTCGTTCGTCACACGTTGTACATTTATCTTATTTTCTCAAAATGAGGAAATGTTACCCTTACAAATCCCAGTCTTACCCAGTTCGACATCGACGAAATGTCAGCACGGTGGGGCTGGTGATTAACGCTGAAACAACCGGTTTTAGGTTACACCGATTTTTTCATCACCAGTCTGACCTTACTTTTAAAACCGCTCAAAATACCTGGTTTCTGAAGTAACTAATTTTCGGTTTTTTATTGCTATTAGTTCCAGTAATAAACGTACACATCGAACAAATACTGAGATTCTAAAACGCCCTCAGACATTTACATTCCACTTTTCAAGATACCTAAAATAAAAATGTCGAATCAAATGCGGGTAAGAAAAGAAAACTTTGAGCGTATATACACTCCTGGAAATGGAAAAAAGAACACATTGACACCAGTGTGTCAGACCCACCATACTTGCTCCGGACACTGCGAGAGGGCTGTACAAGCAATGATCACACGAACGGCACAGCGGACACACCAGGAACCGCGGTGTTGGCCGTCGAATGGCGCTAGCTGCGCAGCATTTGTGCACCGCCGCCGTCAGTGTCAGCCAGTTTGCCGTGGCGTACGGAGCTCCATCGCAGTCTTTAACACTGGTAGCATGCCGCGACAGCGTGGACGTGAACCGTATGTGCAGTTGACGGACTTTGAACGAGGGCGTATAGTGGGCATGCGGGAGGCCGGGTGGACGTACCGCCGAATTGCTCAACACGTGGGGCGTGAGGTCTCCACAGTACATCGATGTTGTCGCCAGTGGTCGGCGGAAGGTGCACGTGCCCGTCGACCTGGGACCGGACCGCAGCGACGCACGGATGCACGCCAAGACCGTAGGATCCTACGCAGTGCCGTAGGGGACCGCACCGCCACTTCCCAGCAAATTAGGGACACTGTTGCTCCTGGGGTATCGGCGAGGACCATTCGCAACCGTCTCCATGAAGCTGGGCTACGGTTTCGCACACCGTTAGGCCGTCTTCCGCTCACGCCCCAACATCGTGCAGCCCGCCTCCAGTGGTGTCGCGACAGGCGTAAATGGAGGGACGAATGGAGACGTGTCGTCTTCAGCGATGAGAGTCGCTTCTGCCTTGGTGCCAATGATGGTCGTATGCGTGTTTGGCGCCGTGCAGGTGAGCGCCACAATCAGGACTGCATACGACCGAGGCACACAGGGCCAACACCCGGCATCATGGTGTGGGGAGCGATCTCCTACACTGGCCGTACACCACTGGTGATCGTCGAGGGGACACTGAATAGTGCACGGTACATCCAAACCGCCATCGAACCCATCGTTCTACCATTCCTAGACCGGCAAGGGAACTTGCTGTTCCAACAGGACAATGCACGTCCGCATGTATCCCGTGCCACCCAACGTGCTCTAGAAGGTGTAAGTCAACTACCCTGGCCAGCAAGATCTCCGGATCTGTCCCCCATTGAGCATGTTTGGGACTGGATGAAGCGTCGTCTCACGCGGTCTGCACGTCCAGCACGAACGCTGGTCCAACTGAGGCGCCAGGTGGAAATGGCATGGCAAGCCGTTCCACAGGACTACATCCAGCATCTCTACGATCGTCTCCATGGGAGAATAGCAGCCTGCGTTGCTGCGAAAGGTGGATATACACTGTACTGGTGCCGACATTGTGCATGCTCTGTTGCCTGTGTCTATGTGCCTGTGGTTCTGTCAGTGTGATCATGTGATGTATCTGACCCCAGGAATGTGTCAATAAAGTTTCCCCTTCCTGGGACAATGAATTCACGGTGTTCGTATTTCAATTTCCAGGAGTGTAGTTCGCTGCTTTTCTCGAAAAGTGATGAAGCGTTGAATACTTCAAAAAAATCACCTGAATTATTCTACTGTATTTTTCGTGTTATGTTGTCCGTTTCCAAGGGCTACAAACACATAAAGATATACTACGCAGACACTGACAGCAGAGCAGCTACTTCTTATTTTTATTATAAATAAAGAGTGATTTGTTGAGTCATTAATTTATTACTGTTGCCATAGTTTCCTTTCCCTTATCGCGAAACAGGGGAGATGGTGCCAGAGACATGATACGTGAATTGGAAAAATGGTCAGATCTGTGTGAAATCTTATGGGACTTAACTGCTAAGGTCATCAGTCCCTAAGCTTACATACTACTTAACCTAAATTATCCTAAGGACAAACACACACACCCATGCCCGAGGGAGGATTCGAACTTCCGCCTGGACCAGCCGCACAGTCCATAACCGCCGCGCCCCAGACCGCTCGGCTAATCCCGCGCGGCGTGAATTGGAGTGGCAGCCATTAAAACAAAGGCGTTTTTCGTTGCTACGGGAACTTCTCATGAAACTTCAATCAGCAGTTTTCTCCTCCGATTGCGAAAACATTCTGTTGGCACCCACTTACATAGGGAGGAATTATCACCACGATAAAATAAGAGAAATCAGGACTCGCACAGAAAAATTTAAGTGCTCGTTTTTCCCGCGAGCCGTTCGAGAGTGGAACAGTAGAGAGACAGCTTGAAGGTGGTTCACTGAACCCTCTGTCAGGCACTTTATTATGAATAGCACAGTAAACGTAGATGTATTGTTGCATAGAAATAGCAGACAAATAATTAGTTTTTGTGTAAATTTTGTGGAGTTATTTTTCTTTAATTATTTCGAATGAAAACCCCTTTTGTAGTCAAATATATTTATTTAATTTTAAAGAGGAATTTGGATACGCCTCATTTTTTTGATGTCAAAACGAAACATTGTCTTTCAAAAAATCAAAATGAACAGTTCATAACGTAGGCAAAATAGAACACTTATCAGGAACAATTACTTGACAAGCCCTAAAGTATCAGCAACGAATTAATTCCTTGGCCAGTATTTATTGTCCAGTCTTTTTAGAAGCACTCGTTCTATAATGCGTTGATCCGTCAGTCGACTCCTTTCACCGGAAACATTATCACTTAAAGACGATACCAATCCTTCGGAAGCCACAGAGCGTCGTGTCAATGACAAATATTTTTGGGCTACAAATGACAAGCCTCGATACACCTTCTGCTCTGCTCTGCTCTCAAACAAAAACACGAAAGTATCGCTGTTTCTGGATAGCAAAGTACAGCATGTACATTATTGTCTCGGCAATGCTGCGCCGATTCTTATGTCGTAAGTTTGTTGCACGTTTCTAACAGCTGGCATTGTTACTAAAGCAGTTCTTATCGCTTTTCCCATTTTCCATATTCGTATATCAAAGCAATGGGAATTTGCGAATAAACATTACTCTTATTAAACACGTCTTACATAAATTTTAGCGCCACTGGCATCACGAATTGACATAGCGGCCTCTTGGCCAGCCATTAGTAAGTAAATAAAAAACCTGTAGTAACCGAGACCAAACAAATACCGAAAAATATCGGTTATGCATAACTAAAATACCGGTGTTGGTTTTAACAGGTCGGTGTTTCCCACCCCTAGAGCACTGTACAATGGCTGATAACTAGTTCTTAATAGAGTGAAATATGAAGCTGTGCCCTTGAGGAAACCCAGCAGCAAGGTGTCCTTTAACTACAAGACTGATTCATAAACGTCTTCAGGAGAATCAGTATGCAGATAAATGCAATGGAACGACCGCAAATTATCGTTTATAGGTAAAGCAAACGGCAGTGTACAACCCAGTGGTACAACTAGGACACGGCAGTTTGTCTACGAAAGAAATTGCGTAAAAAACACTGGTACGTCCCGTACCAGAGTACTGCTCGTGTGTACGGCATCCATATCAGGTCGGAAACGGGGGCAACGAGTATATGCAAAGAAGGGCAAACAGTTACAGGCATGTTTGACCAGTGAAAGAGCGTAGCAAAAAATGAGTAAACATACTTTCTCCCAAACACTCCAAGAGAAACACAGTACGTTTCGTGGAAGACTGTCTAGAAAACTTAAAAGGCCAGTTTGTTTGGACAGTAAGCATGAATATTCAGTAGCCTTATACGCGTGTATTGCGGAGACAACTAGAAGATAAAATTGTGCAAATAACAGCTAGCACAGTAGCGCATAAACATTCATTCCTTTCACCCTCCATTTACGGCAAGAAACCACAATATACGGTACCATCTGCCATATCCCATGTTAGTTCTCAGAGTTCAGATGTCGATGTAAACCAACTAAAAAACGACACTACATTAAAAAATATGTACGCCGATGAAACGTACATTTTCGAATGATTTCAGTGTGTACAGACGAATCTATCTTTGACAGGCGCTACACGGTCCTAGAATCCAAACGCAATGCTAACACACCAACAGTTTGTTCTGACACCGTGTCCTGAATTAGGCGATATATCAGACATTACAATACTCTTTCAGGCCATGTATCGGATACTAAGATACTGATTAGTCATATATCAGATAGTTAAGTTCTCTTTCTTACACTCAAATGTCGGCAAATAAAACCTGTAGACGAAGAAATATACTGCTATCGTTGGCATTTTTGCTCATAGTATAGTATAACGTTCAACTTATATTCTCACCTCCTGGTAAAGAAAATAAAAGTTTCTGGCAAACATTAATTGCAGTCATATTTGTGAAATCTAAATCTAATATCTTAAGAAGCAATATTTTTGACTAATACGTTGTTCACTTTCCACAACGATCATGTCTTGTTCAAAAAATGAAAAACTCGAGCAAACCATTATGGAATATAAACTGATACCTAATCAGATGAAATACTTAGCTTGAAAAGCTACGTATCTTTAAAAAGTTATTTCATTTCGATAATTTATATCTCAGAGAAAAGCGTAGAGGGCAGTGTAAGCAGAATGCATTTTACATTATATCAAAACTATTGAGATAGGGTAAATCAAGTTTTGATTACGGAAATTGCGTCTCATATCGAAATTCAGAAACAAGCGTAATTCACACAAATGCGAGTGCTAACGTCATTCACAGAGTTTCTTAAAACTGAAAAAATATTTACAACTTGAAAAGTCATGTTTAGGGAAAAGATGACATTAAATTTCAATTTAGCGTTTACAATTATCCACAACAATTAGCGGCTTCACGTTTTTTGAACGCCTCAGAGGAGAAATGCTAAACTGTATTTATTTAGACTGTCATCATTACGCAGAAGAGAAGAGGTAATGTTAAAGTTACGAAAATCTTTTTAATATTTAAGGTAAATTTGAACAGTTATCAGTCACCTGCACAAAGGAATCTTTATGTAAGGACTTTGTTGACTATGGAGGATGAGTAATGTTTGGTACACAAAAAACGGATAAAGGAATCGGTTGTTTTGTGTTTAAGGAGGGTAGGACGTCAAACGGGCCGACTTGGAGCAGGAGAGGCACCACAGGACATTTTAATTTCCACTGTCTATACTTTTACAAATAAATTCATAAAACTTTGAAAGCATGACCAGGAAGCATTCAGGATTCATACTCATAGCAGTGGAAGTTCAAAAACGTAACATAATAATTTTTTTTTACATGTGAAATTTCATTATTTTTAACTTACTATTGGCTTTATTTGTTGGTATAGGTACACTTTTCTTCCTAGGTAAGAGAGAATCTTCTATGAATTTTGCACAGCATACAAACCATAGTTACAGGTGTTTGAAACTGTAGGATTTATTTAATTTATGGAAAAATGAATGAACTGTTACATTTTAAACTTCATGTTTAGAAAAAACTCAAATTTTATAGTTAATTATCTCAATTTTTATTACAGTTTTTTAATAGAGTTGGAAAATTGTAGAGTTTCATACACCTGTGAGACCTGTCTGTATGCTGGGCAAAATTCATCGAAGAATCCGTCTTACTTAGGAAGAAAAGTGTACCAATGGCAACAAATGCAGCCAGTAGTAAGTGAAAAAATGATGAAATTTCACGTGTAAAAAAAGGTATTTTGCTACGTTTTTTGAACTTCCACTGCTATGAGTGTGGGTCCTCAATCCTTCCTGGCCATGCTGATAAAGTTTAATGAATTTATTTGTAAAAGTATAGACAGTGGAAATTAAAATGTCCTGTGGTGCCTCTTCTGCTCCAAGTCGGCCCGTTTGACGTCCTAACCCCTTAATGAAAAATATGTGTTTTGTAATTCCTACGTATGCTAATACGCCGAAGAAAGTTAGCGACCATGTTGAAACTTTAATGCGATACGTAAGTAGAGCAAGAAGCCACAAATAAACTATGAATACTACTGAAACTAATAGCTTTTGCTTAATTTACTGTACAGGTAATTAACACTACAAAATCTATTATACTAATTTTTGCAAAGCTTCGACTGCGAGCTTTGAGTTCTCTCATTTCCCTGGCTGAAAGTGATTCCGCAGTGCTGAACCCACGTCAGGCGTGACGGCACTTGCAGATTCTGCTACCGAGACTTCGAGGGAAGGTCACACCCGAGGCGGCGAAAGCGTCTACAGTCGTTGCTCACAGTTTGTGACGAGGAAGGCTAGGTCTCGAAAACAACTACTGTGTAACCGTCAACTGAAAATACTCGTATACCAGTTACACCACGATTACTTCAGGGGTCCCGCGATTCACTGTTTGGAGCATCTCCATCTAGCGCATAATGTCTATGCTTTCCAGAAGGAACTATTTCGGCGAACCCTCGTTTGGCAACAGACGTCGCTTTTGGCTCACCGGCTGCGGGAAGAGGCCCCCGGGCAGGTACTGCTGGCAGATGCAGCTGCAGGTGAACATGTCTCTGGCCAGCTGCGGCTGCTCGACTGACCGCCTCACAGCAGGAGCACAGCTGGCGGGAACCCTCTCCTCGTTTCTCGTCACCCTCTGCTTGGCGCACCCACCCACCCGTTCACTCACCCACTCACTCACTAGCTGCCTTTCTCCCGGCGCCTGCTCTGCTCCAAGCAGCCACATCATAATTAACAACAGGTTCTCGTGCCGTGCACGACGCAGAAACTGAGAATGCCTTTCAGTTCTGGCTGAAAATTGCGGGCGTTCACTCGCGAAACGGAGGAGCATATAGCGCTGGCTGCTGTTATGACGCCACACGAGATTGGATTCCACCCAATTTGCGTTGGTCAGGGGACCTGAAGATGGTGTAATGTAATACCGAAACTTTGCGCTGAAATACATTAAAACCAAAAGAGGTGGCTGTAGGTGTTTCAATTTTCATTTCAGAGGAAAATACATCTGACGACTCTTATGAGGGCAGGCACCCAGCACACACTCAAGTACTACACTCTCTAGGGTGCACGGAGTCATATATCAGTCTCTAATGACTTAAGTCATCGATGGGAAGCCGGCCGCTGTGGACGAGCGATTCTAGGCGCTTCAGTCCGGAACCGCGCTGCTGCTACGGTAGCAGGTTCGAATCCTGCCTTGGGCATGGAAAAGTTTGATGTCCTTACGTTAGTTAGGTTTAAGTAGTTCTAAGTCTACGGGACTGATGACCTCAGATGTTAAGTCCCATACTGCTTAGAGCCATCTCAACCATCTGAACCATCGATGGGATGTTGTAGTGGGACGTTCCTTCTCCGTTTTCCGAGACTGCACTGAAGCAAGCGGTTTCATGTATTCTGGAAGGTAAAATGACCGAAACGCTGCTGTCGATCGTTTTAATGTTCCTAAAACATCAAAACAAACTGCAAAACGATTTAGAAAAGATATCGGAATGGTTTGAAAAGTGGCGGTCGACCCTAAATAACAAAAAGTGTGAGATCATCCACATGAATGATAAAAGGAACTCAAATTACAATTACGAACAACTTAAATTGGAAGGAACACATAGAAAATGTTGTTGGGAAGTCTAACCAAAGACTGCGTTTTATTGGCAGGACACTCAGAAAACGTAACAGACCTACTAAGGAGACTGCCTACACTACGCTTGTCCGTCCTCTTTTAGAATACTACTGCGCGGTGTGGGATCCTTACCAAATAGGACTGACGGTGTACATCGAAAAAGCTCAAAGAAAGGCAGCAACTTTTGTGATACAGGATTTGGGCTGGAAATCATTAAAAGAAAGGCGTTTTTCGTTGCGACGGAATCTTCACACGAAATTCCAATCACCAACTTTCTCCTCCGAATGCGAAAATATTTTGTTGGCACCCACCTACATAGGGAGGAACGATCACTACGATAAAATAAGGGAAATCAGAGCTCGTACGGAAAGATATAGGAGTTCATTCTTTCCGCGCTCTATACGAGATTGGAATAATAGAGAATTGTGAAGGTGACTCAAAATGGTTCAAATGGCTCTGAGCACTATGGGACTCAACTGCTGGGGTCATTAGTCCCCTAGAACTTAGAACTAGTTAAACCTAACTAACCTAAGGACATCACAAACATCCATGCCCGAGGCAGGATTCGAACCTGCGACCGTAGCGGTCTTGCGATTCCAGACTGCAGCGCCTTTAACCGCACGGCCACTTCGGCCGGCGAAGGTGACTCGATGAACCCTCTGCCAGGCACTTGAATGTGATTTTCAGAGTATCCGTGTAGATGTTGATGTAGAACTAGAATGCAAGGGTGATCAAAACCATTGAAGGGAATCGATAAACATCTGTGACACCTCAGATGAGGTTTTTCAAACTAAAATTTGAAGAAAATTACTACGTAATACTTGTGATACAAGTGAGAGATTTAGATTTCAGATTAATGCGGCAAACTAGATTGAGTTTTAAAAACTTGTTTACTACTCAGTAGAAAATTTAAATTTGCCTCACATATTTTAAAGAGAAAAAGAGATTGGCAGGTAAACATTTAAGTGAAATGCGTTCAGTCGACGAGTTGAAAGATTTTGTAACCAACTGGTTTTTTACACTCTTGTACTTTTGATATAAAACCAGATTAATTTGTCTGTGAACCACAAAACACGTTTTTTTCTTCAAAAACTCATATTTGGTTTATGCCTCATATTACGCGACGATTTTCTTAACATGCTTTTTTTGCTGTGTATCGGCTTGGGCAGATTTTTTTTTTACCATCTACATAAAAAAATGTACAGGTCGTGACGTGTAATGCATTTGAAAACGAAATAAGTGGTATTATATTTGCTCGACGTATCTGGTGACTCAATGGATAACGTGCACACACTAATTTTACAGTATGGCAAAATCCAACCAGAGATCTACGGACACCGGTTATGTAATACTAGGTCATGCTATGACTGCACACGAGAGCGGATTTCTCCCAATGTACGTTGGTCTAGGGGCCTGAAGATCGTGTAATGGAACACCGAAACTGGTTGCGTAAATAAATTAAATGCGGAAGAGACGGCTACAGTTGTTCTACACTGAAGCGCCAAAGAAACTGGTATAGGCATGTGTATTCAAATACAGAGATATGGGAAGAGGCAGAATACGGCGCTGCGGTCGACAAAGCCTATACAAGATAACAAGTGTCTGGCGCAGTTGTTAGATCGGGTACTGCTGCTACAATGGCAGGTTATCACGATTCAAGTGAGGTTCAACGTGGTGTTACAGTCGGCGCACGAGCGACAGCCCACAGCACCTCCGAGGCAGCAGAGAAGTGGGGATTTTCCCGTGCGAACATTTCACGAGTGCACCGTGAGTGTCAGGAATCCGGTGGAACGTCAAATCTCCGACATCGCTGGGGCCGGGAAAAGATCCTGCAACGCTCCCAACGCCTTCTCCAATCCTATCTTGACCGGTTCACCGCTTGGTGCAACCAGTGGTTGCTCAAGGTCAATCCTTCAAAAACCCAGGCGATCATTGTAGGCAAAACCACCCCTTCCTTCCGCCTCCTTGATTTCTATCTCACCGTCTATGGCCGTCCCATCGCCCTCACTCCCACCCTTAAGTACCTTGGCGTCATCGTCGACCGTCGCCTCTCCTGGACTCCCCATCTCCAGACAATCCAAGCCAAGGCACGTTCCCGACTCCGTCTCCTCAAGCTCCTTTCCGGCCGTACGTGGGGTCTGGACCCCTCCACCATCCTCCACACCTATAAATCCCTCATCCGCCCTATCCTTTGTTATGCCCATCCAGCATGGATCTCCGCTTCCCCTACCTTTTATAAATCCCTCCAAGTCCTTGAACGCCATGCTCTCTGCCTCGCCTATCACATCCGTCTCCCCTCCCCCACGCGGATCCTGTTTGATCTCATCCCTTTCCCCCACCTCCTCCTTTTCCTTGAAAGGATACGGATCCTGTACACCTCCCGTAAACTTGATCCTCCTTACCCGCTCGTAT
Source organism: Schistocerca americana (assembly GCF_021461395.2). Taxonomy (NCBI): domain Eukaryota; kingdom Metazoa; phylum Arthropoda; class Insecta; order Orthoptera; family Acrididae; genus Schistocerca; species Schistocerca americana. The sequence goes on from NC_060119.1 coordinate 1,261,788,712, forward strand.
CCCCGATCCTCTCCCATCCCTGCCCGCTGCCGCGCCTGTATTCCCACGTCCCGCCCGGTCTCCATCTCTCCACCCTCCTTACCCTCTCCCAATGTGGCTTCCGCCAGCTCCCTCTCCCTGATGATGTCCTCGTTCCCTCTATCTACCCCTCCTATCAACTTTGACCCTGCCCCGCCCCCCATTTCCGGTGTCCCTTCCTTTCGGCACCCTCCCTCCCTTCTCTTCTCTTCCCTTCTTTTTCCTTTTCCCCGTCCCCTCCCTCCCCCCTCCTCCCTCGGGCTTCCTCTCCCCCTTCCTCCCTCCCCCCTCTCTCCCCTGCCCGTGGCATCTCTGCTCTCCCCTCTCGCTCTCCCGCTCCCCTTCCTCCTCCTCCTCCTTTGGCAGGTCCCCGGACTCGCACACGCATAGTGAACATTCGTGCGCTGGAGATCATCGCCTTCTGTGTCTGGTGTGTGTGACGTCGTTTAGTGTTTTTTGGTGTCCGCCGTCCCACTACTACGTTCACTTGTGCCGTCGGATTCATCAGTGTTCTGTGCACCGTGCCAACGCGTTTTCAGTGTTGTTATCGTCACGTGTGAACGACTCTGTAAGGGTGAGAGGCGTGTGCAGTTGGAGTGATATGGGACCCCTAATAGTCTAGAAACGACTCTTGACAAGTGGCACATACATAAGTATCTTGTTTAATTACCTGCGTCCATTCATGTCCATTGTGCATTCCGAAATCTTGGGCAGTTCCAGCAGGACAATGCGACACCCCACACGTCCAGAATTACTACAGAGTGGCTCCAGGATCACTCTTGAGAGTTTAAACACCTCCGCTGGACACCAAACTTCCCAGACGGGCGGCCGCTGTGACCGAGCGGTTCTAGGCGCCTCAGTCCGGAACCGCGCTGCTGCTACGGTCGCAGGTTCGAATCCTGCCTCGGGCATGGATGTGTGTGCTGTCCTTAGGTTAGTTAGGTTACGTAGTTCTAAGTTCCAGGGGACTAACGACCTCAGATGTTAAGTCCCATAGTGCTCAGACCAATTTGAACCATTTTTTCTTCCCAGACAGGAACATTATTGGGTATATCTGGGATGCCTTGCAACGTGCTGTTCAGAAGAAATTTCCACCCTCTCGTACTATCACGGATTTATGGACAGCCCTGCAGGATTCATGGTGTCGTTTACCTCCGGCACTACTGCAGATATTAGTCGAGTCCATGCCAGGTCGTGTTGCGCCACTTCAGCGCGCCCACGGGGGCCCTACACGGTATTAGGCATGTCTAACAGTTTCTGTGGTTCTTCAGAGAAATTTTCTTTTCATATTGAACAGCCGACATTCTCGTAACCATCCATCACAAGAAGGACACATGAAGAAACTCCTTCATGGGAGGGATTATCACTCATCAGAAGCAGTGGTGAATGCTGCGGTGGCGATTTTGAAGGAATTCTCAGAAACCGCTTTCCAGCATACATTTGAAGACTGGCAGAAACGCTGGGACAAGTGCATCGCATTCGTGGGAAACTACTTTGAGAATAACCACCAAAATTATGAGGCTGAGTAGAGGTATGTTGTCAAAAAAAAATTATGATCATTCTTTATTGAACAGCCCTCGTTTAAATAGGCGTGGTGTGCAAAGCCTCAGGTAGTCAGCGTTTGGGATCCGTAATGTGAAGTTACTTTGTTGTTCAGTCGGTGCTCGATAATTGAAATGATGACCAGTACGTTAATCCGCGTTTAAACGTCATGTATTTCTTAGCCAGCTAGCACGGAACTGCTTAAATAATGACGGTGCTCGGTCACTCAGAGTTGTGATTTCAGTATGTTATTTTGCCACCAGCGAACTGTGAGACTGTAACTTACAACAGTAGCCTGACGTGACATAAGCTAATGTTACCCTCTCGGAGGATTTTGAGTTTTGACCGAGCGTGTGTCTAATGGATATATAATTTTGAATAGAGTGCAATTAACAGAAAAACTAAAGAGCCTTTAAACGTTGGGGTTGAATGAAAGTAGTAAATTTCGTACACGAATGAAAAAAATGAACGGTCGCCAGCCCAATTAGGCACATAAATTTGGAAATATATGTTTACGAAAATTAAATATTAGTTACTTAAGTTACTTTCATTAATATTTCCCTTTGAATAGTACACAGGATACAAACGAACACAGGGCACTCTGAGCTGTGTGTAGCAGTAGAAACCAGTTTGCAAGGGGGCTTAATTAAAAAGAAAAGACTAATATTAATGAATAAATGCAATAATTTTACTAGCTGTGTGACCGGTTACGAAGTCTCGTAGCCAGTTGGCCCTGACTAGTATTAGCACGCAATCTGACTGCATAAAATCAAAATAAAGAATGGCAAGGAATTTCCATTAACACAATTGATTAATTAAGTCCTCTGCAACTATAAAAGCTACGAAACAACAAAGCACAAGTGTAACTATTCTGTGTGTGGTAGTGTGACTCAACATACATGTAGCTGGCTCGGTTCTTTCTCAAAACGACAAAATATTTTAAACACCATTTACAATGAACTAATTGAAAAACCAGAAATACTATAATTGCACATAGAAACCAGAATTACAAGTCTAATAAATGAACACGAGCCAGATGCTTTGTTGAAAAATGTAATACCTTTTTACCTCATTCTATATTGACGAAAATATTCCATTACACCAGCATCATAAATCAAAAGCCCATCTCCTTTCTCAAATATATTCTGACAATGGCATCTTCTTCCATCTATACATTACACCAACCGAACAGTACAACGTTTCGCCGGCCGGAGTGGCCGTGCGGTTCTAGGCGCTACAGTCTGGAGCCGAGCGACCGCTACGGTCGCAGGTTCGAATCCTGTCTCGGGCATGGATGTGTGTGATGTCCTTAGGTTAGTTAGGTTTAATTAGTTCTAAGTTCTAGGCGACTGATGAACTCAGTACAACGTTTCAGTCAACACTCAGATCGTCTACTCTCTCGCCCAACAGAACGACTGCTCTCGACATCCTCTGAACTACTACTGCCCCAGTGGAGGCGGCGGAATAACAATCTTTGGCGCAATCTCTGGCGCTGTGACTCAGTGCAGCCACCTTTCAAGTTATGAGCATACTAGTAGTCATAGAAAGTAAAATCGTACCAAACTCACGCTGACAGGAGCTACACTCAATATTGTTACTTGGATCATTACTGAAATATTCCTGCTAGAAGTGCAGAACTAAAACTGGCCAGGAGCGACTTCTAACTTCACTGACATATAAATACCACAAGTGAAGTAAATAATACAACAATCACGCTGTTAATACTCCCATCTATAGAAATATATCGATTTCTTTGGTAGAAATAATATTCCAATTATCTTTCTAATATGAGAAGGATATGATGGGGACCCATAAACTGATATTGTCACTAGTCAAACTCTATGATTATTTCAGCAGCAAAATTCAGTTCAGCAAAATTTAATTCTTAACTTCACTTGGAATAATTTTTGGTTTTACTCTTTTCAAGGCTAATTATTCAACACTGATGCCCAATTAACTTCACAAATTCGTTCATGGTAGTAATCAAAGCTAAATTAAGTTTCAAATGAGTATAACTTATATGCCTTCTTTCACCTTCCGCGTGTATTTTAGACAGTAACATTTAAACAGTCTGACACTGAATTTTTGCAAGACGATGCTTTGCAGTAAGTTGACAGTATTTTAGTAAAATTGTAACTAGTTTCACTTTTTAAAATCCTTGCACATCTGACAAACGTAAATAACCACAAACAGTGCATTTGAAACAGGATATTCTGTTTTATAAACATTTAGGAGGGGATCCTGCATAGGTTCATGATCAGGAGAAAAGTTAGGATTCTGAACACAGGTTTACAGCACTTGGATTATTATTAAAATCACTCACACAAATCAACTGGCCCATGCTCTGATACATGTCTGTATGCCTGAAATTGGTGCAGCAGTGACGATGTAGTGGTGGCAATCGACGTGGTGGCGAACTGTACTCACGGCTCTTGATGTTTGAATGCTCTGTACAATTTCTTCTTAGCGACAGATTTTTTAACGTGTTAGAGCCATTCCTTATTGCCGAGAGTACCATGCAACAGCCGAGGCAAAATTCCTAGGAAGGCCGCTTCCAAATTGCCTCCCTTGGAACCGTCGATGTGTACCGTGCAACGGCTAGCCACTCACTGCGTACGGTTCCCGCAAAGGAGTCGCCCAGTTCGACCGCCAAAACCACCTTTTACATCGCACTGAGCCACTTCCGTTGCAGAGGGACTTCAAATGGTTCAAATGGCTCTGAGAACTATGGGACTTAACATCTGTGGTCATCAGTCCCCTAGAACTAAGAACTACTTAAACCTAACTAACCTAAGCACATCACACACATCCATGCCCGAGGCAGGATTCGAACCTGCGACCGTAATGGTCACGCAGTTCCAGACTGAAGCGCCTAGAACCGCACGGCCACATTGGCCGGCGCAGAGGGACTTCCCTATATATTTTACGTTATACAAGCACCCTAAGCATGAACCACCTTCCAATATACAATGGTTTCTTCTAAATACACAGTATTATAAAATTTCATTATTTTAAACATCATTTACCTCTTTCTACATATACATTACAAATTTTAAATTTCCTGTCACAAATCAATGACCTTAAGTAACAAAGAACAAACACTTCATAATCACAGATACACAGTTACATAGTATAAACCTACTTCTAATCGATATAGGTGTTACAAATTTACTGATGTGTGTTTAATACTGAGACTCACACATATTTCGAGGATGACCTTCAAAACATGGAAACTGTGCGTCAGTATATAGCAAGAGCTCGAAAATCATTTGCTGCTGTGCTGTGTTATTTTATTTACCGGGTGATCAAAAAGTCAGTGTAAATTTGAAAACTGAATGAATCACGGAATAATGTAGATAGAAAGGTACAAATTGACACGCAGCTTGGAATGACATTGGGTTTTATTAGAACAAAAAAAAAAAAAAAAAAAAAATACAAAAGTTCAAAAAATGTCCGACAGATGGCGCTTCATCTGATCAGAATAGCAATAATTAGCATAACAAAGTAAGACAAAGCAAAGATGATGTTCTTTACAGGAAATGCTCAATATGTCCACCATCATTCCTCAACAATAGCTGTAGTCGAGGAATAATTTTGTGAACAGCACTGTAAAGAATGTCCGGAGTTATGGTGAGGCACTGGCGTCGGATTTTGCCTTTCAGCATCCCTAGAGATGCCGGTCAATCACGATACGCTTGCGACTTCCGGTAACCCCAAAGCCAATAATCGCACAGACTGAGGTCTGGGGACCTGGGAGGCCAAGCATGACGAACGTGGCGGCTGAGCACACGATCGTCACCAAACGACGCGCGCAAGAGATCTTTCACGCGTCTAGCAATATGGGGTGGTTCTAATAAAACCCCATGTCATTCGAAGCATGTGTGTCAATTTTTACCTCTCTATCTACATTATTCCGTGGTTTATTAAGTTTTCAAATTTATACTGACTTTTTGGTCACCCGGTATAAATGGCAAGGGACCAACTTATGAGACTACAGAAGGTGGAAAACCTGGCCGGTGAGCTCACAAAGGCTCTTACCGAGTAAGCTATCCAGGTAACGAAGATCTGCGCGGTTCAATCTGTAGGAGCACTGACCGCGAAATGCAAGCTTCTGGGGTACCAGTACCGGTCTGGCTCAGCACCAGGAAGTTTGAATTGAAGAGGTTTTTCAGCTACAGGTTAGGGAAAGGGGTGGGGGGGGAGGGGGAGGGAGAGGAGCAGTAGTTATGAGAGACAAGTGACAACGGACGCCAGTGCAGCAAACGGAGACAGGAGAAGCGCTTTCCTCAGCCTGGAACGACGAGAATTCGGCCTCGCCAATTATCCCGGCGTATTACGAGGGCCTCTCTATTATACCATCAGCCAAGAATATTCGTTGCGTAACCTGGATTATGAAACCCTGCGTTAATTACTTCCTCTGTTCCCGGCAGCTGTCAGGACAGATGCCAGTCCAGGGGCAGTATCATTCCGACTAAACGTAACTGACGAAGAACGATCGTTTGGCTTATGAAACGAAATTTGTGTATGCATAGAATATTTATAAATAATGAGAGACACAAGTTGAAAGTAACTTTAAGCGTACGCCACAGAAGGCCACTAGAACTTGTACGTTAGTGATGTAGCGGGACACGTCAATACTAGTGTCAGATTTCTTGTAGATGATTCTCATATCTATAATGTAGTACTGTGTGAAAAAAACTGCGTTAATATCTAGTCAGATCTTGATAAGATTTCGAATCTTTTCAAATATGGATTTTTGCTCTAAGTATTCACTCGATAAAACACTAAAAAATAGTATCCTGTGACTACAATATCAGTGAATCGCGATTAGAAGCAGTCGACTCATACAAACAACTAGCTGTCGAAGTCATTCAATTTGACGCCACTTCGGCGACTTCGGTGTCCCTAATCCAACTTCGTGTTCCAGCAGCGGAAAGGAGACATACCGTTAACGTGGAATTCAAACCACGGATCCCTCCTGGTGACTCCCGACATCGTTGGAAGGTGAAGGCCACATTAAAGGCAGGCTGAAAATGGACCGCTCGGGATTCGATCCTGCGACCTCTCTGTTTCCAGGGACGCGCTTACCGGCTTTCCACCAGACCCGAAAGGTGTAACAAAGCAAGTAGAATGATCGCATTGATGCAGTATTAACAAGTAAAGCGGACAATACATCTTGGTTCATTATTACGATACCGGGAAACTTCAGTCTACAAAGTAGATTCTTTAGAAAACTCTCTCTTGGCCGTTCTATAATTTTGTTCAAGTTGTAAGTGGGCTGCTTCTGTGTTGGCAGTGCAGTGTAGCGCTTTGCATTGGGTCTCTGACTGCGCTTTCTTCGTAAGAGACTCTGTGGCTGGTCGGACTCGTTGTTGGAAGTTAATCGCCAGTAGTGTTGTGCAGTTGGAAGTTAGTCGCCAGCAGTGATGGAAGTACCGTTGGGCAGTTGGAGGTGAACAGCCAGCAGTGATGGGTGTTAGATGTGAGAAGTTAGCATTTATGGAGGGTAGAGGTCTGAAGTGTTAGCGTAGGCGAACGATCTGTATATGTTAGACTTGGAGATTGAATATTATTCATTATTATATACCTTTGTACCAGATGTCAATGACGATTTCTATTCGTGTTTGAACTGGATGTCACATTATTTGGTTTGCAACAAAATCTTTCCTTTGCTAACCACATGCCTATTAGCAGTTAGTGGCTTTAGTAGTTAAAATCTTTTATTTAGCTGCCAGTATTGACGCTCGCTGTATTGCAGTAGTTCGCGTAATGAAGACTGTTGTGAGGTAAGTGCTTAATGAAATGTGTAGGTTATTGCTAGGATATCTTTTAAGTCAGGGCCATTATTTTGAATTAATTATTTGAAGTCAGGTTACCTTTTTTTTTTTTTTGAGCAGTCAGATTGCGTTGCGCTAGGATATTGTGGGTCTCAGGCATTCAGCAATTTAAATACAGCCACACTCATTTAAATAAAGAAGTTTCAAGGTATGTGGCGCCGATACACAATATAATTTCTAGAGGATACAGAACCTGTAGAAAGAAGGACAGAGTCTATGATAACAGACGATATCGTGACGGAGATGCTGAAAAACGTTGTCAGGCGTTTGAAGATAACCGCAAACTATCTCCTGGAAGCCTACATACAAAGGTTCAAGGACCACGGGATTTTCTCTGCCCGGGGATTGGGTGTTCGTGTTGTGGTCCTCATTTCATCAGCATCATTCGTGACTGTGGTTAGATTGAACTGTGAAAAAATTTCGATTGTGTAAAAATTGGGACTTTGTACGGGCGCTGCTGACCGCGCAGTTGAGCTCCCCACAAACCAAACATCATCATCATCATCATCAAGAACCACCATTAAGTGAAGAATCTGTGATTCGACTACAGCCTGTTACGTATCGCTTCCGTAACGACCGTTACACTAATTACAGTGCGCATCGATGCATTTGAGAGCAGCCATTCTTCCTGCAAGGTATTCACTGATGGTACAGAAAGAGACGCCAACACTTGATACAACGGGACATGACTTATGCCATGCGCATAACAGTGGTTAACAGGGTATTGACAATACAGTAGAAGGCCTATGAAAAACTGATATGCGAAAACAAACGTTTCCTTCATTCAAGCGTTGATAAGCTTTCCATGTTACTGACTCGAAGAACATGGCACACAGACCGTACTCCACAGTATTCTAGATAAAATCTCCCAGTTCAGTGCATTAAACGGCTATATATCTATTTCGGTAAGTTGTATATTTTACGAGTAACTATGAAGTACACTGGACAGGGTATTTTTAGGAAATGCTATGCCCGACGGTAAGGCTAGCTTGAACATCGGAATGCTTTATTAGGCAGTGGGCTACTGTAAGTGGCTTCCCTCCGACCTTGATACTGACTCCGTATTTTGGACAGCCAGTATCGTGGGATTGCGGTCTCCTGTGAAACTTCGCATTTTTTTACCTAACAAAATATTGGAGCGGTGAAAAAAATCCTGGGGATGACTAGAGTTCTGTTGTGTGACATTTATCCAGTAAACCACTGCCTTCTAAACATGTGCGACGTTGATCATCACTTTGTCGTTGGAGTTTTTGTTTCTACACCACCAGAGTGAGCGCGGGCCACAGAGCCAGATAGAGCAGTTTCACTCTCCCAGATACCCAATAGCGCTAGATAGCAGAAGTGTTATAATCACATCCTTAACAGCATATTGGTTCACATTTGAAACGTAATACATCAGCGATTCTGCGTGGCGTGCATTCGGGCTGGATCTGAAGGTCTTAGAAGTGGTCAGTCGCTGCACGGAGACGGACGAGGGCCTCGAGAAACTGGTGTGCTGCGGTGCTGTCTGCCGGACGTCACTACGGGGTGTGGGGGGCGTGGCCTGTGTCGACACATCATCGTGGTGAAGCGGCTGGTGTCTTTCGCTGGACGGACGGACAGCGAACGCAGCTGAGGCGGAGACAGGGGTTTCTGCGCTTCCTGAGGAGCACTAACTGAGCCCTTTTGCAGCTGACAGTTGCACATTCGTGGCTGTGTGGTTGTGACCTTATAAGGCATTTGATTGTGTGAATCAAGGTATTCTCCTAGGTAAGTTGAAGTTTTACAGGACTGATGCTGTAGCCTCCCAACGTAGCTACCCAAAATAATGCAGAGCGTCGTACTTGTAATGCAAACAGTATGGTCCAGGGGCATAATTCTGAATGTGGAGAAAACACGCGTGGGGTTCCCCAAGAGTCCATCTTAGGTCCACTATCGTTCCTCATATACGTAAACGATCTTCCTTGTAACGTACAACAAAAAGAATTAGTTCTTTTTGCAGAACACTCTAATAATTAATCCATACGTATATACACAAACAGAAGAAATGGTAAACAAGGTTCTTGAAAGTAACATTGGTCTCCTGCGAATGGTGTCAATCTCAATACTAAAAAAACGCAACGTACTCGGTTCTGCACATCTAGGAGTACCACACCAGTGATAAGTGTAACACATGGTGAGGAAATCATAAATAGGGTGGAATCTTCAAAATTCTTCAGTGTCCATATCGATGAGAATTTAAACCGGAAAAAGCACATTTTGGAACTGCTAAAACAGCTTAGAATCAATGGAAATCTTTGGGCGAGAGAAAACAATAAGTTGACATATTTTACATAATTTCATTCAGTAATATCGGATGGAATAATGTTCTGGGATAACTCATTTTTAAGAAAGAAAGACTTCACTGTTCGTAAACGTGCTGTAAGAATAATATGTAGCGCTCACATGCGATCATCTTGTAGACATCTGTTAATCAGCTGGGCATTCTGACTACTACTTCACAGTATATTTATACTCTCATGAAGTTTTCTGTCGTAAATAATCCATAAGGAAAAATGATCTACATATTTACAACACTAGAAATAAACATAACACTCACTACTCCACATTAAGGTTGTCCTTAGCATAAAGAGGTGCACAACGCCGCAACAAAACTTTTTGATCAATTACCAAATGATATAAAATACCTGACAGAAAACAAAGTGAATTTTAAAACAAACTGAATAGTTTTGTCCTTCTGTTGCACAGAAGAGTTCCTATTGTTGTAATGTGTAAAATGTGATGGGTAGGAATCACTAATAAACTGATGGGCAATATCTGACAGAAAACGAAGTAAATTTTAAAACAAACTGAAACGTTTTGTCCTTGACAACCTCTTCTGTTGCAGTGGGTAGGAATCACTAACAAACTGATGGGAAATATCTGACAGAAAACGAAGTAAATTTTAAAACAAACTGAAACGTTTTGTCCTTGACAACCTCTTCTGTTGCACAGAAGAATTCCTATTGTTGTAACGTGTAAAATGTGGTGGGTAGGAATCACTAACAAACTGATGGGAATGTAAAATGACTCTCTCCACATAATTACGATTTAGCGCACAAAATGTCGCACGGAACATTAAGCTAACTAACTAATAAACGGAGAACTAGGTGACAAAATTCTGTACGGCCTGTTGTTGTTAAATGACAAATTGTGACTGTTTGTTGATGACACACAGGAGGGCACTGTGACAGTGACTGCAGGCTACAAACAGTGAGTGTGAATTAATTGTATCAATCCTCAGATGTTCCGTTAATATTATAACGTGAGTGTGACTGCTGAGAATTTGTCTTGTTAGCTGCTATATGAAAAACGGTTTTTTGTACTATTGTAAAATAATTTATTATTATATTTGCGTCGGTAGTTTGGTACGGTAGTTTCTGCAGCTGGATGTGGTAGCTCTCTGATGACGTTGGTAGCAGTAGAGCAATGCGTAGTTGTGTGTTACTATCCTAGTTAAGTGCAAAAGTTACTTTGGCATCTTATGTTTTAGTGCTGTAGTTGTCTCAGATGTGATTACTGGTTATAAAGTTTTAAACATGGCTGCGTACTCAGCGACCGTTTACAAACTGAAGTTAATTTAAGTATTTTGACACTTCTATGAGTGCCTTCATCAGAAATTAAATATTCAAATTGGCCTATAACAGAAGTACAAAATTATGGGAATTTTTTTTAATATAATATTGGAAGTACTGACCAACAGTACAACAAAGAAACAGTACTTAAATGTCACGTAAAAGACAAATATCAAGCGCTAAAGCTTTAGTCACAAAAATTTAAAAAAAATTCATGGAAGGCGAGCCACTATGGGCTGCTCATACATGTAAAGCCACAGGCACCAACAGACTGAGGCGCCCGTGTTAGCAACTGCGGGCATGTGAACATTACACCAAGAGTACCATCTAAATATTGTTCATATGTTTATACTTTAAATGTTAGGCAGCTCCGTTACATTTACGGCTACTAGATGGCACTCTTGGTGTAATGTTCACCTGCCCACAGTTGGTAACGCGGGCGCCTCAGTCTGTGCTATTTGTGGCTTTATACGTAGGTTGGAACTTATACAGTGGCAACACTTCTGTGGAGACACTATGCAATGGAAACTACTATTGTCGCTGATAGCACACTTTGTTGACATACCTACCTTACCTCCGAGTAAACGGACTCGCCCGTCCCACGACACCGGCGTGCGCACAATCGAGGGAAACAGTCACTTGTGAGAGAGCGGTCTAACGTAACGACGTCACTATGTTTTCGAAACAGCAACAACGGAGTTGGATCAAGATTGAATGTGCCAGAGGTCGTACAGCACGACAGTGTCATCAAGGTCTTCAAGAAGCATTGCCATACAGAACAGAGGCACGTTGGGTGAAAGCCTTCCAACGAAGGTCGGCAAACTGTGGCAGACATGCATCGGGCAGGTCGCCATAGCGTCTCTGAAGAAGAAGTGTATGCTGTTGTCGCGTTAGTGGACAGTGATCGAAGCCATACGATTCGTGAGTCCGCCCACGAAACCGAATTAGATGGGTTCCGCATGACTTGACGGAAATGCAGAAATGGACGCGTTACGACGCTGCTCAGACGCACTTGGAGCGCTATGAGCGCGAAGGACAGGCTTCTAACTCCGTACCGTATCATTGGATGACACATGGGCCACATCGTACAAGCCAAAACTGAAACTCCAATCCAACGAATAGCGTCATTGTGGGTCGTCGCCAAAGTCGAAAGTGTGTCAGAGCCCCAGTATGGTGAAAGGTATGGTGATCCTCGTGTACGACTATGGTGGTGTTATTCTAACGCATTGCGTTCCTCCACGGCAGGCTGTCAGTGCACAGTATTACTGTTCGTTTTTGGAGCATCACCTGTGACCAGCTTTGCGAAAGAAGCGGCGACACTTTCCGCGCAACCCACCCATCATTTTGCACGACAACGCGCGGGCGCATACAGCGCGAGCTGTGGCTACTCTGTTCGGTCGATTGGACTGGGAAGTACTGTACCATCCACCATACTCCCCACATTTAAGTCCCTGTGACTTTGATTTGATTCCGAAGATGAAGGAACCACTTCGTGGCATTCGCTTCAGAACTGCTCCAGAGATTCGACAGGCAGTAGACCGCTCCATTCGCACAATCAACAGAATAGGCTCTGCTAACGGTATACTGCGCCTTCCACACCACTGGTAATGGCTTCTACACAACGCTGGTGCCTGCTTTGAAGGACAGTAACAGGTGCAAGCATGTAACTCTTTTGTATCGGTTCTGAATAAACACTTGCCACTATTTAAGTTTCAACCCTCGTATGTATAAACAGCCCGTAGTGTCTCACCTTCCATGTATTCTTTCTTAAATTTTTGTGACTAATGCCTTAGCGCTTGATATTTATCGTATACGTGACATGCAAGTACTGTTTCCTTCTTGTACTGTTAGTCAGTGCTGTAACACCATAGCTCTAATGCTGCACCGATGTATTTTGCCTTTTGTTTTGTTTAATGTTATAACGCTGAGGTTCTGTAAATGTTCTTTGATTGAATCAATAACACAAAACTGTATACTCCTATCTTTGTAAAAACTTTGATATCATGATTGGATCTATACAACGTAGTGTATCTGTCATTTAAATTCTTTGTACCAATTGGAGGGAGACAAAACTTACTGTATACATTTGGAATTTGCTTAAACAATTTTCTTAGAAATGTCAATATGTGCAAAGGTTCTCTTTTATTTAAAATGTTTGTTCTCTGTTATGTAAACTGCTAACTTTCACTTAGGGTTCTTAGTTATTTTGTATGTAAAAGGTGTTGTGGTTCCCCTCGGGAACGGAAGCATGCAGCGCACGCAAATTGTGGTTGGCCTAGGTAGAAAAGGTGGAATTGAGAGTCAGTCGGGGATGAGCTACCCAACTATCAACTGCTCATGTAAAAGTTGTGTATTGTACTGGTTCCGAGAGAGGCCTTTCCTGACGCTTTCCAGTGCCTCGGATGGATGGATAAAGAGCTGGAACTATTCTGGAATTGGTATCTATCTTCGCCACCAACAAATGACAGAGTCCAACAATTCTACCTGCGGATCCACCTACCAACACGCATTCGCCACCACGTTGCGCAATCACTAGAAAGGAACCAAGAACTGTAAATACGTAAAGTGAAGAATCAGCTCATTGGATGTTTTAGTGTGCGCAAATATAAGGTAACTTATACTTCAACTCTTATACCTACCTTGATTTTTTTATCCCTATGTCACATTTCCACTTAGGGTCCTTCCCATGCTAAAGTGATTACCGAGTGCCCTTATTGAAAGAACATTATAGCCTAGTGTTTTATCTAATTAATGTTTCTAGAACATAATAAAATGAAAGTTAAAGTTATTGTGGCAAGATAGTGAGCTAAAGTACATGATGCTTGCTGAAAATAATTTTTCTATTAAAACTGCTTATTAATATGTTGTTGCCAATTTCAATATTAAAAGTTCTTAAAACTGAGTATTGTGAAGTTTTGCTTAGTAAATCATCACATTGCTGCTTGTTGCAAATCGCAAAAGGTGAGTCAGTTTCTTACAGATATGTTGAGTTCTACTGCAGTAAGAGTTGAGAACTAATACCTTGTTTCTTTAGTGCATTGAAAGTGTGTTTAGTATGCTCTGCTACATTGGTCAAGATTAAGGGCCCCCCTCCACTGAAAGTAGTTCAAATGCACAAAGTTACTATACAAGTGAACTTCTGTACAATATTGGACACCCCTTGTGTATTAAAAGTGCATATTAATGGTGTAACAGGATCAACAGTTAGTCTGTTGTGCTCATGCTAGATAACGATTAATAGAAAGACCACTATCTATGAAAACAATAATTTCTTTATTCAAAAGACAGTGAGAAGTAACCTGTTAGTGAATTCCATTTAACTTTCATTCTAAATAGAAAAGTATTTAGCTGAGAGAGACTTAACCTGTGATCAGTTCATAATTTTGCAAAGAACTACATTTAGAATTTTATGTCAGCTAGGAAAATGTTTGAAAGGTAATACCGAACCTATGTCCAATTTATGATTCCACAGTGAATATTAATAGTAATGTTATAAAGACCATTCAGTTTGAATAAGTCCTGAAAGGAATAGTGTGTATTGTTATCTGTTATATTTATGCAAATAATTTTTTCTGCTCTGTCAGCTTCCAATCTTACCGTGAACATATGCAGGTGTCAGAGTTCATTGCACTCGCGTGTGGAAAAATAGAGGTTGTTTGTCCATTAAAGTTAATCATACTTATTTTCTTGAACAAGAATGTGAATCATTCTCCTGCCTAATTAGGCTGGAGACCGTTTTCATTATTCTTTGAACAGTGTAGGTAGGTAAAATACTGTTTGTTACTGTTTAAATATTTACGTAATTCTGACTTTCACTTCCAATAAGCCACCTCCGTTAGATACAACACGGTCAACATAACAAAATTCCTCTCTGAGGGTAACACTGCCCTGTTGCTTTATACCATAATTGCTTTATCAAGATAGCTTTATTTCACGACCTGCCTCCAACTTTAAGGTTATGGTATAGCAGTAGCGGACAGAAGTGTTATAGTACTTAAATTATTATATAAAAACTTTTTTGCTATAATTTTGTACTTAATGTTATAGACCAATTTGAATATTTAAAATCTGATGAAGGCACTCACAGAAGTGTACAAAAAATGGCTCTAAGCACTGTGGGACTTAACATCTGAGGTCATCAGTCCCCTAGACTTAGAACTACTTAAACCTAACTAACCTAAGGGCATCACACACATCCATGCCCGAGGCAGGATTCTAGCCTGTGACCGCAGCAGCAGCGCGGCTCTGGACTGAAACGCCTAGAACCGCTCGTCCACAGCGGCCGGCTGGAGTGCACATCCTGGACTGGTATGAGACAGGCACAGGTTTGCAGAAGGCGATTGTATCACGCGTCCTTCCAAGCTTCTCATACTATTACCATATTATGACATTTGAGAATGTAGTTTAGAATACCGACTAATATTTGATCAGAAGCAAGCAGCGTCTCCTATCAGTGTTTGAACAGTGGGACGGGCGAATTCACGAGAATTATATCACGTAATTACCCTACTGTCCCTTTCAAACTAGACTAAAATATTAATACATGAACTGATACGGTATTTATGTGTCACTAGAGAGAGGTCCCTCAGTGGATCCCAATATTGCGTCCACCTTTCAACAAAAGAGACAAAAAGGGCGAGACAACATTCCGCAGCGAATAACTCGAATGCCGAAGGTTCGCGAAAGTTTGCACGTCTCGGCAGAGACGGGAGGCTTGGTGGTGAGGGGAGGAACTGCCGATCAGATGTGGGGGATGACGGAGGGTGGGATGGGTGGGCAGCGCGAGACACGTCGCAACTATTTCAATATCCGCAGCCAGGACACAAAAACTCGCGACGCAACTGCGCTCTGCCGGCCGGACAGGTCAGCGCCTCTCCCAGCGGGGGCGGAAGAAAGAGTAGGGGGTGGCGGGGTGGGGGTGGTTCGCAGAAGGTCACTCTTAGCACAATACATATTCCGTGTTGCCCACTCCAACAAAACTGTCACCCCCAGTGTGTCCGTTCACCCGTGGCTCCAGGTGAGTATACTACCCCGCAGTACAGGGTCGGCCACACCCTTAGCTCCAAGTGAGTATACTACCCCGTAGTACAGGGTCCGCCACAGCTTGCCATACGGCACGCAGCTCATGGTGTCCGATCCGTGGGCGGGCCAAGCTTCGGCTAAGTTCTGCCCGTTCCTTCCCAGACGTACTCGATACAGCGCGGTACTTCCTTTAGTACTGCGGCGTGGCATTTTTCGGCCGCCACGACTCTCTTCAGTTCGGCAAAATAGCGCTGTCAGACCTGTTTACCCTTCGCTGTTTGTTCGTAGTATGAGGAACGTTCACAGATACACTGGCTGTTCGCTCATACAGAGGCAGCTACCAATCACAACCCTTTAAAAATGAACGTGAAAGACAGGCCACAGCGATAATTCTCAATATTTATTATACAACTGCGTAATCGAAGTGTACCACAAATACACTACTGGCCATTAAAACTGCCACACCAACAAGAAATGCAAATAATAAACCGGTATTCATTGGACAAATATATTATACTAGAGCTGACATGTGATTACATTTTAACGAAATTTGGGTGCATACATAGATCCTGAGAAATCAGTACCGAGAACAACCACCTTTGGCCGTCATAACGGCCTTGTTACGCCTGTGCACTGAGTGAAAAAGAGCTTGGATGGCGTGTACAGGTACAGATGCCCATGCAGCTTCAACACGATACCACAGTTCATCAAGAGTAGTGACTGGCGTATTGTGACAAGCCAGATGCTCAGCCACCATTGACCAGACCTTTTCAATTGGTGAGAGATCTGGAGAATGTGCTGGCCAGGACAGCAGTCGAACATTTCCTGTATCCAGAAAGGCCAGAACAGGGCCTACAAAATGCGGTCGTGCATTATTCTGCTGAAATGTAGGGTTTCGCAGGGGTCGAATGAAGGGTAGATCCACCGGTCGTAACACATCTGAAATGTAACGTCCACTGTTGAAAGTGCCGCCAATGCGAACAAGAGGTGACCGAGACGTGTAACCAATGGCACCCCATACCATCACGCCGGGTGATACGCCAGTATGGCTTCCAATGTGCGTTCACCGCGATGTTGACAAACACGGATGCGACCATCATGATGCTGTAAACAGAACCTGGATTTGTCCAAAAAATGACGTCTTGCCATTCGTGCACCCAGGTTCATCGTTGAGTACACCATCGCACGCGCTCCTGTCTGTGATGCAGCGTCAAGGGTAACCGCAGCCATGGTCTCCGAGCTGATAGTCCATGCTACTGCAAACGTCGTCGAACTGTTCGTGCTGATGGTTGTTGTCTTGCAAACGTCAGGGATCGAGACGTGGCTGCACGATCCGTTACAGCCATGCGGATAAGATGCCTGTCATCTCAACTGCTAGTGATACGAGGCCGTTGGGATCCAGCACGGCGTTCCGTATTACCTTCCTGAACCCACCGATTCCGAATTCTGCTAACAGTCATTGGATCTCGACCAACGCGAGCAGCAATGTCGCGATACGATAAACCGCAGTTGCGATAGGCTACAATCCGACCTTTACCAAAGTCGGAAATGTGATGGTACGCATTTCTCCTCCTTACACGAGGCATGACAACAACATTTCACCAGGCAAAGCCGGTCAACTGCTGTTTGTGTATGAGAAATCGGTTGGAAACTTCCCTCATGTCAGCACGTTGCAGGTGTCCCTACCGGCGCCAACCTTGTGTGAGTGCTCTGAAAAGCTAATCATTTGCGTATCACAGCATCTTCTTCTTGTCGGTTAAAATTCGCGTCTGTAGCACGTCAGTTTCGTGGTTTAGCAATTATAATGGCCAGTAGTGTAGTTATGAAGTGACATTGCATGCACAAAGAATTGAAAGACTTATTTGACGATGAAAGAACAAAAAGTACAAAGACGGGGTTCATTGTTCTGTAGATCACGAAGCACTGTGTGCTACATTTTCAGGCATGGAGCACGTAAAGAAACAGGTGATATGACTAGTAATATTTCTAAAGTCGCTCGCATTGTTCCACTGTCAGTTGCGACAGTCTCTGATGGAACTAAATGAAGAATATTGGGGCTCTATACAGAGTGATTACAACATGGTCACACAGAGAATCCGAAATCAGATACTGGATTGTAAGGCGTACCCAGGAGCAGATATAGACTCAGATCGCAATATAGTAGTGATGAAGAGTAGGCTGAAGTTCAAGACATTAGTCAGAAAGAATAAATACGCAAAGAAGTGGGATACGGAAGGACTAAGGAATGAGGAGATACGTTTGAAGTTCTCTAACGCTATTGATACAGCAATAAGGAATAGCGCAGTAGGCAGTACAGTTGAAGAGGAATGGACATCTCTAAAAAGGGCCATCACAGAAGTTGGGAAGGAAAACATAGGTACAAAGAAGGTAGCTGCGAAGAAACCATGGGTAACAGAAGAAATACTTCAGTTGATTGATGAAAGGAGGAAGTACAAACATGTTCCGGGAAAATCAGGAATACAGAAATACAAGTCGCTGAGGAATGAAATAAATAGGAAGTGCAGGGAGGCTAAGACGAAATGGCTGCAGGAAAAATGTGAAGACATCGAAAAAGATATGATTGTCGGAAGGACAGACTCAGCATACAGGAAAGTCAAAAAAACAACCTTTGGTGACATTAAAAGCAACGGTGGTAACATTAAGAGTGCAACGGGAATTCCACTGTTAAATGCAGAGGAGAGAGCAGATAGGTGGAAAGAATACATTGAAAGCCTCTATGAGGGTGAAGATTTGTCTGATGTGATAGAAGAAGAAACAGGAGTCGATTTAGAGGAGATAGGGGATCCAGTATTAGAATCGGAATTTAAAAGAGCTTTGGAGGACTTACGGTCAAATAAGGCAGAAGGGATATATAACATTCCATCAGAATTTCTAAAATCATTGGGGGAAGTGGCAACAAAACGACTATTCGCGTTGGTGGGTAGAATATATGAGTGTGGCGATATACCATCTGACATTCGGAAAAGCATCATCCACACAATTCCGAAGACGGCAAGAGCTGACAAGTGCGAGAATTATAGCACAATCAGCTTAACAGCTCATGCATCGAAGCTGCTTACAAAAATAATATACAGAAGAATGGAAAAGAAAATTGAGAATGCACTAGGTGACGATCAGTTTGGCTTTAGGAAAAGTAAAGGGACGAGAGAGGCAATTCTGACGTTACGGCTAATAATGGAAGCAAGGCTAAAGAAAAATCAAGACACTTTCATAGGATTTGTCGACCTGGAAAAAGCGTTCGACGATATAAAATGGTGCAAGCTGTTCGAGATTCTGAAAAAAAGTAGGGGTAAGCTATAGGGAGAGACGGGTCATATACAATATGTACAACAACTATGAGGGAATAATAAGAGTGGACGATCAAGAACGAAGTGCTCGTATTAAGAAGGGTGTAAGACAAGGCTGTAGCCTTCCGCCCCTACTCTTCAATCTGTACATCGAGGAAGCAATGATGGAAATAAAAGAAAGGTTCAGGAGTGGAATTAAAATACAAGGTGAAAGGATATCAATGATACGATTCGCTGATGACATTGCTATCCTGAGTGAAAGCGAAGAAGAATTAAATGATCTGCTAAACGGAATGAACAGTCTAATGAGTACACAGTATGGTTTGAGAGTAAATCGGAGAAAGACGAAGGTAATGAGAAGTAGCAGAAATGAGAACAGCGAGAAACTTAACATCAGGATTGATGGTCACGAAGTCAATGAAGTTGAGGAATTCTGCTACCTAGGCAGTAAAATAACCAATGACGGACAGAGCAAGGAGGACATCAAAAGCAGACTCGCTATGGCAAAAAAAGAATTTCTGGCCAAGAGAAGTCTACTAATATCAAATACCGGCCTTAATTTGAGGAAGAAATTTCTGAGGATGTACGTCTGGAGTACAGCATTGTATGGTAGTGAAACATGGACTGTGGGAAAACCGGAACAGAAGAGAATCGAAGCATTTGAGATGTGGTGCTATAGACGAATGTTGAAAATTAGGTGGACTAATAAGGTAAGGAATGAGGAGGTTCTACGCAGAATCTGAGAGGAAAGGAATATGTGGAAAACACTGATAAGGAGAAGGCACAGGATGATAGGGCATCTGCTAAGACATGAGAGAATGACTTTCATGGTACTAGAGGGAGCTGTAGAGGGCAAAAACTGTAGAGGAAGACAGAGATTGTAATACGTCAAGCAAATAATTGAGGACGTAGGTTGCAAATGCTACTCTGGGATGAAGAGGTTAGCACAAGAAAGGAATTCGTGGCGGGCCGCATCAAACCAGTCAGTAGACTGATGACAAAAAAAAATGCAGAGTGAAGAAAAATTCGCGCACCTGGACTTTGCAACCTGATTCCTCAAATACTAGCAATAGATAAATGTCTGTCACAAAATTTCGTCCTGTACATATTTCTACCAGTGAATGGACGTTAAAGACCGGCAATCTGGCAACACTGTAATCACATTTAAGGTAATTATTTCTGTCAGGATACACCATTAGATCTGTGTAGCTGGTGCAATCGATAGCGTTTTAGGTTAGCATGCAGAAGGTCGAGGGTGCGATTCTGAGTCGAAGCTTATTTGTTTTTATTTGCTAAAAGTAGTCTGTGTGGTATCGTATCTGGCGTTCTAATCGTCATACAGCAATTAAAGTGGATTTTCTACAAAACATTTGTATTTACGTACTACAAGAACCGAAATGGAAGTACAATCATTTCCATTGGTCAGCTTTTAAAAAAACCTTTTGCATGTCATGGACGCAAACTGTTTCGCGCCACTCCATCTACTACATTCCTAACTTGTATTGTGTTTTGTTGTGTACCGTCCTCTAGTGGCCCATCTAGTAATACCATTAATTCTTGCCACGTTCAGGCCCATTACATTTCGTTACGGCCTTATGTCACCAGTAGGGCTAGCAATGTGCTTTGCAAATAATTTAGATGGGATCTCTGGGGGAGAGTACCCAGAAAAAAAGTTTGGAATCTAATAGATGTAGTGACGCGAAAGAGTTCGTGTCCACAACGTGCAAGACTATAGTACTTCCATTCCTGTGTTCCTTGTACGTAACTGTAGATGTTTTGTAGAAGACCCTTTCTAATCACTGTGTGACGATTAAGACGCTAGATACCGAACCATGCAGACTATCCTTAGCAAACAAACACAAATAATCCTTGACCTGGAATGCTACCCACTGCACCAACCGCACAGCGCGATTACTACTTCCTGACAGAGGTACTTACCGCACATGTGATTACAGTATAGCCAGATTGCCAATCTTTCATATCCACTTACTTGCTCGAAATTATCGCAGGATGAAATTTTACGACACACTTTTGTATTGCCAGTATGTCAAGAATTGCGTTGTGAAATCGAGTGCGCGAATTTTTCTTCACCCTGTATGCTTAATACTGGAAATTACGTTGCTTAAGTCAAGCGGCATGCCTAGCAGGATTTTTCTTTTTAAAACCTGCTACTTTTGAATGAAAGAAAAAGGACTGCAGGAACTAAAATACAACAACCAGAATGAACTGAAGACCTCGCATGTTAAGTGGACTTGACTGTACGCCGTTACAGACACTGCAAAGTGAGAAACAATTTATTTCTCATTTGTGGAGATGAATTTAAAAAGAGAATCGCACTGTGGAAGGCACCGTCCATTTCTCTAAGCTAACTGGCTTTAAAGAAAGCGCGAGATTTGAAGAATTCATTCTTGCCTTCAAGCAATTCCAAGGCTAATTTTCTAAACGTTTCTGAGGACACTGCCAATATTACATCTGTCTTCGAACTGTTTTCGAGACGGTCTGGCTTCAAATGGCTCTGAGCACTTTGGGACTTAACATCTGAGGTCATCAGTCCCCTACAACTTAGAACTACGTAAACCTAACTAACCTAAAGACATCATACACATCCATGTCCGAGGCAGGATTCGAACCTGCGACCGTAGCAGTCGCGCTGTTCCGGACTGAAGCGCCTAGAACCGCTCGGCCACCGCGGTCGGCACGGTCTGGCGTTTCCGTTAAAAGCGCATCTGTGCAAGTGGAAATATAACTGATTTATCTGCAACGCTTTTACTATTATTAGCTTCTCCAAATTCTCATCTATTTCGGTCTTCGTACTACGCCATTATGAAGTACATCTGAAAGTTATACTGTAGAGAAGCAACGTTAAACCATCATTTGAAGTTGCTCCTCTGCAGCATAACTTTCAGATGCACTTGATAATGGCCTAATATAAAGTCCGAAACAGGTCGTGTGAACATACTAAAGTTTTAAAACAAGCACCTCAAGCGACTTTTCATCAATTACAATCCCTTTCTGTTAAAACTGACAAGGATGTCTACATTGTTTGCCCCAGGGAGAGTGTCCACGTCTCCATAATGGTTCTGCAAATGTGATAAAATATTTCGATCAGAATATGTATGTGAATGGATGTTTTCTGCGAAACTCAGTAGGTCACGTTTACGTGGGAACCTGAGTGAAATAGTCTCCGTCTGTCTGAACGCCGACAAATGGGCCACTTAAAAATTATGTCTTCAGGGTGCCAAAAATAATGAAGTAATAGTGAAAATTTGTTCCGTTTGTTACCTGCTTTGTCGATATACACTGAAGCGCCGAAGAAATTGGTATAGGCGTGCGTATTCAAATACAGAGATACGTAAACAGGCAAAATACGGCGTTGCGGTCAGCAGGGCCTATATAAGACAAGTGTCTGGCGCAGTTAGTCGGCGCCGAGTGATGGAAACCGACGTAGCGATGAACTGGGGATTCTCCAGGACGACCATTTCACGAGTATGCCGTGACTATTAGATGTCCGGCAAAACGCCAAATCTCTGACATCACTGCGGCCGGAAAAAGATCATGCAAGAACGGGACCAACGACGACTGAAGAGAAGAGAAGTACAACCCTTCTGCAAGTTGCTGCAGATTTCAGTGCTGGGCCATCAACAAGTGTGAGAGTGTGAACCATTCAACGGAACATCATCGATACGGACTTTCGGACCCGAAGGCCCACTCGTGTATCCTTGATGACCGCACGACACAAAGCTTTACGCCTCGCCTGGGCCCGTCAACACCGACATTGGACTGTTGATGTTGTTGTGGTCTTCAGTCCAGAGACTGGATTGATGCAGCTCTCCATGCTACTCTATCCTGTGCAAGCTTCTTCATCTCCCAGTACCTACTGCAGCCTGCATCCTTCTGGATCTGCTTAGTGTATTCATCTCTTGGTCTCCCTCTACGATTTTTACCCTCCACGCTGCCCTCCAGTACCAAATTGGTGATCCCTTGATGTCTCAGAACATGTCCTACCAACCGATCCCTTCTTTTTGTCAAGTTGTGCCACAAACTCCTCTTCTCCCCAATTCTATTCAATACTTTCTCATTAGTTATGTGATCTACCCATCTAATCTTCATCATTCTTCTGTAGCACCTCATTTCGAAAGCTTCTATTCTCTTCCTGTCCAAACTATTCATCGTCCATATTTCACATCCATACATGGCTACACTCCATACATATACTTTCAGAAACGACTTCCTGACAGTTAAATCTATATTCGATGTTAACAAATTTCTGTTCTTCAGAAACGCTTTCCTTGCCATTGCCAGTCTACATTTTATATCCTCTCTACTTCGACCATCATCAGTTATCTTGCTCCCCAAATAGCAAAACTCCTTTACTACTTTAAGTGTCTCATTTCCTAATCTAATTCCCTCAACATCACCAGACTTAATTCGACTACATTTCATTATCCTCGTTTTGCTGTTGTTGATGTTCATCTTATACCCTCCTTTCAACACACTGGGCTGTTGATGACTGGAAACATGTTTCCTGATCTGTCGAGTCTCGTTTCAAATTGTATCAAGCGGATGGACGTCTTTGGCCCCATTTGAAATGATAATTAAATTAAGAGCCTAAGCTGTCAACGAGGACACTTGAAAATGTGTGCCCCGACCAGGACTCGAACCCGGGACCTCCTGGTTACATGGCAGATGCTCTATCCATCTGAGCCACTGACGTCACAGAGGATAGTGCGATTGCAGGCATTTATCCCTTGCCCGCTCCCCGTGAGACCCACATTCCCAACTTAATGTCGACACACTACATTCGTAGTGCCCCTGCCCATTACACTCATTACTCGCGGCAGACAATCTTACCGAGTCCCGTAAGAGTTCAGGCGATGCGTGTGCATCCGCACAGAAGAAGAATATCAGTGACCAGTTTACCGTAACTATATGAAGAGATTCGGACATGTCCGAAAGAACAGATACCATCTTCATATTGGCTCTATTTTGCCAAGAAAGTACTGTTATGCATACTCCAAACGAATTTTCACCATGCCTGCTGCTGTTTAACATGGATTTCTTCTTGATTGTTACGTTCATCTGCAAATCGTTGGCCTATGATGTAATTAGATGAGATTTCATTGAAGCATGAATTATTGCACTTTTAGCCCGGAAGTATTATTATTTTCGGCAAGCCGAGGTTGGTCGAAAATCGTTAGATTTTTTGTCGTGTGTGAGTTTTACTGGTAGCCTTCTTACGTTATGAGCTTTAGAGCCCATCTTTGCTGGGCATTTCTTGCTTGTGTTGGTCCGTACTACCTCCTTCCAGAATAAGGAATGCGAAGAGCTTCCAGTAGAAAGAAGTTAACTGTCGGAGGTATCACAATGATTTTCGCTTATGACTTGCGACTCTGTCGTCTCCGGATCAGGGTCCCTTAGCACAAATTAACACGTTCGTTGCCCCGCCCTGCGAGGCGTAGTAGCTCGGGAATCGGCAGGCGGTCGCCTCTACGCCTAGCGTGTTCTCTGGGCGGCGTCTAATCTATGTTTTGTTTACTGTGCGGGTCGCATTTGCGTCAGTCCGTACCCGAGCACTCTGCAGTGCACGTTGGTTGAGATTTAGCTGCTGGTTTATCTTTCCACCATTCTGTGGTGAAACCTGTGCAGGTAAGTGAATTTGTTTTCAATTCCTCGTTCTTTATCTATAAAATAATTATTTTCAGCGTAATTAAACACAAAATCCACCATGAACAGGAAATAATTTCCTCTTACGTGCACGCGTGTTTTCAGACATTGGCTGAAAATAATAATTTTATACACTACTGGCCATTAAACTTGCTACACCAAGGAGAAATGCAGATGATAAACGGGCATTCATTGGACAAATATATTATACTACAACTGACATTTGATTACATTTTCACGCAATTTGGGTGCATAGATCCTGGGAAATCAGTACCCAGAACAACCACCTCTGGCCGTAATAACGGCCTTGATACGCCTGGGCATTGAGTCAAACAGAACTAGGATGGCGTGTACAGGTACAGCTGCCCATGCCGCTTCAACACGATACCACAGAGTAGTGACTGGTGTATTGTGACGAGCCAGTTGCTCGGTCACCATTGACTAGACGTTTTCAATTAGTGAGAGTTCTGGAGAATGTGCTGGCCACGGCAGCAGTCGAACATTTTCTGTATACAGAAACGCCCGTACAGGACCTGCAACATGCGGTCGTGCATTATCCTTCTGAAATGTAGGGTTTCGCAGGGATCGAATGAAGGGTAGAGCCACGGGTCGTAACACATCTGAAATGTAATGTCCACTGTTCAAAGTGCCGTCAATGCGAACAAGAGGTGACCGAGAAGTGTAACCAATGGCACCCCATACCATCACGCCGGGTGATACGCCAGAATGGCGATGACGAATACACGCTTCCAATGTGCGTTCACCACGATGTCGCCAAACACGGATGCGACCATCACGATGCTGTAAACAGAACCGGGACTCATCCGAAAAAAATGACGTTTTGCCATTAGTGCACCCAGGTTCGTCGTTGAGTGCACCATCGCAGGCGCTCCTGTCTGTAATGCAGCGTCAAAGGTAACAGCAGCCATGGTCTCCGAGCTGATAGTCCATGCTGCTGCGAACGTCGTCAAACTGTTCGTGCAGATCGTTATTGTCATGCAAACGTCCCGATCTGTCGACTCAGGGACCGAAACGTGGCTGCACGATCCGTTACAGCCATGCGGATAAGATGCCTGTCATCTCGACTGCTAGTGATAAGAGGCCGTTGGGATCCAGCACGGCGTTCCGTATAACCCTCCCGAACCCACCTATTCCATATTGTGCTAGCAGTCATTAGATTTCGACCAACGAGAGCAGCAATGTCGCGATACGATAAACTGCAATCGCGATAGTCTACAATCCGACTTTGATAAAAGTCGGAAACGTGATGGTACGCATTTCTGCTCCTTACACGGGGCACCACAACAACGTTTCACCAGGTAACGCCGGTCAACTGCTGTTTGTGTATGAGAAATCGGTTGGAAACTTTCCTCATGTCAGCACGTTGTAGGTGTCGCCACCGGTGCCAACCTTGTGTTGGTTTGAAAAGGTAATCATTTGCATATCACAGCATCTTCTTCCTGTCGGTTAAATTTCGCGTCTGTAGCACGTCATTTTCGTGGTGTAGCAATTTTAATAACCAGTAGTGTAGATAAAGAAGAATTCATTAAAAAAAAATATACTTACGACAGAATGGCAGAACGATAAACCAGCAGGTAAATCACAACCGACGTTCACTGCACAGTTCCCGGGTACCGAATGAGGCAAATCCGACCCGCACAGTAAATGAAATATTCTGTACACTAGATGGCTCAGCTAGGCATGGAGTCGGCCGCCTGTTGTGCTTCGAGCTATCGCCTGGTGGCTCTTCGGCACCGAACGTGTTAGTACGTTTACCTTTCTCCGTTATCCGTGAAAGTTTATAACACCATCACGGAATCGTCCTGCATGACTTAAGCTCGTAAGGAATATGTGAAAAAAACTTGCGGACTCTTCCTCGCCAAATTGAAGCCATTATCACATCTAGAGCTGCGTTACAGTGCTTTAGCCTGCTGTCTCCTGACGGTGACGTAACCTTCTGCCTGGCTGCTTATTTCATTCGCTAGGTAAAGGAGAAGAACGGCACGGAGTTGTTTAGGGAAGGAAACTGGAGGAAGCCTAAGACAGTTGCGGCCGGTCACAAACCAGTGGCGTGGAGTGAGCCTGGCGGCTTCCCCTCAGCCCTGGGCGCATTCCGCAGCGCTGCGGTCTGCCCTGCCGCTGCCTAATGGCGCCACCTGGCCGCGTGCCGCGCATCGCTCGCGAGCCTGCCCCTGACCCTGCCTCTCCTCATGATGACGCCGCTCCACGCTGCCGAAACGTTCTCCGAGCTCACTGCGTACTTTCAGAATTTAGCTCTGTATGCCTCAGCGGTGCGTTCAAGGGCACCGCGCGAAGCCCGCTTTGGCACCAGGTGAGGCTTAAGAATTTTTCTGGGAGAGGGAGGGTCACGCTGTATTATAATATCCCCTCCTACACCCTGCGCAAATAAAATTTGCCCTCATTTTTAATGTCCTACATTTGCATAACATTATTATAATAAAGCATATTTTAGATTTTAGCACTGACTCCCCATAAGGAAAGTAGGAATTCTTTGTATTGAACCCTGCAATAAAAATAAAGGGTTGTATACAAGAGGGCTTTTTGTGTATAAATTGAATGCTAGGTTACTTTGTAAAACAAAATTGTTAACATTTACTGTAATGTAAAATTGGTATTTTCATTTGGATGCAGCGTTAATTTGTAAAATAAAATTGTTAACATGCCCTGTAACGTAAAATTGTTATTTTTTTCTATTTTTAAAATATGACACCAATAAGTGGCAATGAACGCCACACCAGCGTGTATATGAAGGCGACAGCTATCACAGTGTCCAGCTGACTACTGAAAGCTATAGTTGTCAGTTTGGTTGTGTTGGTCAGATGCTGTCGTAGATACCTACGCTAATATAAGTGAGAGGGTTTCCCGCAGCTTGACTTTTTACACAGAAGCTATTCGTGCCTTTTGGCACCATGCTGAATGACAAGTTACGGTTAATAGCAAGGTATGTCTATAAGCATGTAAGGACGTGTAATATGGACTACATACTGTACATGAATATTATTGTACGACATGTGCTTTATATTTTTAGGTGTCTGGCCTGAGAACAAGCGTCTCAGCCCGAAACCGGTAACCACCGCAGCAAAAATTGTGTATTAATGGAACTGAGACGACTGAAATGAGAAACTGTCCAATTTCCCCAAACAATTTTTTGTTGAGACGCTCACGTAGACAATGCTGTGGGGAAGGCGACCAAAGACGGCGTTTTACTGGAAGAACAATTAGAAGACGCAAAAAATCCATTAAAGAGACTGCGCCGTATGGAATCATTACCACACAGGATAATAAAGTAATAATGTAACACATACGCTAATAAATACAGTTTTCAGAACATTTTTTCGCTCTCAACACTTTTAAAATTTGAATAGAATATTTGTTCCTAGTTAAATGACAGTGTTCTACGTTAGAGCAGCTTTTTATG
The DNA here is from genome assembly GCF_021461395.2 of Schistocerca americana. NCBI lineage: Eukaryota > Metazoa > Arthropoda > Insecta > Orthoptera > Acrididae > Schistocerca > Schistocerca americana. The sequence continues at coordinate 1,261,817,135 of NC_060119.1, forward strand.
TTTGGAAAAACTTTACTTTTCCAGAGTAATTTTTGTAATTTCACAAAAATACCAGCGAAAATTCGAAAAGGTACACCACTCTCCCTTAATATTAGGTCAGATTTTGCTGAAATTTAGCCAAAAACTTATCAGAATCTACAATTCCTCGGTAAGGAGACAATTGACAGTCATCACCGCGTTCCATAATTCCATTAGCCCCTTTTAAACGCCCCACTGTGGTCTGTTCACTTGTCGAGTCGGACTTACTTACGTACCATACTCTGCTGTCTCCACGCCAGTTTCAAGTGGAGTCTTAGCGTTTCAGCACCGGGTGTACTTCAGTTGGCGACAAGTACCTGAAAAAAAATTTCTTTATGAAGGCTTGCTGTGACATGTTCCTTGGAATGCACTAATGACACTGACTGTCTAAGCTTAAAAAATTTCTGTTATTCACAGCGCTGCGCTTTCCTATAGTAAATGGGAACTAGGTCGACATAGAAAGACGAAAGCAATGAGAAGTAGCAGAAATGACAACAGCGGGAAACTTAACATCAGCGCTGGTGATGACGAAGTAAATAAAGTTAAGTTACTTTATTTATGTAAATAAAGGTAGGTAGCAGAATAATCCATGACGAACGGAGCAAGGAGGACATAAAAAGTAGACTAGCAATGGCAAAAAGGGCATTCCTGTCCAAGAGCAGTCATCTAGTATCAAATATTCACTTCAATCCAAGGAAGAAATTTCTGAGAACGTACGTTGGGAGCATAGCATTGGGGTAGTGCTACATGGACTGTGGGAAACCGGAAAAGAAGAGGTCTGAAGCATCCTAGGCGTGGTGCTACAGAAGTCTGGTGGAAATTAGGTGGACTCTTAAGGTAATGGGGTGGTTCCCTGGAGAATCAGCTACGAAGAAATATATGGAAATCACTGACAAGAAGAAGGGACAGAATGGTAGGACATCTGTTAAGATATCACGGAATAATTTCCAAGGTGTTATAGAAAGACAGATATTGGAAAAAAACCGGCAAATAATTGAGAACGTAGGTTTCAAGCGCTACTCTGTGGTAAAGAGGAAGAGGCTGACACAGGTGTTCGCCAGAAGAGTCAGAAAAATATTCAACTTGTTACTGTCACAAACATTCACTTGACTTTATTCAACATGTTAAATGAACAAGATAACCACCGAAGCTCGCGACAAATCAGTGGTGTCTTTACAAAATGAAGAGTTCAGGGAAAATATGCATTCACAGCCTAGAAGTTCAATATAACGCTCGTGAATCGACTGTTCATGACATTCAAAGATCGATATCCGGCAACACTGGATATCCGATCGATTGCTTCTGGCTAAACGCTCTTTGTTTCAAAAAATGGTTCAAATGGCTCTGAGCACTATGGGACTCAACTGCTGTGGTCATAAGTCCCCAGAACTTAGAACTACTTAAACCTAACCAACCCAAGCACATCACACACATCCATGCCCGAGGCAGGATTAGAACCTGCGACCGTAGCGGTCGTGCGGTTCCAGACTGTAGCGCCTTTAACCGCTCGGCCACTCCGGGCGGCGCTCTTTGTTTCTCTAACCTGAATTCTCACATAATATAAGTCGGTTATGACATTATATGAACTCTGGACTTGAATCCAAAGTTGACTTCTTCAGCTTTTGTATGCCTGTCTTCTCCAGTTGCGTTTAATGTTACGTTATATTGATAATTTTTAGTTTATGGACCGTCTGACAGCAACTGAATGAAACACAATTTTAGTGCCATACGTGTTTCGCCTTTATTTTCTGCAAGGCATCTTCAGTAGCAGGTTGCATAGTCGATTTCCTGCACATTACGCTCCTGTTGCATTTTTGGTGTTGTTGTTGTTCTTCTAAAGCCAATTTGCGGTCTTTTTCCCACATTGCATCGAAACAAGTTTCAAGCTGATAATGTTGTGAATTTGGGAAAAAGACCGCAAATTGGTATTTAGAAGAAGAACAACAACACCAAAAATGCAAAAGGAGCGTAATATGCAGGAAATCGTCCACGCGGCCCGCCACTGAAGATGCCTTGCAGAAAATAAAGGCGAAACGCGTATGGCACTAAAATTGTGTTTCATTCAGTTGTTGTCAGACGGTCCATAAAGTAAAAATTATCAATATACCGTAATAAGTCAACCTGAAGTGTTTGAAAATTCCTGGTCCCTTTCATTAGCAGTTTTTCACGTATATTTACCCAGTCAGAGATTCAAGTTTACTCTTGTTACTGCACATTCATTATCAAGTCGTGTGACTAGGGCCTCGGGTTGGGTAGACCGTTCGCCAGGTGCATGTCTTTCGATTTGACGCCACTTCAGTGACTTGCGCGTCGATAGGGATGAAATGATGATGATTAGGACAATACAATACCCAGCCCCTGAGCTGAGAAAATCTCCGACCCGGGTCCTTAGAATTGACATTCTGTCGCGCTGACCACTCAGCTACCGGGGGCGGACATTATCAAGGTAAAATGAATAGGATATTAAGACTGCAGCAGCTGGTGATATGCAAGAAACGCAGGTTAGAATCCTGATGTGATACATAATTTCAGTTTTCAGAAAAGCTGTATTGTATAGATCGAAACAACGGTCATGTTTTATAATTTTGTGAACAAGACACAGTTACGATCACAGTTTTAGGACGCGGAACATAGCTTTTCTTCGTATTTTAGATTTGTGGATAGTCTACTTTGACCGAAACTGGCAATTATAATATGAACTACATGATGTGGTCTGCGGTCTCTTCTTGAAAGTAATGATTTTCGTTTGTCACTATATGTCCGTTGCACTGCAGGTTCAGCATACCTGAACACTTCGTACTGATCTCACTTTATGTCTCTGCCAGTTCAATATGAGCAACATCAAATATCATCTCATGTCAATCCATTCATTTCAGTCTTGAGAATTTATTCATTCCATAAACTTTACGTTTGTCTCAAATGTTGTCACGGTATACAAACAACAGTCAACGCCACCGGGGAGGGAAAATTCCCAAATTATCAAACAGAATCGTAAAAATCGTTTTCTTAATGTGGAAATACAATATTATGACGTTACGTGTTCTAAATATAATGTTAACATAAGTAAAAATAAATCTATATACGACTTCATAACATCAACTAAAGATTCATTTGACATTATGGCAACTTAAATATCAATATTTCTGCACAATCAACTCATTCCGTTTAAAAAGCGAATATTCTTTTAGTGCTGCACCGGAAGATGGCTAGTGAAACAAAGCTGTTAAAATTATAAATATATGCAACTGATAATAGCATTTATTATATCCATATTTCACTATCGCCGGATTCATCTATTTGCTGCAGAAAATATTGTTACCTACATCAGAGCATCGTTAATTCCACAGTAGAAATCGTTTCCAGTTCACTCTTCTTTTAGACATTCATGCCTGTTTTGTTCTCTCAAGGAGTCAATGTGACGTTCTGCCTGTGCTCTAATTAACCTACAGTATCACTGACACTGTGGTCAGTGGCAGACAGTGTGACGGTGTTTCGTAAGGGACAGAGGTCCAGATTCTAGGAGGAACCCTCACAGTTGCACCTGTGATTCTGTCTACCCGACAGCGTCGCCTGCTGCGCGGGCAGCCGAACGTGCAGGGGTGCTTGCGGCGGCGGTAACGTGGCAGCTTTGTTACTTGGCGTCTGCTGAAACATTATGTTTTCAGAAGCGCTCTACTGGAAATTGCAGTCTCTTGAGAAAACGTCTGCTGGAAGTTAAAGTCTTTTGAGAAATTTCAAGTTTGCTAGTCGTTGCGGTCTCTCGTGATGCAACTGTTGCTTTCTGAGGTCGTTTGTTTTTTAAGTCATTTCTACATCTCGACTATCTGACCAAAAGTATCAACTTAATCAGTCATATGTAATGCGGAATCGACCACTAGATGTCACGAGTATAAAAAGAAGGGGTGAGTATCGCTTAGTCAGCAGATAAGCAACAACAATAGAATGGACATGTCAGAAGAGTTAAGTGACTTGGCACGTCGCCTAGTCACTGGATGTCACATGGATAAGAAATCCGTCAGGGACATTTCAACCCTTCTGAAAGGGTGGTGATGTGATGGAGAAGCGAAACGCTCGAAGGAAGAAGCAGATCCAAGCCAAGAACAGCTAGGACTCAAGTACTGACAGACAGGGACCACCGTCGAGCATGGCGGGAAAAAAAAAGAGCTTGACACCAGCGATACGGATCACGCGTGAGTTACAACGTGCTAGCAGCAGTCTGGCCAGTACAATTGGACTTACATGAATCGTGTACAATGGTCGAGGGTTTCCTCATGGTGTCACACTTTTCTGTAGTCGAGGCTAACCAACGCTTGAGGTGGTGTAAAGGGCGACGCCACTGGACAGTGGATGACTGGGAACGATTGATTTTGAGTGAAGGACCGCGATATAACCTTTGGCAATCCGATGGAACAGTTTGGGTTTGGCGGATGCCTGCAGAACGTTACCTGCCGTACTGCCAACAGCCAAGTACGAAGATTATAGTATTTTGTAAAACTGTTTTCTTTCGCCTTTTTCCCCTGCTTCAGAAGCATAAACCGCTATCACTGATATATATCCTTCTTCTGTTAAGGTCTGTACTAAATTTGCGAGAAATTTAACTATGCACAGTTTGCTGACGCAGAGGTAATGAGGCGAAGCGCCGTATAACGATCCTGCCTTGGAGGCTGTTAAGTGGGATATGTGTCTCAGAGCTGTATAGTGACAGATGGTGACGCGAGACTGGATGCGCACGTGGTTTGTGTATCAGCCGATAGAGGACAGTATTGGATAGGGGACTGATTTAGTTTCGATTGTGCCCAGTAGAGTGAACTAAAATAATAGAATGTTTTTCATAAACTGTTCTGGTATTTTCATGAAGTGTTATTGTGTCTTTTTGTCTATGTAGAATGTTATAAATGTGTTTTAGCAGTATGAATGATGCGTGAGTGTGATTTAAGGTTATATGAAGATAATTGTTTAACGAGTTATGTAGTAGGTTTTAGTGTGGGAACATTTCGAAGAAGTATGGATATGGACAAAGGGGATTTTTGTAGAATAGTTTTGTAAAGTAAGTTTATGGTAAAGGGAAAGTTAATTTGGGTATAAATAACAATAGTAAATAACTTTATGCATGAACAAAACTTCAGCATACTAGATAATTACGTCGGTAAAAAGTGCAGTCGTGAGGTTTACTATTTTGCGATTTGTTATGGATGAAAAGCGCGGATTGACGTGGGAGAATGTTGTTTTGCTATTGGCTGTTGAGTAAACTGACGAATGGTAAAGCAATGTTCTTCGCGCGCCTTTCTCTGCTGGTAGAGAAGACTTAAGAGTATTCAAGAGAGGAGTCGAAGGCTGGTCATGAAAGAGATCGGACGTGTGCAGTAGTGGTTCCGATGGAAATGATAAGTTGCCGGATATAGCAGTATTTCATTAATCAAAAGTGTTGGAAAGTGACGGCATAATTATTCCGATGGGCGTGTAGAAATTTCGGAATTTTTAAATGAATTTTGTGACGAGAAAAGACATATATTCCGCGTGGCGTATTGAGCAGGTCGGTGGCTAAAAGCTGTGACTGTATTTGGTACCGACAGACCTAATATTTGGCGAGCATTATCAAAAACAATCAGTATGTTTGTAGCTATTAAGTTTTCGGGAAATGCAACACCATAAACTTACTAACGTGAGTGAAAGGGATTGTGAGTGACTGTGTTAAGACTAGCACGGGCTTGGCAGTGATACTTGTTCACCTAAGTTTCAGAATATATTAATTGAGGACAAAATTTCCAACCTTTCATTTCCTGTTTCTCAGGAAACGTAGATTAGTGATTTTAATTGCAGCCTGGTTCACGTCGAAGTACAGTAGGTTTCACTCGACTTACCTACTGATGATCTGCTGAGACAATGTTCACAGGTAGGTGCAGGTTCGTCGCAAGGGGACGGAAAGAACCGCGCCGCCGCAGTAAGTACTAGCCCTCATGAAGAAGTATCAACTATCGTTATTTTTCCGGAAATTTTGGACGTATATCAGCGATATGTTCCCCACTATATATCGATGTAGAACCGGAAACATAGAGTGCAGATATTTTCATTTAATATTATATTTTTATATTTTATATTATATTATATTTTTCACATATTTGATGCTGTTCTATAGAAACAAAATGTGCTGTATTAGTTACTGAACGCCCTTCATATAAATCAAAATCAAAGCCAGGCACACGACGAAACATTCCTCCTCTCTGCCTGCTGCTTGAACGCTGCGCCAGGCAAGTGGATTCCTGAGGACGTCGCAGACGGTCTTCGTGGCGAATCGCAGCCAGCCGCCGATCTCTCAGAGGAGGCGTCTTAATTAAGGAATGCGCTTCCCACTTCCACGTGTACAGCGCCGGGGCGGAGCCGCCGCAAACAAATGCCTCTCCTTCCGTCTACTACGTCACGACCGGCGTCGCACGCCCTCGCGCTCAGCTCCCAGCAAATGCGCGCCAGAGGGAGCTACACACTACTGCGCTCCTACTTCACGCACGAGTCGTGACCGGAATACCTCCTTACCTCCGTCCTACGCGAGAAGCTGCAAATGCGGCAACATGGTAAACTCTGGTTGCGGCGACGCAAGGCCCACACATATTATTCACATTTTATACAGGGTGCTTCAAAAATGACCGGTATATTTGAAACGGCAATAAAAACTAAACGAGCAGCGATAGAAATACACCGTTTGTTGCAAAATGCTTGGGACAACAGTACATTTTCAGGCGGACAAACTTTCGAAATTACAGTAGTTACAATTTTCAACAACAGATGGCGCTGCAAGTGATGTGAAAGATATAGAAGACAACGCAGTCTGTGGGTGCGCCATTCTGTACGTCTTTCTGCTGTAAGCGTGTGCTGTTCACAACGTGCAAGTGTGCTGTAGACAACATGGTTTATTCCTTAGAACAGAGGATTTTTCTGGTGTTGGAACTCCACCGCCTAGAACACAGTGTTGTTACAACAAGACGAAGTTTTCAACGGAGGTTTAATGTAACCAAAGGACCGAAAAGCGATACAATAAAGGATCTGTTTGAAAAATTTCAACGGGCTGGGAACGTGACAGATGAACGTGCTGGAAAGGTAGGGCGACCGCATACGGCAACCACAGAGGGCAATGCGCAGCTAGTGCAGCAGGTGATCCAACAGCGGCCTCTGGTTCCCGTTCGCCGTGTTGCAGCTGCGGTCCAAATGACGCCAACGTCCATGTATTGTCTCATGCGCCAGAGTTTACACCTCTATCCACACAAAATTCAAACGCGGCAAACCCTCAGCGCCGCTACCATTGCTGCACGAGAGACATTCGCTAACGATATAGTGCACAGGATTGATGACGGCAATATGCATGTGGGCAGCATTTGGTTTACTGACGAAGCTTATTTTTACCTGGACGGCTTCGTCAATAAACAGAACTGGCGCATATGGGGAACCGAAAAGCCCCATGTTGCAGTCCCATCATCCCTGCATCCTCAAAAAGTACTGATGTGGGCCGCCATTTCTTCCAAAGGAATCATTGGCCCATTTTTCAGATCCGAAACGATTACTGCATCACGCTATCTGGACATTCTTCGTGAATTTGTGGCGGTACAAACTGCCTTAGACGACACTGCGAGCACCTCGTGGTTTATGCAAGATGGTGCCCGGCCACATCGTACGGCCGACGTCTTTAATTTCCTGAATGAATATTTCGATGATCGTGTGATTGCTTTGGGCTATCCGAAACATACAGGAGGCGGCGTGGATTGGCCTCCCTATTCGCCAGACATGAACCCCTGTGACTTCTTTCTGTGGGGACACTTGAAAGACCAGGTGTACCGCCAGAATCCAGAAACAATTGAACAGCTGAAGCAGTACATCTCATCTGCATGTGAAGCCATTCCGCCAGACACGTTGTCAAAGGTTTCGGGTAATTTCATTCAGAGACTACGCCATAATATTGCTACGCATGGTGGATACGTGGAAAATATCGTACTATAGAGTTTCCCAGACCGCAGCGCCATCTGTTGTTGTAAATTGTAACTACTGTAATTTCGAAAGTTTGTCTGCCTGAAAATGTACTGTTGTACCAAGCATATTGCAACAAACGGTGTATTTCTATCGCTGCTCGTTTAGTTTTTATTGCCGTTTCAAATATACCGGTCATTTTTGAAACACCCTGTATAAATACAGATTCTTCTGATATTACGCTCAGGCAGATACCTTCCTACTCCACTGCCGGCCTAGATTACTGGTTACGCACTACAATGGCGGATAAGGTAGTCCGAAGCCATCGAAGATAGGCATCGAAGTACAGATGTAGAACAATAATCTACAACCGCAAAATCCAAATGGCACTACAAGAAATGCAACTGTAAGAACGACAAGTTTATTTAAGGTAGGATTACAGATCATCACTAGTTCTACTCGACATTTTCATCGAAGAGACAATGGAAAGTGAACAAAATCTAAGGGGAACACATAGGGATGCAACAGTATGCTTGTGGGAGCATTTGTGGACGACTTAAGATGAATGGAACTGACATCACACTTAGCACAGAATACTGCTGAAGAAAAAATAAAGCACAGCTGAAGGCGATGAAATGACAGTCGTAACTTAGGCGAAACCAAACTTTACGCTGACAGAGTAGTCGAAAAAGTGACAGAATTCTATTACATAGTATTACACTGAATTGTGTAATCACGGAAGATAATAGAGTTGCCTGCTATTTTTCGACCATTGCATGGAATGGAAATGAAATGTGGACCGTGGTACATCCAGAGAAGACGAGCATTTAAAATGTGTTGTTATCAAAGAATGTAAAGAGAAAAGTGATACAGTTACAAGTACATTAGGAAGCACGAAGTATCTTGCTGGAGTTGGAAGCACCTATTGATGTCTTGTGTTCTCTGTTTGGGAATTAAATTTTGTTTTTCAGAAATTTCACCTTCTGCAAAACACTTTTGCTTTTTTTCCTCTTTACCCAAACATATTTCGACGCCTTTTTGAAGATTAATGTAGTTTCAGGCGAGCAATTAAAAATTGTAAAAGTTACAGTTTTTAGGCCTAAAACAGAAAAGCAACCACGTACTTTGTACAACATTTTTTGCAGAAATAAGATGATAGATGCTGGTTGAAACACGTTTGGATAAAGCAAAGGAAAAAGAAAATACAATGAGTTTGATATAACGCAGTTTTAAAGATCCTTAGGGGGTATTAAAAAGTATAGATGAGGAAAGAAGTGTAAGGAAGTATCTCAGCTGAACAGTGGACGATTAATAGTGTATCTGGTAAAGCATCAGTGAATAATTAACTTGAGGCTGAAAGGAGCATTAAAGGAAAAAAAGTAGTGGAGGCAATAAGGGATAGAATATCCATAACACAGTATAGATAGGGACAAGAAAATTTCGCGACACCATACCGCGAGAAATACTGTGAAACTGGTGATTTTTTGCGAAATAACACGAAATCTGCGATTTTCAAGAAATATCGTGAAATTTGTCACTTTTCCCGAACAAAGAATGTTTAGAATTTAAGTAAATTAAAGAAAGACAGTTTATCAGTATACGTAACTGATACGTACTGAATGTGATCCGACATCAAAAACTGCAGATGAATAGGCAAATCACCGAGAGTGGGAAACCAATGACCGCGCCATTCTCAAAAAATCAGCGAAGATGGCAAAAAAAAAAAATTACACCTAATTTGGCAAATGAAATACTGAATCTGACAAAAAAGTTACACCGGATCTGGCAAAAAATAACACCGAATTTGATAAAAAATAGCACTAAATTTGGCAAAAAATGACACCGAATTTGGCAAAAATATAATAACGAAATTGCCAAGAAAAACATCAAAATTGGCAAAAAAACATCGAAATTGGTAAGAAAAATCACAGAATGTGTCAGAAAATTACACCTAATTTGGCAAAAGAAATACTGAATCTGGCAAAAAAGTTACACCGGATCTGGCAAAAATGCAACACCGATTGTGGCAAAAATTAACATCGATTTGGCAAAAAAGTAGCACCAAATTTGACAAAAAAAAAATCCCTAATTGCAGAGATGACAAGATTGGCAAAGTATGCAAAAATGATCAAACATCAAAAAGGTTCATGTAAATGTTAGCATCAATCCGTTGTAACCCTGAAAAATCGATATTAATCCTATTACATGTATTCTTACTGTCTTTACTTTGAAAATAACACCACACATCGCAAAACGCTGTGAGAGTGTGATCTTCGAAGAGGACGACTGAAAGATTCATTCGGGTCTTTTGCAAAGAACGATATTTTTTCAACGACACAGAAAGTGCTTTCCAGATAGAGCTGTTGGAGTTGTGAGTCCACGTGAAGCGACCAAATTCTTTTTTGTTGGCCTGTAGATGAGGACTACAATGGACCCGCCAGGGTAGCCGAGAGCACTAACGCGCTGCTTCCTGGACTCGGGTAGGCGCGCCAGTGGCGGATCGAATGCGCCCGGCGGATTAACGACGAGGGCCTGGATATGGTTTTCAGGCGGTTTTTCGCATCCCACTAGATGCATACCGAGCTGGCCTCGCGTCCCGCCTCAGTTACCACGGTTTGCAGACATCTGCAACATGTTCACACTGTTTCATGATTTACTCTAGACGCAGACAGCTGGGGTACACTGATTCCGTCCTGGTTAAATTAACCATGCCAAATCCGACTGTAAAAATGCCGACCCTGTGAATACTGCAGGAATGAAGCACAAGCGAAAGAAGGACTACAATGCCCAGGGGATGAGCCTAAAGTCTAGTACATTTACGACTCAAGTGGATACGGACTTTTCAGATGATAAGAACAAATTCAGCATTAATGGCTCGCTAGTTTGGTAATGAAAAGCCAAACTACGTATCCAGAGCTGTCTGGTTCGCACCTCGGTCAGTACTAGGATTTTTAACTGTCACTTCTTTTACCTCTGGCTATGTTTGTTAATGTGACAACTGCTGTGATGCACCTTAGTTGGGAGATCACGTTAAACTGTAAGTCTCCTTATAACTAGCTGTGTATGTGCGTTCAAAGGTTCAAGGAAGGCAACGGGATATCACCTCCAATAGCACAGTAGTTAGTAAATCCCTGAAGGTTTCAAACCTATTGTCACGTTGCTGACAGATTAACTTTGAGCGTTAGTCAGAAATGCTTCTTGAAGAGAGAGTTTTTAGTATGTGTGATCTTTCTCTTAGAACAGCGCTAGAGGGGATGGGAGATAGCAGCCCAGTTTTTTTGGTCATCAGTCTACTGACTGGTTTGATGCGGCCCGCCACGAATTCCTTCCCTGTGCTAACCTCTTCATCCCAGAGTAGCACTTGCAACCTACGCCCTCAATTATTTGCTTGACGTATTCCAAGCTCTGTCTTCCTCTACAGTTTTTGCCCTCTACAGCTCCCTCTAGTACCATGGAAGTCATTCCCTCATGTCTTAGCAGATGTCCTATCATCCTATCCTTTCTCCTTATCAGTGTTTTCCACATATTCCTTTCATCTCCGATTCTGCGTAGAACCTCCTCATTCCTTACCTTATCAGTCCACCTAATTTTCAACATTCGTCTATAGCACCACATCTCAAATGCTTCGATTCTCTTCTGTTCCGGTTTTCCCACAGTCCATGTTTCACTACCCTACAATGCTGTGCTCCAGACGTACATCCTCAGAAATTTCTTCCTCAAATTAAGGCCGGTATTTGATATTAGTAGACTTCTCTTGTCCAGAAATGCCTTTTTTGTCATAGCGAGTCTGCTTTTGATGTCCTCCTTGCTGCGTCCGTCATTGGTTATTTTACTGCCTAGGTAGCAGAATTCCTTAACTTCATTGACTTCGTGACCATCAATCCTGATGTTAAGTTTCTCGCTGTTCTCATTTCTACTACTTCTCATTACCTTCATCTTTCTCCGATTTACTCTCAAACCATACTGTGTACTCATTAGACTGTTCATTCCGTTCAGCAGATCATTTAATTCTTCTTCACTTTCACTCAGGATAGCAATGTCATCAGCGAATCGTATCATTGATATCCTTTCACCTTGTATTTTAATTCCACTCCTGAACCTTTCTTTTATTTCCATCATTGCTTCCTCGATGTACAGATTGAAGAGTAGGGGCGAAAGGCTACAGCCTTGTCTTACACCCTTCTTAATACGAGCACTTCGTTCTTGATCGTCCACTCTTATTATTCCCTCTTGGTTCTTGTACATATTGTATACATGACCCGTCTCTCCCTATAGCTTACCCCTACTTTTTTCAGAATCTCGAACAGCTTGCACCATTTTATATTGTCGAACGCTTTTTCCAGGTCGACAAATCCTATGAAAGTGTCTTGATTTTTCTTTAGCCTTGCTTCCATTATTAGCCGTAACGTCAGAATTGCCTCTCTCGTCCCTTTACTATTCCTAAAGCCAAACTGATCGTCGCCTAGCGCATTCTCAATTTTCTTTTCCATTCTTCTGTATATTATTCTTGTAAGCAGCTTCGATGCATGAGCTGTTAAGCTGATGGTACGATAATTCTCGCACTTGTCAGCTCTTGCCGTCTTCGGAATTGTGTGGATGATGCTTTTCCGAAAGTCAGATGGTATATCGCCACACTCATATATTCTACATCTCAACGTGAATAGTTGTTTTGTTGCCACTTCCCCCGGTGATTTTAGAAATTCTGATGCAATGTTATCTATCCCTTCTGCCTTATTTGACCGTAAATCCTCCAAAGCTCTTTTAAATTCCGATTCTAATACTGGATCCCCTATCTCTTCTAAATCGACTCCTGTTTCTTCTTCTATCACATCAGACAAATCTTCACTCTCATAGAGGCTTTCAATGTATTCTTTCCACCTATCTGCTCTCTCCTCTGCATTTAACAGTGGAATTCCCGTTGCACTCTTAATGTTACCACCGTTGCTTTTTATGTCACAAAGGTTGTTTTGACTTTCCTGTATGCTGGGTCTGTCCTTCCGACAGTCATATCTTTTTCGATGTCTTCACATTTTTCCTGCAGCCATTTCGTCTTAGCTTCTCTGCACTTCCTATTTATTTCATTCCTCAGCGACTTGTATTTCTGTATTCCTGATTTTCCCGGAACATGTTTGTACTTCCTCCTTTCATCAATCAACTGAAGTATTTCTTCTGCTACCCATGGTTTCTTCGCAGCTACCTTCTTTGTACCTATGTTTTCCTTCCCAACTTCTGTGATGGCCCTTTTTAGAGATGTCCATTCCTCTTCAACTGTACTGCCTACTGCGCTGTTCCTTATTGCTGTATCTATAGCGTTAGAGAACTTCAAACGTATCTCCTCATTCCTTAGTACTTCCGTACCCCACTTCTTTGCGTATTTATTCTTCACCAGTTATGCGATATGTGAAATGAATCCGAATGGGCCAAGCTCAGGGACTGACGCAGGCTGGAGTTTGAGAAATTCCAAGGGTGGGCGGAGATATTAAGTGGGGAACGCACCGACTTGTTGTTAGACGTGACTGTAACAGCTGTCATCGCTGGCAGACCAGTAGCCACCATAAAATTAAATGCGATCAACTACGCATCTGAGTAAGTCCATCTGCAAAGTTATGTTCGTCCCACATTAGTAACTGACACCTACAAAAATAGTCCTGTGATAATTATTAATATAAAAAGCTCATTACAATAATGGAAAAAAGGAGGGAAGATAAGAGTATAACGTCTTATCACCAACGAGGTCATTAACGACGGACCACAAGCTCGGACAATGAAGGATGGGAAGGAAACCGGAAGTGCGCTTTAAAAGGAATCGTCCTGGTATTTGACTTAAGCGATTTAGGGAAATCACGGAAACTTAAAATCTGGATGACCGGACGCAGATTTGAACCGTTGACTTCCCGAAAATGAGTCCAGCGTGCTTACCACTGCGCCACCTTGTTCAGTCGTTATAATAATGTTAGTGTGCGAAGGAAAACATTAACTGCATGAGAATAAGGAAGAGGAACTGTAATCAGTTTGGCTACAGCCAAAACATAAATACGAGGGTTGTCCAGAAAGTAAGTGCCGATCGGTCGCTGAATGGAAACCACAGCGAAAATCAGAAACATTTTATTTGCAAGAGTTAGCTACACTCTCCAGACACTTCTCTACGTAGTCGCCGCTCCGACTTAAGACATTTGTCGGAACGTTATACCAAATTTCAACACCATCGTCACTGAAGGCAGCCATCCGTGCTTTCCGATAATTCTCTACGCTGGTCTATAGCGCGTAGCCAGCGCCCAAGTGTTGTCTTCGTATCCAGCGTTTCATGTGAACAGAGATGATACTCAGGACGAGCCAATTAGGGCTGTGTTGTGGGTCATCGAACAATTCCCATCGAAAAGGCTCTGCCCCTGCAGAGTGCGGCTGAGAATTTCCACGAAGAACTAAGTGTGTGGCAGTTGTGTTAAGTGGGTTGCATTCAGCAAGGCGAATCCTCTCAGTGGGCCCTCCTACTTGGCGGGAGACATTGTTGCTCTAGGCACCTTTACTCGCTCACAGTGCGCTCACAACTCAAAAAAAGCGTCTTCATGCGATCGACAGTCACACTAGGGACACTACCCAAGACATCTGTGCAAAGCTTCATCAGGTTTTCGCTGTGGTGTCCATTTCGTGACCGATCGGAACTTATTTCCTGGACAACCCTCGTAAATAAAAACAGAAAGATAATTTCTTTTAAAATCCAAGCATGAACACGGTTGGAAAAAAACTGCAACACCTAGAACGTGTTTGCGACATAAACGAAAGTTGTTAGGCGTGTTTCTACTTCTGAAAGATGATATCAATTCAGATTTCGCACCAGTCTCATAGGAGTGACGCTAATGGAGCCTCTATGAGGATTCCAATCAGGTTTGCTTTAAATATTCGCTGTTACGGTGGTGAGCTTTAGTTACCTTTGAGATTGGACATGGTGAGTCGATATAAGTCATGAATGCCTTTAAGGCGACAAAGGTGATATTATCAACACCTCACTGAATTTGAACGAGATCGTGCAATAGGGCTGCGAGAAGCTGGGTGTTTCTTCTACGATATTGCAGAAAGACGTGGTAGGAATGCAGCCACTGTACATGATTGCTGGCAGCGGTGGTCATGTGAATGTGCGGTCGCAAGAAGACCGGGCACTGGAAAGCCACGTGGCATTACCGAGAGGGAAGACAATCGCGTTCGGCGTATCCCTCTGGCGCATCATACTGCATATTCAGCAGCAATTTGAGCAGCTGTTGGCACCACAGTGACACAACGAACTGTTGCAAATCGGTTACTTCGAGGAAAGCTCGGAGCCAGACGCCCTGTAGCGTGCGTTCCAAAGACCTCAAACCACCGCCACCTGTGACTTCAGTGGTGTTAAGGGAGAGTTCATTGGAGGGCAGGGTGGAGGTCTGTTGTGTTTCCTGATGAAAGCTGGTTCTGCCTCGGTGCCAGTGACGGCCGTGTGTTGGCTAGGAGGAGGCCAGTTGATGTCCAACAACGAACCTGTCTGCATGCTAGACACACTGGCCTACATCTGGAGTTCGGGTCCGGAGTGCGATTTCGTATGATAGCAAGAGCATTCTCGTGCTTTTTCCACACACTCTGACTGCAAATTTGTAAGTCAATCTGGTAATTCGACCTGTCGTGCTACCATTCATGAACAGCGTTCCAGCGGGTGTTTTCCAGTAGGATACAGCTCGTCCGCATACCGCTGTTGTAACGCAACGTGCTCCACGAGTGTAGACATGTTGCCTGGGCCTGCTTGATCACCAGATCTGTCTCAAATCGAGCACTTTTGGGACATCGTCAAACAACTCCAGCGTCATCCTGAATGCGAGTGCAACAGGTGTGGAACTCCACGCAACAAACTGGCATTCAGCACCTGTACAACACAATGCATGCTTGCATTCAACATTCTGGCCGTTACACCGGTTATTAGTGTACCAGAAATTCACATTTTCAATGGCTTATCTCGCACTTGCATTAACCTACGAACTTGCAACGTTAAATTACCTATACAATTGTATTCTCAAAATTTCATTACTCTACATTAATTACTCTTCGGTGTCGTGATTTTATTCCGTCAGTATGTAATGTATTATACTTACCTTCCTGATACTAGGGCGCTTTTTATAGTTTGTAAATGCCAACCTCAAGTGAATTGTTCGCAAGTAATAGAAATATTTACGACACATAAATTTTTCAAACTGGATAGCGTAATAAATCCGTTATGAAAAAAATTATCTTCCTCATGTTCAAATCTGTTACTGTATACAGGGTGTAAATTTTAAGTTGACAAACCACAGTAACTCGAAAAATAAGTCACATGAAGAAATGTGTAGAATCCAAAGTTGATTATTTTCGAGGGGTTCTACAATTAGCCCGACACCCAGCCCCCTGGGGGTGGGGCGGGAGACAACTTTAAAATTTCAAATGGGAACCCCCATTTTTTATAGCAGAATCAGACTCTACTTAAAAAACTACGTACATTTTGCCTTAAAGATTTGTTTTGATTCTTGGTAGCTGGCGCTGTAATTCAAGAAAATCCATGTTCTCATTCTTGTGTGGAAAATGGTTACGGATAGACAAAAGATACTTATTTACTTCGTAAATTTTGATTCACTAAAACTAAAACTTTCCCTCTCTCCCCATAGGGTGGGGTTTGAGACAGAGGAATTAGAGTTTTACAAATGTTGACTTAAATACTAATTTTTCCAGCAGATTCAACATTTGTAAAACTCTAAAACTGGCATTTACTGGTTTTGTTCTCTCCATGTTGAAGTATGAAATTCGTGTTTCTTCCCTTGTCATAATGTAATAGGGAAATACCTCTTCATCTTCGTCGTAGCGCATCAGAAACGTCAACATGGCTCCGAACCTGTTCGTTTTGTAGACAGTAGTCAGCAGCATTCGGACCTGTCGTGTACAAAATTTGTGATAACCAAGCTTATCAGTCATGAGTTCGTACAATACTGTTCATGATATCTGAGTAAAACTGACTGATAATTCTGTAATCATATGTCGCAACAGATAGTCGTCCACTTCTCTCATTTGACTAACCCGGAAAAAACGCACCTTTATCTTACAAGAGTAACACTAATAATGTTCTCTGCGTCTACTGCACGAAGAAGTCTATGAATGTCGACAGCTTTCCTGTTTTCCGTACCCAGAAGATGTATACCGAATAAAGTCGTCAGTCCACTGGACTCGCATTCCGAACAATGAAGAATTCAAATCTGCGTCCGGTCATAGAGATTTAGGTCTTCCGTGATTTCCCTAAATCTCTGCAGACAAATTCCGGGACGGTTCCTTTGAAAGGGTATGATTTCCTTCCCCATCCTTGAAAAAATCCTGGCTTGTGCTCCGTCTCTAATGACCTCGACGTCAACGCGATTAATCTCTGATCTTCCTTCCTTCCTTTTTACAGAAAATGCGTTAAAGCACGTAATTTACGGGAGGCGGCGTTATTGATAGAATCTTCCTTCCTTCCCTTTTACAGAAAATTCATTACAGCACGTACTTTGCAAGAGGCGGCGTTACCTGACAGTGGCTATGTTTATTTAGTGTCACTGTGCAAAGAACAGCGTAGTAACTTTTCCAGGGCACGGCCACATTCCCACTGAGCCGGAGGCGCAGTTGTGCTGGAAATTACACAGCCATCCGAGAATGAGATTTTCACTCTGCAGCGGAGTGTGCGCTAATATGAAACTTCCTGGCAGATTAAAACTGTATACCGGACCGAGGCTCGAACTCGGGACCTTCGCCTTTCGCGGGCAAGTGCTCTGCCATATGAGCTACCCAAGCACCACTCACGACCCGTCCTCACAGCTTTACTTCTGCAGTACCTAGTCTCCTACCTTCCAAACTTAACAGAAGCTCTTCTGCGGACCGTGCAGAACTAGCATTCCTGGAAGAAAGGATGTTGCGGAGACATGGCTTAGCCACAGCCTGGGGGATGTTTTCAGAATGAGATTTTCACTCTGCAGCGGAGTGTGCGCTGATATGAAACTTCCTGGCAGATTAAAACTGTGTGCCGGACCGAGACTCGAACTCGGAACTTTTGCCTTTCGCGGGCAGAATTGAAGCTGTGAGGACGGGTCGTGAGTCGTGCTTGGGTAGCTTAGATGGCAGAGCACTTGCCCGCGAAAGGCAAAGGTCCTGAGTTCGAGTCTCGGTCCGGCACACAGTTTTAATCTGCCAGGAAGTTTCACATACCCACCCACTTCTCCCTGCAACAGAGAGCGTCGGAAGTTACTTTCCGAACAGCCGTTGTAAAATAGCCACACAACGTCAGGATTACAAAAGGTAAACTGCAAAGCACAAATTAGAACATAAAACACATTCTATATAGATAAAATTCCAAAATCGCAAGCGCTTCCTACATTTATGAGACAAAATATTATGATCACCAGCAGTGTTCGTTCCCATTTGGAACGACTACAACAGCGATTCTGTGTGAAATGATGTCGACAAGTCCCTGGTACGTTTCCGGTTGTATGTGGCACCAGACGTCTACGGAGTCACACAATTGCAATAATTTGTGGCTTGTGGACACGGAGCTGGCCGCTGACAGCATCCCAGATGTGTTCTATCGGTTCCAGATCAGTAGAATGTGGTGTGATGCTCCTCAAACGACTGTCCCACGAATCTGGCCTCGTGGCTGCCATCACCGTCGGGGTACACGTCAAGCTTGAAGGGATACGGGTGGCCCGCAACTTCGTTCGCCTTGTCCAGAGGTGTCATGATGCCTTTCATTGCTATCGTAGTTCCTATGGAAGCTGAATCTCCCCCGAAGCATAACACTGCCCCCATCGTCCTGTGTCGGTGGCGCGATGCATGTTTCGAGCAGCAGCAATTCGCCTGGATAATAGCGTATCCACGCGATCACCGACCTGGTGTAACGTGGAACTTCATTCATCCGACCAGGAGACGTGTTGCCACTGAACTACGGTGCAATCTCGATGATCACGTGTCCATTGCAATTGTAATTGCCGACATCGTAGGTTCAACATGGAAATGGGTAGGACTCGTCTGGTACCGAGGTTAAGCGTTGCGCTCCGAAACACTTGCGTCTGCACGTGCGCCGTACTCTCTCGTCAGATCTGCCACAATCAACGCGTATTTTGTTGTACAGAGTGCGAAAGTCCCCCACTTCACGTTCTTAGGCAACACTTTCTCGCCTACTCACGATTTTGCCGTTCTTGAATCACTTTATATAGATGCTCACGACGGAAGTAGGGCAAAAGCCGACCAGCTCCGTCGATTCCGACATGTTCATTGCCAGTTGCCATGCCGTAAGTCTGCCCTGCCTAACTGACGCCATGTCCAGGAACAGTGATCTCGTTCCTTAGACAGGGTGGCTACTCAGACCTGAAATTAAAGTTTCTGAAAATTCCAGGTGTGAGGATGAAGATGGTGTCAAGCAGCTCCTGGTAAATTAATGGTGAGTGCGGGAGGAAGGGAGGGGGGAGGGTATCGTACCATAATGATGAATTTTCTTTCCACTCAGCTGAGCTATACTAACAGCAGTTTTTAAACATTGATAACTTATCTGATTTGATCCATTATAAATGGTTTTTGAAAGCCTGCGACTGTGAAAAGAATAGGTTTGCTTATAAATAACTCTTCTGCTACCAGTCACTATTTTCTTTATTTACTTTTTGCACGAAGCGTTTCAGGAAGTGATTCCCATTTTGAAGTGCGTTTTTTGTGTGTATTATATCATCTCTATTAATGTTGTCAATGTGTAAGAGTCTGCTTCATTTCTTTGACTTTTACTGCAATATTATCAAATGTGAGAGTCCGCTTCATTTCGTTGACTTTTACTGCAATAAACGAAATCAAGCAGACTCTCACAACATCAATAGAAATGGCATATGTTGTTGTTGCTGTTGTGGTCTTCAGTCCAGAAACTGGTTTGATGCTGCTCTCCATGCTACTCAATCCTGTGCAAGGTTCATCATCTCCCAGTACCTACTGAAACATACATCCTTCTGAATATGTTTAGTGTATTCATCTCTTCTCCCTCTACAATTTTTACCCTCCACACTGCCTTCAATGCTAAATTGGTGATCCCTTGAAGCCTCAGAAGATGCCCTACCAACCGATCCCTTCTTCTAGTCAAGTTGTGCCACAAATTTCTCTTTTCTCCAATTCTGTTCAATAGCTCCTCATTAGTTATGTGATCTACCCACCTAATCTTCAGCATTCTTCTGTAGCACCACATTTCGAAAGCTTCTGTTGTCTTCTTGTCTAAACTATTTATCGTCCACGTTTCACTTCCATACATGCCTACAGTCCACACAAATACTTTCAGAAACGACTTCCTGACACTTAAATATTGCAGTAAAAGTCAACGAAATGAAGCACACTCACACATTGGCAACTTCAATAGAAATGGCATAATACACACAAAAACACACTTGAAAATGGGATCATTTCCCGAAACGCGTCGTGCGAAATGTAAATAAAGAAAATCGTGACTGGTAGCAGAAGATTTATTGATAAACAAACCTATTGATAATTTATGTGGAATAATATTCAAATTGTTAACACGCTTTGAAATAGTAAGTATTTTAAATGGCTCTGAGCACTATGGGACTTAACATCTATGGTCATCAGTCCCCTAGAGCTTAGAACTACTTAAACCTAACTAACCTAAGGACATCACACACATCCATGCCCGAGGCAGGATTCGAACCTGCGACCGTAGCGGTCACGCGGTTCCAGACTGAAGCGCCTAGAACCGCACGGCCACACCAGCCGGCCAAGTATTTTAAAGTTTGTGATTTATAAAAGCCGTCAGAATTAAACTTCATTGGTAAGTTAAACACACAAAATTCCCTGAGATTTTATGAAATTCCTGAAATTCCCTGAGATTTTCTCCGATTTTTTCAGGTACAATGTAATTTCCTGAGAATTCCAGGTTTACCATATGATTCGCCATGCTGTTACAATAAATACACAAATACCGTCTGGATCACAGTTTCTTATAACCGACTACCAGCTTCAACCTGCGCTGCAAATTATCTTCAGGTCTGGCGCTGCAAGGTGCAGCTCCGCAGCAGTAAACCAACCTGCCCTTTGTCAAACTCTCTTACGTACCAGCGATCGGCGACCAGGGTCGCGCAACCCGTTCTGCCCCACGTGGCGTTAATTTTAATCAGCCGCCAGTAATAAAGAGTGCCACTTAATCAGTAACTCCGAGCATCGACGGCTGATAATTGTGTATGGAATTTATAGCCACAATTAGCAAATGCGGTGCGCCAAACTGCATACAAATAATTGATTAAAATCCATTTAAAAAGGCTACCGCAATTATTACTGCGAGGTGACCGGGGTTGCAGTAGTGTGTCTGATTTGTGTGTATCCCCGTCGAATGGACGAATCTCTTGTTGTGCATGTTTGATCATCTGGCGTAAGCGGATTATGTGTAGTAACTAAAAGCAGCAATACCGAGGTAGAATTCTGGGTAGCGATCGGGATTACAGTAATTAGAATCCCAGCACAAACTGTATTTAATCTTTTCTACCGACATTCCGAAATCTTATCACTCAATTTAGTATAGATCGTTCCGTGAGGCCTTCAAGATACGTAACGAACAGCAAAGAAACCAAATTCTCCGAAATAGTGACGTCATTACAATACACATTACGTTTTATCTCAATATATCGTCATATCAGAGAATTTTTTCTTCGTAGTTTTATCTTTGTCACTGGCACTGTTTAAGAATATTTCACTGTCCAGAAATTTGAATAGCAAAACAAAACCAGAAATGCTGAACTCGATTTTCAATATTTACAGGTGCTAGTGATAAAAGGTCAACGACCTTGCTGCTGTGGTAACACCGGTTCCCGTCAGATCACCGAAGTTAAGCGCTGTCGGGCTAGGCTAGCACTTGGATGGGTGACCATCCGGTTTGCCTAGCGCTGTTGGCAAGCGGGGTTGCACTCAGCCCTTGTGAGGCAAACTGAGGAGCTACTCGATTGAGAAGTAGCGGCTCCGGTCTCGGAAACTGACATACGGCCGGGAGAGCGGTGTGCTCACCACATGCCCCTCCATATCCGCATCCAGTGACGCCTATGAGCTGAGGAGGACACGGCGGCCGGTCAGTACCGTTGGGCCTTCATGGCTGTTCGGAGGAGTTGAGTTTTAGCGATCAAAGAGGTGCCAGGTAGTGAGACGTAGCAGTATGGGGTTTCTAGAGCACGTTACGCACATTGGGCAGTGTTGTTCAATCATAAGATGATACGAAATTTTACGTGAAAGGTTGAGGAAACTGCCTACGATGACTGTAATCCCTCTACAACCCTCCTAATGACGCACTCTCTTTAACCACATCAAGTGAATATTGGTTTAATGCCAACTAATTAGACACGATAATTTTCTGTGAATGAAAAAATGAGAAGTTATTCATCCATACACGCCTGTCGCATATGCATACGCCGTGCAGGATCAGAGAACAAATGAACCCTATCATTAATCTAATTTATCAAACAATCCGCAATAGTAATACAAGATCCGACCGATCATACGACAACATAATGCAAGTTTCATTATCTTCTTTACATGTGCTTATGGCATTCTTAACAAATGCTTTGCAAATTCCATCTCCTCGGGGAGGCATGATCATTAAAAGAAGATGTCATAGGCAAACATCAAATATATCACACACTACTTTCTTTCGAATATAAATGACAAGAATAACTAGTTCATGAAATCTACTCTATCCTCTTCCAATGTAACCTGATCTAACTGGATGAAAACTTACGTATCTCATCAGTGACTTCTCTCTCAATGTCCGCCCCGACAGTCGAGTGGTCAGCGCGACGGAATGCCGTGCAAAGGGGCCCGGGTTCCATTCCCGGCTAGGTCGGAGATTTTCTCCGCTCAGGGAGTGGGTGTTGCGTTAACATCATCATAGTCATCTCATCCCCAGCGACACGCAAGTCGCCGAAGTGGCGTCAACTCAAAATACTTGCACCAGGCGAACGATCTACTCGAGGGGAGGCCCTAGCCACAGGACGTTTCATTTCGTCTTTCTCAATAAAAAAATTACGTAAAATGATTACATGGGAAAAGGGAACTACATGCGAGAGCTTGACCGTTGCGAGATGACGATAATGACTGCAAAGAACTGGGGATAATTAGCATGCAAACTATACTGATAGGACTCCCCGCAGGAGGGTCAAAAGAACGAACTGGATTTCCGTCCGCATTTTTACGTGGCTTTATTGAAAATTCTTCACGCGATTCTCGGATCATTTGGAAGCAAAATTATTATTATTATTATTATTATTATTATTATTATGACGAACACAAATATCTACCACGTAATTCCACTGTCGCAAAGAGTGAGCCACTCGCCATGTGGTCTCAAGATCTTACACAAAGCAACAACATCCGTCTCCGGAAAATTACTCGATCAGAAATATTCATTAGGCACACGAGTTACAGAGCAGGTTGGAAAATCAACAGAGACAATACTGATCCAAATTAAGCACGATAGGCGTTACTTGAAGTGGACCCACGTGTATGAATACTGAATAACGGACAAAGGACAATCACAAAGTCCAAAGCGGCTCAAAATTAAGTACATTTCGCATTCAGTAAGTAGAAAAATGCGCAAAGAAATTACATGGGAACAAGAAAGCGATGATGCTTTGAAGTTTGCTGTTTTTCGTGTCCACTACGAACACACGTTCTTACCGGCCGAGGCCTGCAACACGACACTCCGGCACAAAGTCAACCTCTGTCCTTATTCAGAGTGGAGGCTCAACTTCTTAGAAGAGGGAAATGGCGTCAGCTCCACTAACAAATGAGGATGGGTAGAAAAGCCGCGAAAGCTGCTTGCTGTTTCAGCAGACAACCTGAACGAGGCGGGATGGCCTATGATTCGTTAAAGCTCGTTCAGAGAGCCCTCTTTGTGGCTCCAAAAATACGTGGAATGTGAGATTCTAATGGCTGCTGGTACTACTGCTTGGGAGAGAACGTAAAGCGACTTGTTTGTCCCCTACAAGACATCCAAACGGCTCACCCATGCTTTCAAGCTAAGCGGCTGAAGTGGGGAAGGAAACCATTAAGGCTACGAGCGAGATACTCTGAATTTAAGCACCATCCGAAGAACTCGTGTCGAACTTTCGCAGTTTTGTATTTTTAAAAAGGGACAGCATTTGGAATAAGTGTAGCCTTTGGGATAAGGGTAGATGTGAGAATGAAAAGAAACATCTTTAAAAATGAACCAAACGACGTGCAATAATAATCATGAATTCATGTTACACCTATCTATATACATTTCCTTGTGTCGAAAAATATGTTTTGCACTCGGAATGTTTGTCCCAGCTTGTACGACGGGCACAGACCAAGTATTGTCAGTAGGGCCACATAACCTATAAACTTAACTCGACAAACATTATTAATTACAGTAAGCACGTTAGGCAGTAATAGCAGTAGGAACATCATAGTTCAATGCCACAAAAACAAATGTGTTTGTCGTTTTTGAAAGTGTAGCCGTTTAGAAAAGTAAACTTGTACGACAGACAGAGACAACGGTCTATCGCAGTGGTCACAGTTATTATCAATGACAATGCTGTATACAAATTATCCAGTTAATAAGTACTTTGAAATAAATGAAATTGTATTTGTAATAATATGAAAAGGGAATCTCTTATGCGTGATTAATAAGTTAGTTCCGTAAAATATAGGTATGAAGCTGGGCATCCACGATAGCCTATTACGCTAAAATTTTTCACAAACAGTAAGTTTCAGCGCAAAATTGGTATCCAGTGTTACAAGCCCTTTCTAACGATACCTTAATCATCACAGTACGATCAGCATGTGTTGACAAAAAGGGATACTGATGAACTGAGAAACTGTGATTTTCATATAGCAAATTAAGACCAACAATCGCAAGGTTAAAGGTGATATAAACCACGAAAGGAGTGCGTAACATATGCACAATGGCTGTGAGGAACAGCCAAAATCATTAAGATTGACCAAGGGTGCAGTTTCGGCTCACAGAATCCCTGTCAGATTCTAGACAGAATTTCCAGCTGAGTTAAGACCTAGCAGGTGTTTCATCTATTCTAGGAACGGTAAATTTTACCACAACAGCAATTAATACACGATCAAAAAGAATAACATTAGATCAAACACCATTGTTTGTATGATCGACTTCATGACAGTTCACAACTGTCTACAAGTTTAGCAGAAATGATCCACAAAACTACTGTCCAATACCCGTGACGTACGCCCACCTAGAAAATTAGAACAACTGAGGTCAAACGTAGTGATGTATCTCGAACAGACTGATCTCCTTCATGCAAACAGGCGTCCATTCCGGAAACACTGACCACGTGAAATTCAACTCGCGTTTTTGTCACGTATCATGATACAATCCATGGCACGAGACAGTCAGGTACGTGCAGAACTTTTTGACTTGCGAAAAGCATTTGGTTTAGTAGAGTAAACACCGTCCACACGTCTTGGCGGGTCCTTCGGTACCGACCGACAGCCCTGTCATCCTCTGGATGCAGTGTGGAGGGTCGTGGGGTCAGCACACCGCTTTCTGGGCCGTTGCTAGGTTTCGTGAGACCTGGAGGGAGCCTCTACTAATCGGTCGAGCAGCATCTCACTTGGCATCACGAGGGGGAGTGCACCCCTTTACTGTCCTCCCACCGACGAAAGATCCCTGGCAGTACCGGGAATCAAAGCCGGGTCCTCCACATGGCAGTCGGCTGCACTAACCACTCAAACTTTATTGACAACAGTAAGATTAAATGAGGTATCAAACAAAATCTGCGAGTGGGTTGAGGATTTATCGATAAGGACAGGTTCAAATGGCTCTGAGCACTACGGGACTTAACAGCTGAGGTCATCAGTCCCCTAGAACTTAGAACTACTTAAACCTAACTAACGTAAGGACATCACACACATCCATGACCGAGGCAGGATTCGAACCTGCGACGTCGCGTGGTTCCAGACTGAAGCGCCTAGAACCGCTCGGCCACTCCGGCCGGCAAGTAGGAGTAACTTCTGGCCCATAATCAAACAATAGTTCGGCTTAGAATGGATTGTCTCCGCCATTTCCTTTCTTTCGGGAGTGCTAGTTCTGCAAGGTTCGCAGGAGAGCTTCTGTAAAGTCTGGAAGGTAGGAGACGAGGTACTGGCAGAAGTAAAGCTGTGAGTACGGGGCGTGAATCGTGCTTCGGTAGCTCAGATGGTAGAGCACTTGCGCGCGAAAGGCAAAGGTCCCGAGTTCGAGTCTCGGTCGGGCACACAGTTTTAATCTGCCAGGAAGTTTCAGATTAATAATGTTGCTCACGCAGCATATGTTCGCTTTATTGGGCAACAACAAATTTATTGACTGTGGGTGGTATCGTCAGAATGGAAACAATGAAGTCACTGTAAAAAAGTCATTAATTTTGGCATTTGTCTTGAATGGATTCCCACGTAGATTTCGTCGAACTTGTTATGGCTCATCTTGTTGATTGTAGGGTGATTTCACTTTGACTGCTAGAAGGTCCAGGTCTGTATTTTAGCAATATTTGAAGACCTAACAAATGCGTTTTTCAGGAAATTCTTAATGATCAAACAATCCCAGATCAGAACAATGGTATGGTAGAAATAATTTGTGACTTGGTGTTCACGATCCACATTTTTATTAAACTTCTTGTAAATTCACATATACTTCTTCTTAATTGTCACAACATCAAGAAAACAGTTTTGTATCATTCTTCATATATTTAATTTCCACTTTAACCAAACACAAGACCTGACTGTTCTTTTACAAATCGAAATAACAACTTAACTTCTGCAATGTGAAACAAAGACTGTTCCGTGCGCATTCACGCCAAAACGGTTACAAGTACGTCAAAGATTATGACAGTCTCACAGAA
The DNA here is from genome assembly GCF_021461395.2 of Schistocerca americana. Classification (NCBI taxonomy): domain Eukaryota; kingdom Metazoa; phylum Arthropoda; class Insecta; order Orthoptera; family Acrididae; genus Schistocerca; species Schistocerca americana. The sequence continues at coordinate 1,261,844,008 of NC_060119.1, forward strand.
ATGAATACACACAAGAACCATATCACTATAATATATCGAAACATAGGAGTACCTATACAGAAAACCCAAATGTGAATATTGTTACAAAAATATGTCTGTTAGTTTGCAGAAAAGTAGAACTATATTACTGGTATCGAGAACTAGGGATGGAGTGCCGTAATGGTAACGTAAATAAAGAACCATTACAACATCCAACAAATCTATCAATCAGCGCCAAGCTGTAGAACTACCTGCATAAGGGTGAGATGTTGGTCAACGCATTTCGGACATGCTCAATTTTTGAAGCTCTTTCTTTTGAATAAATCATCCATTGAAACTTCCTGGCAGATTAAAACTGCGTGCCGGACCGAGACTCGAAGTCGGGACCTTTGCCTTTCGCGGGCAAGTGCTCTACCAACTGAGCTACCCAAGCACGACTCACGACCCGTCCCCACAGCTTCAATTCTGCCAGCTTCTGTGACGTTTGGAAGGTAGGAGACGAGGTACTGGCAGCATTGAAGCTGCGGAGTGAAAATCTCATTCTTAAATCATCCAGTACTTCCGAAATCGTAGTCTTTTGCTTGTCTGCACATGTACAACACATCTTCCGATTTCCGTCGCGTTCGGAAAACTCCTTCATGGTGCGTCGGTTTTCTCTTCCCTCTAAGAGTGTACTATCTCAAAAAGAGCTGCAGAAACATGCAGTCTGACCTCGATGAGATGTCACCCGTGCAGAGATTAGCAGTTTAAAGTATTCAGAAATGAAGAACTGTGCGCTTCACAGAACGTAGGAAAGTAGTGTCTTGTGACTACAACAATGACGGGTCACAGTAAGAATCAATCGAGTTTTACATATATTGATTGTAACCATTTCTGCGTGTATGAAGTTGAATGATTACATATACTCAGTCATAGGTAAGGCACGTGGTAGACTTCGATTTTCCAAGATACTGGTAAAATGTAGCCATTGTACAAAGAAGATTGCTCAAAAGTCACTCTGGCATCCAGTATTACAATATTGCTCATAACAATATTACCAACTAGGGATACTGAGCGAATACAAACAAGAGCAACACGAATGGTCACTGATTCGCTTTTGTTTCTGGCATCAGAATTAAGTGAAGGGTTTAGATACGACCCTCAGTTCGTGGATGGTCTGCGGTAACCTTCTGTATCTTTCCGAATGTTTTCAGTGTTAGCGTCTTGGTGATTGTGCGATATGTATGTTGAAGGAAGTACTGTGTCTCTTGTTACGCGTTGGAAGAAAAGGCCTCGGGATTTTATGAGGCTCTCTGCGATGCACAAAGCCTCTCTTGCAGCAACTCCCATTGCAGGTTGTTGGGTATCTCCGTCACACTGTCGGGCTTGCTGGTTCAAATGGCTTTGAGCACTATCAGTCCCCTAGAACCTAGAACTACTTAAACCTAACTAGCCTAAGGACATCACACACATCCATGCCGGAGGCAGGATTCGAACCTGCGACAGTAGCAGTCGCGCGGTTTCGGATTGAAGCGCCTAGAACCGCTCGTCCACCGTGGCTGGCTGTCGGGCTTACTAAACAATCGCCTGACGAATCGTGCTATCCTCTTCGAACCATTGTTTACATCTTCCATTTATCACATTTGGTGTCTGAGCTCAGGGAACTATAATAAAGATTTGATCGAACAAATGGTTCGTGAAAAATATCTCTGTCTTATGAGTCTTCCAAAATATTTGAGCCTGGCATCTGGCCCCACCCGATTGCCGAAAGGTTTATGGCATCGTCCCACTTTTTATCGCTCCAAACAAATCTCCTAAATGAGCTAATGGCCATTAAAACTGTAACTCTATGCAAGAAACTTCAGATTATCATTAAATGTGCTAAATGCTTGTTTGTAAAAATGATTAGTATTTCAATATAACCACACACAATAGATAGGTGTAACATCTCCATTCTATACCGTGTGCACATATTTTTGTATGTGGTACCTTATTATGTACACAGATCAGTGTGTTTCTCTGCATGTAGCCTTCCCACAAACACGTAATTCACTACCTTATGTTTTCTGCACGGTCGTAACAGTACCACTAAGTGGACTACGCCTGTCAGTATAGACTAACCCTCTTGCATCCATACATCCACACTTTAACACCTGCCCTGCTGGCCAGGGGAAAATAAACATTAATGGCTTGCTCTCGCCACATCTATGTGGAGGTATTAATCAACCTAAAACCATACGACTCGTAATAGTTGCAATTATTAGTTTGCAAATGACGTAAATACTGATGTAATGTTTTGAGTACACCATCCTCGTTCACCATATCTGCACTTACACTCTGTATATAAGGAAAGATTACGCACCAGATTTGTCATTCAGAAATGTTGGTTTCTTGTAAGAAGACTAATATCGAGTAAGCAGGAGAAATGCGTAGCGACAAGTGTCGGAATTCGACAGTGACAAGGTCGTGGACTATCGATACTGCAGTACGTCGTTCCACAATAGTGCTCCTCGAATTGGTCGGGATCCTAAGAATGCCATGTGAATATGGGACCGTTGGGTTCAGGAGCACCATACTCAACGCCATGCAGGTTGTCAATTGCCTCAAGCGAATAGCGCCCGAGAGCAAAACCATAGTGTTTTCTCAGTCGTGCACCACCATACAACCACATACTGTACCTTCAGGCCAGAAATGGGTCTTGTTTGCAGAATAGCAAGAATTCCCACATACAGTGCGATGTCTGGAGTATCACTGTCAGCACAATGTCCGCTGCTGCGGTTTTCCTCAACGCGCGCCGACAATGGTCTCCTAGTCAGACGAGTCCCTAGATGTGTGTACAGTATCTAGATGGAAGCAGCCGTGTGTGGACGAACGCTGCCGAATTCCATTCGTCATCGTCATAAAATACAGTTTTCCGAAAATACTTCACCAAGGAGGACGAAGTAAATTTTCCATAATTCGGAATGAAGTCAACTGCTGACACGAGTAAATTAGAAATATATATCCTCGGTGTAGCGAAGCAGCTTAAATCACTTAATAAAGGCAAGTCTTTAGGTCCAGACAGTATACTAATTAGGTTCGTTTCAGAGAATACTGATACAATAGCCCCATACTTAGCAATCATATAAATCGCTCGCTCGACGAAAGATAAAAACATGGAAAGTAGCACAACTCACACCAATAGTCAAGAAAGGACTTAATTTAAGACCCACAGTGTTAACTTAGATTTGCAGTAGAATTTTGGAACATATACTGTGCTCGGACCTAATGAATTACCTCGAAGGTAACGATCTAATGGCACACAGCACGAATACGGGACATATCATTCTTGAGAAACACAATTAGCTCTTTATTCGCACGAAGTAGTGAGTGCTATCAACAGGGGATCTCAAATTGAAACCATATTTCTAGATTTAAAGATGGCTTTTGACACAGTTCTTCAGAAGAGACACCTTGTCAAACTGTATGCCAATGGAGTATCCTTTCAGCTGTGCGACTGGATTCGTGATTTCCTGTCAGGCGGTCACAGTTCGTAGTAATTGACGGAAAGTCATCGAGTGAAACAGAAGTGGCATCTGGCGTTCTCCAACAAAGTGTTTACGGGTTATACGGCCTCTGCTGATTTAGGAGACAATCTGAGTAGCCATCTGCGACTCTTTGCACATGCTATTGTCGTTTACCTACAAGCAGAGTCATCAAATATTCAAAACTAATAGCAAAATGAATTATGTAAGATATTTGTATGGTGCGAAAAGATGGCAATTCACCCTAAATAATGAAAAGTGTGAGGTCATTCACATGAGTGCTAAAAGGAATCTGTTAAATTTAGGTTACATGATAAATAAAACGAATTTAAAGGTTGTTAATCTAACTGAATAACTGGGAATTACAGTTACGAATAACGTAAATTGGAACGTTCACATGATGTCATGGGGATGGCGAACCAGAGACTGCGTCGGCGGAACACTCTACAACACGCAACAGGTCTACTAAAAAGCCTCCCAACACTAGGTTTGTCCCTCCTCTGCCAGAGTATTGTTGCTAAATACGATTGACGGGGAACATCGAAAAAGTTCAAAGAAAGGCAGCTCGTTTTGTACTATCGCGAAATAGGGGAGAGCGTATCACGGGTGTGATACGTGAGTTGGGGTCCCAGTCATTAAACCAAATGCGTTTTTCTTTGCGGCGAGCTATTTTCACGAAATTTCAATCAGCAACCTCCCTCTTCTAATGCAAAAACATTTTACTGTCGCCAACCTAAAATGGGACAAACGATCATCTTGACAATGAATGGGAAACCAGAATTCGTACAGAAAGATTTATATGTTCATTTTTCCCACGGGCTCTTAGAAAGTGGAGCTATAGAGAAACAGACTGGTGATACGAAACACCCGCTGCCAGCTACTTAAGTGTGAATTGGAGAGTAGCTGTATATACGGGTCTAACACCTAGCGGTACGATATGGGGTCCCATTGGACACACAACAGGATGACCTCTGGTTCGCATAACTGATATTTTGGACACAGCAGGCGTCATAAATTTTTCACGTGTTAAGGCCCGTGGGTGTGCCCCAACTTCGAGTTTTCCGTCAGGTTATCTTCAACACGATAATGCAAGACAGCGTGTAATCTGTTCTGCACCGACCTATCTCGGAACAGAGGGTGTTCGCCCGTTGCCCTGGCCAGCACGTTCCCTGATCACTGGCCAGCACGTTCCCTGATCCCTCTCCAACTGAAATCATCTCGTCTCGGATTGCGAAGCGACTATGACGTCACATCTCGTCAGCGACTACGAGTGAAACTGACGGAGTCGAAGCAGCTTCGAATGTCGTGTACACACCTGTCACCCAGGCACAGTTCGACCATCGTTGCTACCAGACGTGGCATCTCTACAATATTTTACATCCGTGTACCCCAAATCATTTACAAATTTAATCATATATATTTCGTATTGTACGATGTGTAGAGAAAGCAAAACTTCGTTATTTGCTATCTTTCCTGGTTTTGTACTCTTAAGGACCAGTACCTCGAAGAAAACGATTTATTGAGACATAGTCAGCACGGTTTCAGAAAATATCGTTCTTGTGAAACACAACTAGCTCTTTATACTCATGAAGTAATAAGTGCTATCGACAGGGGATGCCAAATTGATTCCATATTTTTAGATTTCCAGAGGGCTTTCGACACCGTTCCTCACAAGCGTCTTCTAACCAAACTGCGTGCCTTCGGAGTATCGCCTCAGTTGTGCGACTGGATTCGCGATTTCCTGTCAGAAAGGTCACAGTTCGTAGTAATAGACGGAAAGTCATCGAGTAAAATAGAAGTAATATCCGGCGTTCCCCAAGGAAGTGTAATAGGCCCTCTATTGTTCCTGATCTATATTAACGACATAGGAGACAATCTGTGTAGTCGTCTTAGATTGTTTGCAGATGATGGTGTAATTTATCGTCTTGTAAAGTCATCATATGATTAAGGCGACTTGCAAAATGATTTAGATAAGATATCCGTATGATGCGAAAAGTAGCAATTGACCCTGAATAAGGAAAAGTGTGAAGTTATTCACGCGAGTACCGGTAGTAAAAGAAATCAGCTAAATTTCGATTACGCGATAAGTCACACAAATCTGAAAGCAGTAAATTCAACTAAATACTTAGGGATTACAATTATAAATAGCGTAATTTGGAACTATCACAAAGATAATATTGTGGGTAGAGCAAACCAAATACTGCGATTCATTGGCAGAACACTTAGAAGGTGCAACAGGTCTACTAAAGAGACTGTTTACACCACGCTTGTCCTCCCTATTCTGGAGTATTGCCGTGCGGTGTGGGATCCGCATCAGGTGGGACTGACGGATGACATCGAAAAAGTACAAAGAAGGGCAGCTTGTTTTGTATCATCGTGAAATAGAGGAGATAGTGTCACAGACATGATATGTGAATTGGAGTGGCAATCATTAAAACAAAGGCGATTTTCGTTGCGACGGGATCTTCTCATGAAATTCCAATCACCAGTTTTCTCCTCCGACAGCGAAAACATTCTAGCACCCAACTAAATAGGGAGAAATGATCATCACGATAAAATAAGAGAAATCATGGCTCGCACAGAAAGATTTAAGTGCTGGTTTTTCCCGCGTGTCTTTCGATAGTGGAACTGTAGAGAAGGTGGTTCACTGAACCCTCTGCCAGGCGCTTTACTGTGAGTAGCAAGTAATTACGTGGATGTAGACGTAGAAGTAGCTGCGTACTTAGCGGCTGTCAGGGATTCCAGTCTATCGAATAAGTAAACAATACGGGATATTTTCGTCTATTTGCGTGTTTTAATTACGTTTACGTTTAAGAGTCACACACATATCGTAAAATGACCACGCCGGGAAAATGAAGGAAATCCGAATTCATACCGAGACTTATTGACGTTTCCCCGTCGCAACATTCGAGGGTGGAACAAGAAATTGAGGAAATGGCATTCGTTCACAAATTACTCTCCGCCACAAATTAATCTCCGGCATTCCTTCCGCCCAAGGTGATTACGGAGTATAGGCGTAGGTAAGGATGTAGGAGAGAGAGAGTGAGAGAACTTGCGGAAGCAGTGATTTGATTTGGGCGTTTCAATAGTGTCTGTATACGATTCGCTTCGTGGAGGCGAGAACAAGGGACCGAGGGATGAGATATGAAAATTATATTCCACAAACTCGAGCCGCGCCGATAGCAAGAACATCCAACTGCTTCCGATAGCGCTGATGTTTACTGGAAAACAGTTCTTACAGGAAGGCCTTATCGCCAGAAACGTTGCTTAAAGGGCCGGCAGTTTTAATTAAACCTGCGATACGCAAATGGCGCGGCCGCCGTAGCCCCTGTAATAAGCACCAGCAGTCTCTCTTATCTCCACTTCTGTACGGAATTGCAACAAAAGAACGGGCGAACAAACCTCTTTTATTCCGACGTACAAGTTTTACGGAAGTAAAACCGTGTTACACTTTAATGTAACTCTTACTAGATGAATGACGCTTCGGCCACAGTGTCGGCGGTGTTGCTCTGATCCTACCGGTCTATATTACACCCAACTAATTCTGGACAGCGTAACTTACGTACTTCCACGTATCTCCCAAGTTTTCCAGCAAAATGAAAAACGTAAATTGTGACAATACAGCGTTCGTTTGTTAGAATGAACAGTATTCACACCGGTTTGTTGCACACCGTCTAGATTGCCTCTCCAGTTCCATTATCTTCATCTCATAGTAGCACTTACAGCCAAAGTCCACAGATATTTATTATATACACTCCAGTATCCCTACAATTTCTGCTTTCTGCCCTCCCGTCAAGCACCATAGAAGTTATTTCTAGTACCCTATCCCTTCTTCCAGTTAGTGCTTTCCATATATTCCTTTCCTCACCTGTACTGCAGAGAAACACCTCATTTTCAGCATCCTTCGATAGTATAATAATGTTTTTCTTGTCTTCAGTCCAGAGACTGGTTTGATGCAGCTCTCCATGCTACTCTATCCTGTGCAAGATTCTTCATCTGCCAGTACCTACTGCAACGCACATCCTCCTGAATCTGTTTAGTGTATTCATCTCTTGGTCTCCCTCTGCGATTTTTACCCTCCACTCTGCCCTCCAATACTAAATTAGTGATCCCTTGATGCCTCAGAATATGCCCTACCAACCGATCACTTCTTCTAGTCAAGTTCTGTCACTAATTTCTCTTCTCTCCAATTCTATTAAATACCTCCTCATTAGTTATGTGATCTGCCCATCTAATCTTCAGCATTCTTCTGTAGCAGTACATTTCAAAAGCTTCTATTCTCTTCTTGTATAAAGTATTTATCGTCCATGTTTCACTTCCATACATGGCTATACTCCACACAAATACTTTCAGAAACGACTTTCTGACACTTAAATCGATACTCGATGTTAACAAATTTCTCTTCTTCAGAAACGCTTTCCTTGCCATTGCCAGTCTACAGTTTATATCCTCTCTACTTCGACCATCATCAGTTATTTTGCTTCCCAAATAGCATAACTCATTTACTACTTTAAGCGTCTCATTTACTAATCTAATTCCCGCAGCATCACCCGATTTAATTCGACTACATTCCATTATCCTCGTTTTACTTTTGTTGATGTTCATCTTATATCCTCGTTTCAAAACACTGTTCATTCCGTTCAGCTTCTCTGCCAGGTCCTTTGCTGTCTCTGACAGAATTACAATGTCATCGGCGAACCTCAATGACCTTCCGTGTTAATCAACGGCCTGTAGCAAGTCTTTCAATTGGGCGCCACTTCGGCGACTTACGACTCCCTAACCTATCTCAGAAATCCCGTCCACAAAATAAGCAGTTTAACAGGGAATCCGAACCACGTACCGTTCCTGAGGAATGTTTACATCATTGAGAAGTGAAAGCTAGTACAAGGGTAGACGGAGATATTCCGTGGTCCAATGGGGATGTGATCCCGCGATTTTACGGATTCTGGCACAGGCTTTACCAGAGGACCACCAGGACCAACACGATCCTTCTATAGCACAACATCTCGAAGGCTTCGATTCTCTCTTTCTCCGGTTTCCTCACCAACCATGAACCACTTCCGTGCTCCAGACGAACATCCGCAGAACAACGTATGGTCTATGTTTGATAATAACAGACTTATTGTGATGATGAATACTCTCTTTGTCTGTGGGCGTCCGATTTTTATATGCACTTCGTATGACAAGCTGTGATATGAACCCACAGCAGCAAATTACTCGCGTTTCTTGCAGCAGAAGTTCATTAGTTTTGACTTTTAAGTAATTTCTGCTTTTCTTTACACTTGGATCTTTCTTTGGTTTACTCTCAATCCACATTCTATGCGCATTTGACTGATCATTTCTTTCAAAATATCTTGCGGCTCTTCCTCAATTTCAACGAGGATAGCAATATCATGAGCAAATCATTTATATTCTTTCACCCTCAATTTTAATAACTCTCGTGGTCATTTCTTTTACTTCTTCATTGCTTCTTCGGCATACTGTTTAAAAAGTACAGAAGACATATTTTATGCCAGCATTGCTTCGTATTTAATGTAAGCACTTCTCTGTTAGTGTTCCTTATTGTTTCCCCACGACTCTTGTACCATCTGTATGTTACCTGTCTTTCCATGTATACACCTTTTTTCGGGAGGGGGGGGGGGGGAGGATTCCAGCATTTCGCACACATTTATACTGTCGAATGCTTTTTCTGTCTAATGAATCCTATGAAGCTGTCCGGAATTTTTTAAGGCTCTCTGACATTCTCAGAGGTAAAGTAATAACAGCTTCTCCTCTCCGGCGCCTTCTTTTTGTTAAAGTCCATCAAATCATCATAACAAATTTTTTTCTATTATTTATATATTATTCTGATAGCAACATCGATGCATCAGCAGTCAAACTGATTGTCCGATGCTTCTCTCATTTCTTCCGATTTTCGGCACTGTGAGGATAACATTTTTCCAAAAGTCCCATGGTATGTCTCCAGTCTCGCAGATTCTGTTCACTAACTTGAATAATTGGCTCTTCGAAAATAAAAGGTCAATGTGGCGGACTGGGCATAGATGTTAATTTAGCTCTCTCCCCCCCCCCCTCCCCCCTCCACACACACAAACACACACACACTCACACAAACTGTTAAAGTAGTACAATTGCTTGCAATAAGCTATGCTGATGAGCCAAATAATGCTACTAACGACAGACAAATACGACCTACAGCTTACGGTTAAACATTTACAACGCGAGCAGGAAAAATGCTCACTACGCAAGGTTCTCATATAAGGGCGGAAATCTAAATGGCGGCACTAGATTCCAAATTGCTATCAGCGATGACGCAGTAATTGGGTAGGGAAAAAAATCTAATATTTATGGACGTATATTCATAAAAATTGACTGGGTACAACGAAAATAAAGCTGAAGAGTAATGTCAATTTTAGTATATTCACTATGGATGACGAACTGGAACTGTGATTTAAATTGGTGATTTATCTGGGTATGAATATGCCACCAGTCCCCTTTTGGGATTTTAGATACGATTTATTGTATCACTAACTACGTTTCGAGTCACTGCGGGCTCACTATCGGATGGTGGTGTTACAGAAAAATTATATCGCCGGCCAAATATAGTAAGATGCTATGGTGATGGGCTGGCGAAAATGGCTCAAACTTAGTAATCGATAACGAAACGTTTATGAAACACAAATTTTGTTACGTTTCGGGTATTTACAGCGCACTTCATCGTGGTATCCATAGCAAATTCATCCCCATAATGTAGATTATCGGATGTACATATAAACGCACACAGTATTTAGCTGCACTGGTATTCACACAATGTAAAATAATTGATGTAAATACAAAGAATATGTATACTATAGGCATAACACTTTGCTACGTCGTGATCTTTGGCCTGAGACTGGCTGTATTAAAACAAGTACAGATAACGTATTTAAGTAAATCTTGCTAGCTGGAGTTGTGTTCTTATATTGACGGTATACAACTAATATGGATTAAAAAGGTATACAAAAAAAAATCTATTTCTGTAACTCAGTCACTCTTTTAATTGCGTAGTAAATATTTGACCCTGTTAGTCGTGTAACAACAATGACGTGCTGTAACACATCCGTAAATTAATAATTATTTCACTCTATTTGTTTATCTTTTGTATAACTTTTTAATCCATATTACTTGTATATTGACAATATAAGAACACACCACACACCAGCAGCTAACAAGATTCACTTAAGTATTTTTTCTGAACTTGTAAATATTTATTTTGTAATATAATGCACCTTAGGCCAAAGATCTTGATGTAGCAAGTGTTATGTGTATTGAATGGGCATTCATTGTATTTACATCCAGTGTTCACATTCTGTGAATAAGTGTGAAACCAAGTTCAGCTAAATAATGTGTATATTTGTGTATACACCCGACAATGAACATCATGGGAATGGATTTGCTACGGATACCACAATGCAGTGTACTGTAAGTACACAAAACTCAACAGCATTTTTGTTTCATAAATGTTTCGTTACCGATTACTAAGTTTCCGCCATTTTCACCAGCTCCATCACCACAGTGTCTAGCTACATTTGGTCCACTATATAATGTTTCTGTAACATCACCATCAAATGACGAGTCTGCAGTTACTCGAAAACTAGTTAATGGTACAATAAATCGTATCTGAAATCCAAAAAGGCGACTGGTTACGTATTTGTACCCAAATAAATCGAAGAGTGACGAAATAGCTTTCAGTTGGGAAAGAACACCCCAAATGGCTCTGAGCACTATGGGACTTAACTTCTGAGGCCATCAGTTTCCTAGAACTTAGAGCTACTTAAACCTAACTAGCCAAAGGACATCACACACACCCCAAATAAAAATAATAAAAAGAGAGAGTAGAGTTTTGGTCGAATCAGGCGAATCCTATGAATTTGAAAAGAAGGCTTGTGTGTGTCAATTGGCTGTGAGAATTCCAGTATTGTAGGATAACAGGATTAACAAGGAAGTAGGAGCAATAGTGAGGACGGATGAACGGTGAGAGAACAGAAGGAAGATCGACAAAGTAGTGTGGACATTCGTTGATTATGAACAGTCTTAAGTATTGCGCAGAACGTATTTCGTTGCAGACCACTTGGAACACGGAAAAAAAAACTACATAGTTCTTGGAAGAATGGGATCATGAAAGTGATGGAGAATCGCAGTTTACGAGACAGAGGAAGAGACTGCTTTCTGAGTAGAGAGGCTGGGCGGGCGTTAAAGGAAAAACGGGTCTGTGTTGTGATTGATTATTGTCTCTGTCTTCCATACATTTAAATATCGCACTTTTCGGTAGTGAATGCAAATATACTGTGCTTCTTTAAGTGTTCCATATTCAAACACGAGATTGTACAGGTAGAAACTAGAACTTAGCAACAGCTAGTTGTTGATGTATGGGACATTTTATTTGTGCCGAGAATGATAAATAATCAGTACCTTCCTGTTCATGCTCACTATTGTTTATTATTGGTTGTTTTATATCTTCACTCGGTCCTCTCCCATGCGCAGCACTCACAACCGTCTCCTACATCGAGCACTACATACGTATCGTTCTGAGGTCTTGCTGGAATAGGAACAATATTAGTGATTCCATGCAGTGAGAACAAGTTGAACAGAATTCCATACGGGACGTGACAGACGTAATACAGCGCTATGGTTTAGTCAACGAAGCTTAACGACAGGGAATTGAAGGTCATCTTGAACGCCGGTCTCTTTATTTTCAAAAATATCGGGTAGCCTGTCCCAGCGACACCTACACACGGCGTCATCCGCGGAAACGTAAAGAGATGGTGGTAGACGTCGCTCAGTTCAGGCAACGGATATAGAAGAGCGTTGCGATGAGCAGACGCTGACCATGAAATAGTACGAAGAACTGGAGCAGACGTAAACTACACCCTTGTCTGAAAATGAACACATTTCTTACGCCACTACCAAATGTAGACCCTTTTATTGTTCAAGATGAACAGTTTTAACACAGTCTTATGCTGCCACTATCTGATATCATGGAACCTGATATAAAAGTGCCATGTTTTGAATTCATATAACATGCAAATTTTATACCAAGTTCCATACGATCAGACGATGGCAGCATAAAACTGTTGAAACCTATCATCTTGGAACAATTAAAGGTGTCTACATTGCGATCGCGGCGTATGAAGTGTGTTCATTTTCAACCATACCCATCGCTCCACATGTGTACCTCACTCTCTGTTTTGGTCAATTGCGTGTCATCACTGAATTTGTCTCCCAACGGCTTTGACGCAGTGGTAACACCGGTTCCCGTCAGATCACCGAAGTTAAGCGCTGTCGGACTTAGCTAACACCTAGATGGGTGACCGTCTGGTCCGCCTAGCACTGTTGTCAAGCGAGTTGCCGTTGTGAGGCAGATTGAGGGGCTACTCGAATGAGAAGTAGCGGCTCCGGTCTCGGAAACTGACGTACGGCCGGGAGAGCGGTGAGCTGACCACATGCCCCTCCATATCCGCATCCAGTGACGCCTGTGGTTGAGGACGACACGGCAGTCAGTCGGTAACGTTGGGCCTTCCGCGGCCTGTTCGGACGTACTTTAGTGTAGTTTAGTTTATCTGTATCACTGTCAGCCTATGTAACTCACGCCCCGCCGCCCTTTAGCAAGTTCGAATTCCTGATAATGGCTTTAAGAAGGAGCGCTGAAGACGCGCAGTTCACGTATGAAAGTTTTATCTCACAAATTAGTGTAAAATAGCATCTCTTTAAACGACCAATGTATTATTTAAATTTAATTATTAATGTTGCTGTGTTAAATATGTTAATACAATATGCAAGACTACGATGTACAATTTTTAACGAATGTTCCATTCTTTAGCAAAGTTTATTTTCTTATCTCATGGGAATTTACGGTTTAAGTATTTGAGCCGTGGTAAAAATTGCTGTATTGAAGAGCGCGTAGTGTGAAGCAGTCGTCCTCCGTTTCTGGTGTTGGCGCCGCTGTGGCAATCGCAGCTTTGGTGTCTCCCTCTGCTGGGAAAGGGGAAAGGTTGCCTGTTCACGTGCATTTAAGGGGCGCTATGAGCTTGCCAGTGGGTCAGTCTCTCGTCCCCAGCTTGCTAGTCTGTCTCTCGTCCGCATTTGTTAGGCAGTTAGTGTCTATCTGTCGTTCGGAGTGCTAGTATGTCTGTCCTTCGGATCAACCGTTAAAGCCGGCAAAATGAGAGTCTTTCGACTCCGCCAGTAAGAGAACTCAGCGAGTGGTCGCCCGGTCTGGGCTTAGTTCCTGCATCTGAGTCTGAGCGTTAGTCCGCCAGTCTGCTCGAGTTTGCTCAGGCAATGGTCATTGGCGGTTGGATCGATAGGTTGGTCGGTCGCGCACTGAGACACATGATGACTTGTCCGTCCTGAGCGTCGGCGCATGTGAGGTCGCCACGTGAGTCCAGTGGGCCGCGGACTATAGCGAGGGGTAGTGAGTGACTTCGCGGTCGACACGAGAGCAACAGGAGTCAACCCACGACATCGGTCTGGCCGGTGCGAGCTGCGACGTCGTGAGACGGGAGATCGGCGCGCCTTCCTGCGTCCGTTGAAGCGGCTGGCAGCGGACGGTTCGGGAGAGCGATTTTGGGGTGCTGCGCCAGGTCTTCTCGAGGAATCTCAGTTTATTAGAAGTTAAGTGATTGGTGATAAGTTGTTTGATTTACTCTTGTTAAATTCTACTTATTTTCTTGGTGAGGTCACCAGCCGTTTTGCTTTGTGGTCGTCCCACCATTCTTCTCCGTTTGCCCACCCGCGGGAAGGTGGTTGTTTATAAATTGGGTGGTCCGTTTCTCCCTTCTGGAGCATGGGCGGGTTAGAGCAACCTGCGGTTCGAGTTGTTCGGTAAACTTCCTTATCAATCTACCGTACGTTAGTAGCTGCCTCTATCATGTTTGTCGGATTTGGTGTGTTAACGAATTTATTGTTTGGAGTGTAACGGCCTAATACCTGAAATATGTTTGATCTTTGGAACCTTTGATATTATTGCCTATGATCTTGAGAGGCGGTATCTGTGTACTGTAGAGCATCTTAACTATTGTTTGGCCAACCTTGTAGAATTTTATATAAGATTGCATATCATGGGCTTTTATTTAAATGATCATTTTAGTATATAAAGTTGTCACCCTTTCACCGTAAGACTTTTCTTAGAAGTTAAAATCAAATTGCAACTTCGGTGGCAAGCTTAATGTTTTAATTGTTAGTGTTTTGTACCATTTCCATCCCTCCTACGGAGGGGGGGGGGGGGTGCATAGTTTGTGTGCTTGTGTAAATTGTTGAAACTCTTAAAGTTATCTGGTGTGTTGCAGATTTGCACCAGTGTAGTCTTCCAGAGGCTGTTGTGAGCGGTCGTAATTACGGCCCTGTCAAAAGGGAGCGGCAACGTTCTCTGCCCGAAAGCTCATACAGTCAAAACTTGTTTCATTATTCTGAGTCCTTATCAAGTAGGCATCACAACAGACACCGAACGAATTTCGATACGTGCTCCTAGAACTTGTAAAAGACCGGTACTGCCCGTACGTAGCAGAGATGCTCGATGAACTTTCATGGGAGTTATCTGCAGAAAAAGCATTTCTCGCGACAGCATTTCTCCTAAATCATCGTCTTCTGACTCGGTTGATCCGGCCGCCACGAATTCTTCTCCTGTGCTAAACTCTTCATTTCAGAGCAGCACTTGGATCCTTCGTCCTCAGTTATTTGCTGGATGTCTTCTCCTACTGTTTTTACCCTCAACAGGTCCCTCTCGTACCATGGAAATCATTCCCAGTGTCATACATGTCCCATCCTCCTGTTCTTTCTTCCTGTCACTGTTTTCCATACATTCCTGTCTCTGCCGCTACTGCAAATAATCTTCTCGTTCCTTTAGATTGCAGTCCACATAATTTTCAGTATCGCAGTCCGCCCCCATTAGTTGAGTGGTCAGCGCGGCGGGATGACACGCCAAGGGGCCCGGGTTCGATTTCCGGCTGGGGCAGGAGATTTTCTCGGCTCAGGGACTGAGTGTTGTGTTGTCCTCATCATCATTTCATTCGCATCTCCGGCGCACAAGTCGCCCAATGTGGCGTCGAATGCAATAAATACTTGCCCTCGGCGGCAGAATTTCCCCGAATGGGGGACCCCCTGTCCACGATGCCGTACGTTTATTTCCATTTCTGTATAGCACTACAGCACCACATCTCAAACGCTTAGATCCTCTTCTTTTAATGGTGTCCTCCAAACGCACACTCTCAGAAATTTCTTCCTCAGTTTCAGCCTGATGTTTCAAGCTAGCAGGCTTCTCTTGGCCAGGAATGCCCTCTTGGCTTCCGATAGTCTGCTTTTTATGTCCACTGTCATCTGTTATTTTGCTTTCCATGTTGCAGATTTCCTTAACATCGGTTACTTCGTGGTCCCCAGCTTTGATGTTAAGTTTATTGCTATTTTTCTGCTGCTATTCATTTCTTTCGTGTATATTCTATTCACTCTCAGTCCATATTCTACACTCACTAGACTCCACTCTTGAACCTTTCATTTCTTTGCTGTATAGATTCAACAGGGACGGAAGACTACGCCCCTGTCTCACTCCCTTTTTAATCCGAGCACGTCGTTCTTGGTCTTCCATTCTTGTGCTCCCTCTTTGTCTTGTACGTATTGTATATTGTCCGTCTTCCCCTATATCTTATTCCAATTTTTCTCACAATTTCGAATATCTTGCATAATTTTACATCGTCGAACGCTTTTTCCACATCGACAAAGCCTAGCAACGTGCACTGAGAACAAGGTAAGAGGGAAACAGGTAGTAATTTTTTCTTCGCCCATTACCAGAGCGGAATAGGACTGGGAATCGTTGGCAATTAATACGAGGGATCTTCCACCTTGCACTGCCAACTGGCTTCTGCGGCAGTAATCTATAGGAAATACATGATTAAAGCAGATGATTAGTGAAAGAGGGAAAGTGTGATGAAAAAAATAAAAAATTAACGCGAGTGAAATGGTTATGATACTGAACTACCCAAGATATACTTTCATGACAGAGAGTGACTTGCGTCTTAATAATAAGAAACTGTAATCGATGTTTCAGCTAAGCTTAGTGATTTTTAATGGCTCATGTTTATATCTAGTTGAAGAGAAAATAATTTTCTATAAAAATACCATGGGGAACAACCCAGATACACACTAATTCTAGTGACAGTTTCACTATAACGTAGCTGATGACAGCGACGAAAACTTGAAATATTAGTGCTGACGTTCTTGTCGAATAAACTGTGATTTATTTACGTATTTCGTCGTTCCGAACTATACAACATTTTCCTGAGACTGACTGACTGAATTGAAATGAATAATTGTCAAACTACACTGAAGTCGAAACCGGTACTGGTAAGGGCAGTATACACATTCACTCTTAATAACCTCGCCTTTCCTTTTGCGGAGAGCTGTACCCTCCAAATAAATTAATTCCGATAGTTTTTCATTAAATTTGCGAGCGACAGTGTCTTTGGAATATAGACCGAGAGTTGGGTGAAAGCTCACACGAAACTACTACGGGTGGAGTGGACCGACATTTTTTAATTATTATCCGTTATTTGCAGTCCCTCAGTAGGGGGTGGGGGCGTCCAGCGGCCATGTAACTGCATTTCAGCATTTGATTAAAAGGAAACACGTGGAAAAATTAATTAGTAGGAATAAAAATAATGATATTGCAATTATTGGGGTTATGTCTGCGATCCTGAAATCTGTGTGGTGATGGTGGAGGATTTGAGTGTAATATTGTAGATGCAAGGACGTGTCTGGAGTACTGGAAAAGGGTAAGAGACGGAATGTACGTAATAGGCGACAGGTAGGAGAGGTGTTACAGAGGAAAAGGGTGGTTCAGAGCCTTCATTTGTATCGGACGAAGTAGTTTTCAGAGATGAGGTCTGCGAGAGAGGCAGTTGAAATCAGCCTAGGAAAGGACGTGTAGTGTGTGGACAAGTAAGGGAGACGTTATTTTGGTGATACAGAGGCCGCAACAGGCCAGAGTTCTCAAGAAAAGGTTGGCACGCTGATGGAAGTTGATTTACAGGAGATACTGGACAGTTAAGTTACTCCAGATGTTTATGGAGATGTAGGGGCTGGGTAGGAGATACGGGTAGTGGAGTGTAAACGGATAAGCAAAGCAAGGCTTAGTGCATGTCGTTATGGGATTTGGAGAACATGGTCGCCTCCTTAGCGAGCATCCATGCAACGTAAGCGTGGCTGCGACAGAAGACGCTCTTGTAGGTGTGTATGATACTCGACGGATTTAGTCCTCTCCTTTGGGCGTTTAGTACTTTTAATCTGTTACAAATTTCAGTTTGGATTTTTAGGAGGCGAAGATTCCAAGTTAGCTTTTGATCGAGTGTTGGTCAGTGAGATTTTAGTTTTATCCAGGTAAACTGAACGGCTGTAGGCTATGAAGCAGACATCTCGAGGACGAAAAACATGGACAGTATTTTCTCTATAATTATCTGGTGTTTTTCAGGCTTGACAAAACTGACCAGTGGTTACATGAGAAGGTGAAATTTTTTTGTGAGGGGATCGTTCGATGAATGGAAGATGAGATGCATATAAAGGAAATTGGTGGCATCATCATAATGAAGTAGGTACACGTGAAGGGGTGGTCGCGAAGGTTAGTTGGGAAATGTGGGCATTGGTGTTAGTTGTTACATAGCATGGTTGGTCCGTTATTGACGATACATTTAGACAAATGTAACTGAATTGAAGTGGAATTTGAACGTCAGATCGAAATTTCAAACATGACCATAAGGTCTTTTCGTGCCTACAGATAGGAAGTGAGAGGATAGGCGTTTGTTGCTCGTGTGAGAAGTGGACTAAGTGTAGCAGTTGATCATCAATTGAGACAATGAGACAGAAGTCACGCTGAGAGATGGATTGAAGGACCCTGCTGAAGACTGAGAAGAGTTCATCAGGAGGTTTGTTAGATTTCCGCGAGAGGAAAGTATTTAGATGTTCCACAGTTTACTAGGTGCCGCTTACCCATAAAATGTATGACCAGCATAGTGAACACTATCCTAAAATGAGAGAACCACATATAAAGTCGGCATAATCTTAACATTTTCATTTGGTCTCTTGACGTGTTATCTTAGGAAAGAGACCGACACAATAGTAGTACTGTCCCTCGTTTGTCATGATGGGAAGGGACTAGCTCTGCAGCGTTCGAAAAGTCAGCCATTCCTGACCACATGCAGTATCCAGTTTTGGTTGGTCTTTCGCTAGTTTTTGAAGGAGAATATAGAAATTACAGCGGTGATTATCTTTGAAATAGAGGAATAACGATTTTTCTCCTCTCAGGGTTCTGAATGGAGAAACCTGCTTTTATTTTGTTGGCTTCTTAAAGAGATGGCGTCTCCACGTCTTACAGAGATTAGATTAGATTAGATTAGTAGTTGTTCCATAGATCATGAATACGACACTTAGTAATGATGTGGAACGTGTCAGGTTAATAAAAGGTGTCTGTACAAGATATTACATTAGACAAAATATTACATGACGCTTGATATTTTTAACTTTTTTTTGTGGGTGTTGGGGATATTACCTACTTACTACATCCAAAAATTCACGTAATGAGTAGAAGGATTGGCATTAATCAATTCTTTTAATTTCCTTTTAAATGCTTTATGGCTATCTGTCAAGACTTTTGATGCTATTAGGTAAGTGACCAAAGACTTCAGTGGCAGCATAATTTACCCTCTTCTAAGCTAAAGTTAGATTTAACCTTGAGTAGTGAAGACCATCCTTTCTCCTTAGTGTTGTAGCCATGTACACTGCTATTACTTATGAATTCGTTTCGATTGTTAATAAGAAATTTCATAAGTGAATATATATATATATTGTGAGGCTACAATGAAGATCTCTAGCTCTGTAAACAAGTGTCTGCAGGATGATCTTGGATGAGTTCCAGCAATTATTCTGATTACACGCTTTTCTGCACTGAACACTCTTTTACTCAATGATAAGTTACCCCAGAATATGATGCCATAAGAGAGCAGAGAATGAAAATAGGCGTGGTAAGCTAATTTACTGAGATGTATATCGCCAAAATTTGCATTGACCCTAATAGCGTAAGTAGCTGAACTGAAACGTTTCAGCAGATC
Organism: Schistocerca americana; assembly: GCF_021461395.2. Taxonomy (NCBI): domain Eukaryota; kingdom Metazoa; phylum Arthropoda; class Insecta; order Orthoptera; family Acrididae; genus Schistocerca; species Schistocerca americana. The sequence continues at coordinate 1,261,863,617 of NC_060119.1, forward strand.
TTTAGTGTGTTTTTTACAGTTCAAGCCTTCATCAATGCATACACCTAGAAATTTTGAACATTATACCTTAGCTACCGATTTCTGATCGAAGTCTGTATTTATTAACGGTGTCATTCCATTTACTGTATGGAACTGTATATACTGTGTTTTGTCAAAATTTAATTAGAGCCCATTTGCAGAGAACCACTTAATGATTTTCTGAAAAAACATAGTTTACAATTTCACCAGTTAATCCTTGTCTGCTGGGTGTGATAGCTGTACTTGTATCATCGGCAAAAAGTACCAGCTTTGCGTCTTCATGAATATAGAATGGCAAGTCATTAATATATATTAAGAACAGCAGTGGCTGGGAAGGGAGTGAGACAGGGTTGTAGCCTATCCCGAAGTTATTTAATCTGTATATTGAGCAAGCAGTAAAGGAAACAAAAGAAAAATTCAGAGTAGGTTTCAAAATCCATTGAGAAGAATTAAAAACTTTGAGGTTCGCCGATGACATTGTAATTCTGTCAGAGACAGCATAGGACTTGGAAGAGCAGTTGAACGGAATGGACAGTGTCTTGAAAGGAGGATATAAGATGAACATCAACAAAAGCAAAACGAGGATAATGGAATGTAGTCGAATTAAGTCGGGTGATGCTGAGGAAATTAGATTAGGAAATGAGACACTTACGGTAGTAAAGGAGTTTTGCTATTTGGGGAGCAAAATAACTGATGATGGTCGAAGTAGAGAGGATATAAGATGTAGACTGGCAATGGCAAGGAAAGCGTTTCTGAAGAAGAAAAATTTGTTAACATCGAGTATAGATTTCCATGTCAGGAAGTCGTAGCTGAAAGTATTTGTATGGAGTGTAGCCATGTATGGAAGTGAAACGTGGACGATAACTAGATTGAACAAGGGAATAGAAGCTTTCGAAATGTGGTGCTACTGAAGAATGCTGAAGATTAGATGGGCAGATCAAATAACTAATGAGGAGGTATTGAATAGAATTGGGGAGAAGAGGAGTTTGTGGCACAAATTGACTAGAAGAAGGGATCGTAGAGGTAGGCCAAGAGATGATTACACTAAGCAGATTCAGAAGGATGTAGGCTGCAGTAGGTACTGGGAGATGAAGAAGCTTGCACAGGATAGAGTAGTATGGAAAGCTGCATCAAACCAGTCTCAGGACTGAAGACAACAACAACAACAACAACAGCAACAACAACAGCAGAGGACCCAAGACTGAACCTTGCGGCACCCCATTCCTGATTGTTCCCAAGTTTGAGAAATCACCAGTTTTTTGTATATTATGTGAACAGTGTATATCTTACCTCAATTGTTCTTATCGAGCTAATTTAGGAGTAATAAAATCTCTGTACCCATTCTTGCCTTGCACGTTACTTCAACCACTACGGAGGTACTGACCTTCTTCCACACCCGTGCTCTCACTCGTGACCTTGGACACACTGTGTTTGTAAACGGACTCCCTTACGCTGTTATGTCTGTATTGAAATCCACTCTGACTTTCTTTGCCGTTTTCTCGCTGGAGGCGGCAGTGTCAACATGGTCCCTCAATGCGTTTAAATATTACTCGCAAACTTTGAACGAGCAGCCCGCGCTTTTAGCGGGGAAACGCCGCCTGCGAAATGAGAAGAGGAGGCCCCCACCGCACCGCGCGCCATTTCGTTTTGTGTTCCGCGGAAGTGTTATCCCAGGAACAGGAAGTGACGTAGCAGCGGCATCGCCGGCGGCTGGGTTTCATTAGCCAGCCGGCGGTCGGGGGACACAAAAGGAAGAGAAAAGGGAAGGACCAGGGGAAATGCGGGGGTGGGGAGGGGAGAGAGGACAGGAAGGGGAGTGAAGGGACGCCTGGGGGAAGGACGCGGCCGACTTTCCTTCTGCCTGCGAATAATAACGGCCGAGCCGGCACGGCGGCAGGCGAAGTGGCTCTCTATTAGCAGAGCGGCGCGGCTGGCGCTACTACGCGCGGCTCACGGCGGGGGGCCGGAGCGGCCCCGGGCCCAGCGTGCCCACTCACCAGCTGCGTGTCGCACTTCAACACGGAAGATGGCTCGGCATGGAGAACGGTTAAGAGCTTCATCCGTCGCACGATGAAAGTTCCTCCACTCCAGGTCGGAGCAGATTTTGTTAGCGAGCCGAATGCAAAGGCCAACTGCCTGGCCGATGCGTTCGCCGCTAATTTCACTCCGATAGAGGACCCAGTCGACGCAGCGCACATTCGACTCGTCAGGGATCGTCTTCCCCGCTACCTTGCGGCGAGAGACCCAGACGACCACATCACGCCGATAGCCGTCGACGAGGTGAAACTGCTGCTGCGTCACCTTCAAGGTCGCAAAGCCGCGGGTCCAGACATGGTGACAAATTCGCTCCTCAGGCAACTCCCAGAAGAAGCAGTGGCCAAACTTACAGAACTCTTCAACGAAGTGCTTCGTACTGAAGAGTTTCCGCAAATCTGGAAGCACGCAGAAATAGTGGCCCTACCAAAACCAGGGAAGGACGCGCGGATGGCAAAAAACTACCGTCCGATTAGCTTGCTGCCGGCGCTATCCAAACTTTTTGAGCGGCTATACATGACGCGCCTCCTGCGTCATATCACCGACGAACAAATTCTGCCTGATGAGCAATTTGGGTTCCGGCGAGGACACTCTGCCACACACCAAGTCCTACGGCTGACTGAGGAAGCGTTCGGAGCAGTTGACCGACGCGAGTATTTCGGTGCTCTTATGCTCGACGTGTCACGCGCCTTTGACTCGGTGTGGCACGAAGGCCTCCTGTACAAGTTGCTTGTACTGGGGGTACCCGTGTCACACGAGAGTCTCCTGCAGACTTACCTGCGGGACAGGACGTTCCACGTTCGGGCAGACAGTGGAATCTCCACGGAGCGCCGGGTACTCGCGGGTGTACCGCAAGGCTCGGTCATCGGCCCGACGCTTTACTCGGTCTACACAGCGGACCTCCCACGTACAGGTGCGGTGAACAACGCCCTGTACGCGGACGATACCGCCGTCTACGGCCGCAGCAGATGCCCCCGAGCTCTACAACGGCGTCTGCAAGCGGCAACCGCGGCGCTAGAAGAATGGGCCACGAAATGGCGTCTGGCTTATAATCCCGAGAAAAGCCAGGCGATCATCATCGCGCTCAGGCATGTTCCGGCAGACCTCGAGCAGCTGACAGTCCGCGGAAGACCCGTACCGTGGAACAACAGTGCCAAGTATCTTGGCGTCACGCTAGACAAGCGTCTAACGTGGCGCCAACACATCGAAGAAGTGAGGAGGAAGGCACTGGGTAGACTGCGCATGTTGTACCCGGTCATCAACCCCACATCATCGCTACCAGCAGACTTAGGTCTCACCTTGTACAAAGCCACCATCAGCCCGCTGTTTGATTATGCAGCGGTGGTGTGGGGCAACGCAGCCGAGACCAACATCCGCCGTCTACAAATGGTCCAAAACAGGGCCCTCAGAACGGTGCTGCATCTTCCGTGGGACTTCAACACCGCGGAACTACACCACGTCGCAGGAGTTCCCTTACTCAGACAGCGGTTCCAACTTGCTGCCCAAGACTTCTACGAGAAGGTCGAAGTATCGCGTAACCCTAAGGTACGCGATCTCGGCCATCGACCACACTGGCGCGCCACGCTGCGCTGGCCAGATCTCCTTCGCCTACAACAATAGTGCCGCGAAGTGAAGACTTTCCCCATGTGATGTTCCAGTGCAGAACAAGACTAAAACCTCACAAAGACTTATACTAACATGGTGCACCCTATTTATGGAAGAAAGAGCGTCAAGTACGCTGAAAACTTCCTCACAAGTGTTAACGCAGAAATGCGTCACACACACCCTTATGCACACGCACTTGGCGCATGCGCGCAAGACAATTTCTTCTACAACGAAATTCCTTCACCAGGGAAGACGAATGGAATATTCCAGAATTTGAAACACGAACAGCTGCTAGCATGAGTTTCTTGGAAGCAGATACCTTAGGGGTTGCGAAGCAACTCAAATCGCTTGAGACGGGCAAGTCTTCAGGTCCAGTTTGTATACCGATTACGTTCCTTTCAGATTACGCTGATACAATAGCTCCCTACTTAGCAATCATATACAACCGCTCGCTCACCGATAGATCTGTACCTACAGATGGGAAAATTGCGCAGGTCGCACCAGTGTTTGAGAAGGGTAGTAGGAGTAATCCATCGAACTACAAACCTATATCATTGACGTCGGTTTGCAGTAGGGTTTTGGAGCATATACTGTATTCAAACATTATGAATCAACTCGAATGGAACGATCTATTGATACGTAATCAGCACGGTTTCAGAAAACATCGTTCTTGTGCAACGCAGCTAGCTCTTTATTCGCACGAAGTAATGGCTGCTATCGACAGGGGATCTCAAGTTGATTCCGTATTTCTAGATTTCCGGAAAGCTTTTGACACCGTTCCTCACAAGCGACTTGTAATCAAGCTGCGGGCCTATGGGGTATCGCCTCAGTTGTGCGACTGGATTCGTGATTTACTGTCAGGAAGGTCGCAGTTCGTAGTAATAGACGGCAAATCATCGAGTAAAACTGAAGTGACATCAGGTGTTCACCAGGGAAGCGTCCTGGGACCTCTGCTGTTCCTGGTCTATATAAATGACCTGGGTGACAATCAGAGCAGTTCTCTTAGGTTGTTCGCAGATGATGCTGTAATTTACCGTCTAGTGAGGTCATCTGAAGACCAGTATCAGTTGCAAAGCGATTTAGAAAAGATTGCTGTATGGTGTGGCAGGTGGCAGTTGACGCTAAATAACGAAAAGTGTGAGGTGATCCACATGAGTTCCAAAAGAAAGCCGTTGGAATTCGATTACTCGATAAATAGTACAATTCTCAAGGCTGTCAATTCAACTAAGTATCTGGGTGTTAAAATTACGAACAACTTCAGTTGGAAAGACCACATAGATAATATTGTGGGGAAGGCGAGCCAAAGGTTGCGTTTCATTGGCAGGACACTTAGAAGATGCAACAAGTCCACTAAAGAGACAGCTTACACTACACTCGTTCGTCCTCTGTTAGAATATTGCTGCGCGGCGTGGGATCCTTACCAGGTGGGATTGACGGAGGACATCGAAAGGGTGCAAAAAAGGGCAGCTCGTTTTGTATTATGACGTAATAGGGGAGAGAGTGTGTCAGATATGATACGCGAGATGGGATGGAAGTCATTAAAGCAAAGACGTTTTTCGTCGCGGCGAGATCTATTTACGAAATTTCAGTCACCAACTTTCTCTTCCGAATGCGAAAATATTTTGTTGAGCCCAACCTACATAGGTAGGAATGATCATCAAAATAAAATAAGAGAAATCAGAGCTCGAACAGAAAGGTTTAGGTGTTCGTTTTTTCCGCGCGCTGTTCGGGAGTGGAATGGTAGAGAGATAGTATGATCGTGGTTCGATGAACCCTCTGCCAAGCACTTAAATGTGAATTGCAGAGCAGTCATGTAGATGTAGATGTAGAAAACGGGTACCACTAGCAAAAAGGGTTCAAAATCAGACTCTACTGAGCCTATGGTATTCACGTTTCAACTTCAATATAGTTCTAGAAATGACTACGTATGTATGTTCAATATCTACTCCTAAAGCGTAGTTTCCGCACACAATGAAAATGACCCAAGTCGGCAAAACTGCATGTGGAAACACACAGATTCTTGTGGCATGAACCGAGTGACGCCACTTTTAAGTATTCCAGTAAAAGTAAAAGTTGCTTTAGCTCTGAGACGCCACTTTCCTTTCCCCATCACCGATCAGCCTTATTCGACTGTCACCTCGTTGTTGAATTTCGAAGCACCGTATCAGCGTTCCGGTTTTCATGTTAGTTAAACACTTGTTCAACGAATCTGGGAAAGGAAGTAACAAGGATTCTGATGGTAGTGTAACTTCAGATTGAATGTAGCTTTTGAAAATGGACATGAATATGCAGTAACAAACTACGTCTCAGTATTATCTGAATCTTGCGTCGGTTCATGGTAGAACAACATTATAATACAGTCACAGTGGCTTTTAGTGCACTCCAGACTTCGTTGTACAATAACTTTAACATTTACAATACCTGTCACGTCTTACTTATTTTTTTTTTTTCACTGTGAGACTTAACTGCTGAGGTCATCAGTCCCCTAGAACTTAGAACTACTTAAAACTAACTAATATAGGACAACACACACGTCCATGCCCGAGGCAGGATTCGAACCTGCGATCGTAGGGGTCGCGCGGTTCCAGACTGCAGCGCCCAGAACCGCTCGGCCACTCCGGCCCGCTTACTTAATTAAAGTGGTATACAAGAGTCTTCAGTGCATCGTAAATAGCACCCAATATATCACGCAAGAACCTTGAAAATTTTACTTTTGAGGATGTGGTATACCACTACATATTGGGGAGATTACAGACATCAAAGCCGGCCGCTGTGTCCGAGCGGTTCTAGGCGCTTCAGTCCGGAACCGCGCTGCTGCTACGGTCGCAGGTTCGAATCCTGCATTGGGCATAGATGTGTGCGATATCCTTACGTTTGTTCGGTTTAAGTAGTTCTAAGTTCTGGAGGACTGACGACCACAGATGTTAAGTCCCATAGTGCTCAGAGCCATTTGAACCATTTTGAACAGATATCAACTACCACATGAGGTAAGTCCTTTCGCTGGATTCCCAGTACTGTTGTGAGCATCTGATTTTTTTTTTTTTTAACGGAGCTCGATACGCAGCTCGACAAGTACCTAGCAGAAATTTCCTTTTGTTGTTCGAAAGTGGTACACTTCCAAATCTCACATATGTGCTTCGTTTTCTCTTTACTTGTTTCTTGGCTGAATTCTAACGCCATAACCTTAACCACAACACCAGTGTCCGTCCGAATAAACTCAGTTGACGGTACATTGAAAACCGTACCACTGCAATTTAAACAATACCGTATCGAAACAGGAACAAACGGCGCCACTGCCGTATCAGCTGCCGCGTCATCTGCTGGCTTCACTTAGCTGCACGTGGAAACCTCGATCGATATCACCTAAACTTGGCACACACACCGTTTACTATCTGGAAACAAGCACTTCTGGGTAAGAGCTACCTACCTACCACAGAAATGAGGGTGATGGTGAAAAGGAGGTGACATGGACGAAGAGCATAGGTAAGTCTGGAAAAATTTCAGTCCAAATTTGTTTAGACCCTACACAAGAGTCATTATTTGCAGAATTTGTTGTATGAAAGAAATGCGTGTCTATACCCTTATTGCCCGTATCAGTAAGGTTGGGGCTCAGAAAACTGATACGAAAAATTAAACGATAACAACTGGTTTTAATATTCTACTGAATCCACAGTTTCCACGGTCGCTAGACTCGCTGGTTACACTCCTGATGGCGTTTCACCCGTAGGGAAGCGGTGGGGGTGCAAAAACAGAGCTATAACAGCGGAAGTCTGTAACGTCTCAGGCAGTTTCTACCAAACGTGATACACATATCACTTGCTATCTGGGGAATAATCACTATGGCAAAACAATATTATGAAAAGGATAGTTGTGTAACGCCGGAAATGCATATCCTCCTATTTCCATCTATTGTACTATAAATTTTTTCCTTATTATGTTACCTGAATATATGACATTTCTGTACCTTTATATATTGTAGTTGTTTTACTATATATATATATATATATATATATATATATATATATATATATGTCGATGTATAATTGGTTTGGTCGTAAATATTATTTGTATTTTACGCTGGGTCTTGCCTAGGGAAAACTATGCTGTCGAACGGATACATCGATAGGTCGTGTGGAGAACCAAAGTGTTTAGGATCTTTGGTAGTGTTAACTCTGCCGCGTGGAGCGCGGACAAAGCAGAAAGAGTCTGGCTGGGTAGTGCAGTGGAGCAGGTGTGTTGTGTGACGCTCCCGCGAGTTGCCGCGCTTTCGGGGTTTGGCAGCATGTAATTGCGCTCGACTTGCTATGATAGTTTGACACGGTGTCGCGGACGGGAAGCATTAGCTGGCGCACATCAAGAGCCCGTTTCGCCTGGTGACAGTGTCGAGAAGAAGGCGCGCCAACATCCAGCTTCTGCAACAGCGACGGCCGACAATGAGTGACTGTCGCCACCTCCTCGACCTACGTCTTCAAACCTTCAATAAACCAACAAGGAAGACTGGAAGCACGTAAAGTTTTAGAACTGTATGGCAGACCTCAGCTTTTCAAACTGTTCCATTTTCGTAACTATAATTACAGCAACTTAGCATGAACATTTGTTGCTCATTGTCCCAATTGCATTACGAAGCAGGGTCCCTTCCTTTTCCGGAATGAACCCGAGTGTCGTTGAAATTCAGACGCCAGCGTTGAAGTAATATCATTCCATTTCACTGCTTTAATTTCAGAGTTCAGTTAATGTATTCATAGCTGGTTACAGTATTTAGATTAAGCAAGCACAAATTAAGAGTGCGAGTTTTGTTACCATATTTTAGCTTACCTGTGACTGCAGCTCGGCTTGGTACGTACTAAATTTTACTATTGTTAATTCTTCAGAATCATTTAATTCAAGTTCAAAGTTAAATCTCTTATTTCTAAATTGCGTAGATTCAAGTAGCTTTCGAAATGATTGTTGAGGTAGCCCAAGACTAACCGTATTTTACTGAATTTCGATGTGCTTCAGAAACAAAGCTCACTATTAATTTCAGTCACTAAATTAACTTTCAGTTTTCCGGTTTTATTAATTCTTTTGCTAAATTCAGTCAGAGTGTAGCGAAATTTATTACTTCTGACAAACTTTTAGTTTTCACACTACACGTGTCAACCTTCAGTTGCCACGCTTCTAGTGCTAATTATATGTGTAATAACCTTTCTTTTTCAGTTACTATAGTAATTGTCCTTAGGACTGGCGACCGTAATTTCCCCCAAATCTCAAATATCTATTTACCGCTAGTTAATTGTTAACGTAATGGCCGCACATTTACTTCCTTTATTAATTTTACCCTTTTTTCAAAATTAATTTCCACCAGTTTCATTTGCATTCTTCCTTTCATTTAGATGTAACCCTTTCCTCCCTCTTTACCGACAGATTAACTTCGGTGACGATTGCTTTTCCCAAATTTCCATTAGGTACATGTGGTTAAATTTTTCACTGTCATTAAGGCCGATAAGTGAGGCGGAGGTTACAGTTGCTTCTCACCCTATAACGGATATCCTTGAGTGGCAGATAGGCACAACAAAAAGACTGTTGGAAAGAGAGCTTTCGGCCAACAAGTCCTTCTTTGAAATTAGACAAAATGCACACACACACACACACACACACACACACACACACGCCCGCAGTCTCTGGCAGCTCAAGCCAGACCAAAATGACAAAAAGAAATCCTGCGGCTGAGTTTGGGGGAGAAAAGAAGTGACAGAGGTGCATAACTGAGGTACGTCTGGAGAAATATCAGCCAATTTTTGTGTATGCATGAGTCATTTTATACAGGGCTATTACAAATGATTGAAGCGATTTCATAAATTCACTGTAGCTCCATTCATTGACATATGGTCACGACACACTACAGATACGTAGAAAAACTCATAAAATTTTGTTCGGCTGAAGCCGCACTTCAGGTTTCTGCCGCCAGAGCGCTCGAGAGCGCAGTGAGACAAAATGCCGACAGGAGCCGAGAAAGCGTATGTCGTGCTTGAAATGCACTCACATGAGTCAGTCATAACAGTGCAACGACACTTCAGGACGAGGTTCAACAGAGATCCACCAACTGCTAACTCCATCCGGCGATGGTATGCGCAGTTTAAACCTTCTGGATGCCTCTGTAAGGGGAAATCAACGGGTCGGCCTGCAGTGAGCGAAGAAACGGTTGAACGCGTGAGGGCAAGTTTCACGCATAGTGATGTGAAAGATTCAGTGTACAAACCTCCTCTACCAAGAAACGTGCCAGAACTGCGAGCTCGCATCAACAATGCTTTCGAACTCATTGATGGGGACATGCTGCGCCGAGTGTGGGAGGAACTTGATTATCGGCTTGATGTCTGCCGAATCACTAAAGGGGCACATATCGAACATTTGTGAATGCTAAAAAAACTTTTTGAGTTTTTGTATGTGTGTGCAAAGCATTGTGAAAATATCTCAAATAATAAAGTTATTGTAGAGCTGTGAAATCGCTTCAATCATTTATAATAATCCTGTATATAAAAATACTATAGAAGTAAGCTCCACTGCACACAGGGGTTGGGGCAGGTGTGAGAAGCCAACATTAGTACCGAATCCTTAGCGCCCAGTGTTGCAAGGCCCATTAGTGACGGTCCCGATAATGTTGACCGTTAGGAGTGGAGACACAAGGACAGTGACCTATCAGATTATTTCTGCAATGTCTGAAGAAATTTCGGCAAACCTTGCACACATACCATCTGCTATCTGGAAGAAATAACACATTATTTGTAGCCCTACTATTTCTGGGGATATATATGTGCGCCCACGTGCACCATACGAAAACACACACACACACACACACACACACACACACACACACACACACACACACAAACATCTGCCTGTGTGTGTGTGTGTGTGTGTGTGTGTGTGTGTGTGTGTGTCTGTAGTCGGCATGCATGCAACGGCATGCGTACCTAAAGGTGGGTTCACACTTACCGGAACGTCAGCGTCACGTAACCGCCATGTTTTTGAGCGTCGGCGGTCGGAGGAGGTCCTGACCAACCACACTAAACGCCATGTCTACGTCGAGAGAACGTCCTGGCGTTACGGCTGGTTCGTCAAACACTCGCCAGAGGCACTATTTCCTCTATCAGAATGTTGCAAAAAGTGGTTTATCTCGATCATGATGACTACTTCGTCTATCAGAATGTCTAAGCGACAGTTTTTTTCCTGTTAATCAAGGTACAAATAAGAACTGCGAGAAGAAATTCAGGATTTAGGTGTCCAATATCACCACGACAGGCGCGCGAGGTAGCTGCGTTGCCACAGTTCGCGCGGCTGCCCCCGTCAGTGGTTCGAGTCCTCCGTCGAGCATCGTTGTGTGTGTGTTGTCCCTAGCGTAAGTTAGTTTAAGTTAGATTCAATAGTGTGTAAGCCTAGAGACCGATGACCTCAGCAGTTTGGTGCCATAGAAAACACCCACAAATTTCCCAAACCTCAACGACAGAAGTTGGTGGTTTGCTTAATTTATGCTTATATGGGTCATTTCCGTGTACTTGAACTGTGTTTACATATATTTCTGCTACCTGCTGTTCATCGTTACTTAAGAATCTTATTTTAAACTTCCGAATGTCGCATCGACTATGCTCCAGGTTTTTCCTTTCGCTACTCAAGAGGAAAAATTATGATTAACGAGATACGTATCCGTTATTTCGCAATGTATTCCTTCGGCGTATAAAATAAAATACTTTAACTAAATATTGTTTTACGTATATATTAAGACCTATTCGCAGTAGCAGTCAGTGGGGAATACTTTCGCGTTACTTCGCACTGTGTACTTAATGTAACAGCTGCTCGCCAAGCACACTATTAATGTTTATGAATTTGTATTGGAAATGGATGACTTTAAAAAACACCTTTTTCATACTGGTGTTTAAAAATATGTCCAAGTATTGCCTACTGGTATACAGAGCAGAAGTAACTTTCGGGAATACTGAACCTACCGATCCCGCTCGCCTGATTTGAACCCTGATGTCATCAAGATCGAGACAAACCACTTTTTGCAACACAGTCTGCGTAAAATATGTACTCTAACAAGAATTATAACAGTTTGGATGATATCATATTCATTGGCTTTGCCAGCTCACAAGCAAACTGACACACTTCAACCCAGTGTAGACCTTAGGCTACGCTTGATACCAGCATTCACAATGCAACTCTCAGCTTCCAACCTAACCAATATAAGGGCTACGCTGCTTGTTAGTTTTGTCACCAAAAGTCTTGTGACTGGTTTGATGGGGCCCGCCAAGGTTTCCTCTCCTGTGAAACTCTTCATCTCAGAGCAGCACTTACAACCTACGTTCCCAATTATATGCTGGATGTATTCCAATCTCTGTCTTCCTGTACAGTTTTTGCCCTCTATATCTCCTTGTAGTACCATGCAAGTCATTCCCTCGTGTCTTAACAGATGTCCTATCATCCAGTCCCTTCTCCTTATCAGTGTTTTCCACATATTCCTTTCCTCTCCGATTCTGCATAGAACCTCCTCATTCCTTACCTTATCAGTCCACCTAATTTTCAACATTCGTCTACAGCACCACGTCTCAAATACTGCGATTTCTTCTGTTCCCGTTTTCCCACAGCCCATGTTTCACTACCATACAATGCTGTACTCCAGACGTACATCCTCAGAAATTTCTTCCTCTAATTAAGGCTTATGTTTGATACCGGTACATTTCTCTTGCCCAGGAATGCCCTTTTTCCCAGTGCTAGTTTGCTTTCTATGTCCTTGCTCGGTCCGTCGTTGGTTATTTTGCTACCTATGTAGCAGAATTCCTTAACTTTATCTACTCGTTTCCATCAATCCTGATGTTATGTTTCTCGCTGTTCTCATTTCTGCTACTTCTCATTACTTTCGCCTTTGTCTGATTTACTGCCACTCCATATTCTGTACTCATTAGACTGTTCATTCCATTCAGCAGATCAAGTAATTCTTCTTCACTTTCATCCCGGATAGCAATGTCATCAGCGAATCTTATCATTGGTATCCTTTCACCTTGAATTTTAATTCCACTCCTAAACCTTTCTTTTATTTCCATCATTTGCTTCTTCGATGTACAGGCTGAACAGTAGCGGCGAAAGACTACATCCCTGTCTTTTACTCTTCTTAATCCGAGTATTTCGTTCTTGGTCGTCCACTCTTACTATTCCCTCTCGGCTCTTGTACGCATTGTATATTACACGTCTCTCCCTACAGCTTACCCCTATTTTTCTCAGAATTTCGAACATGTTGCACCATTTTACATTGTCGAACGCTTTTTCCAGGTCGACAAATCCCATGCGCGTGTCTTGATTTTTCTTTAGTCTTTCTTTCATTATCAACCGCTACGTCAGAGTTACCTCCCTGGTGCCTTTACCTTTTCTAAAGTCAAACTCATCGTCATGTAGCACATCCTCAATTTTCTTTTCCACTATTGTGTGTATTATTCTTATCAGCAACTTGAATTTATGAGCTGTTAAACTGATTGTGCGATAATTCTCGCACTTGCCAGCTCTTGCAGTCTTCGGACTTGTGTGGATAATAGTTTTCCGATAGTCATATGGTATGTGGTCTGATTCATACACTTTGTACACCAACAGGAATAGTCGTTCTTTTGCCTATTCCCCCAATGATTTTAGAAATTCTGATGGAATGTTATCTATTCCTTCTGCCTCCTCCAAAACTCTTTTAAATTCTAATTCTAATACTGGATCCCCTATCTTTCCTAGATCGACTGTTGTTTCTTCTCCTTATCACATCAGACAATACTTTCCCCGCACAGAGGTTTTCAGTGTACTCTTTCCATATTTTCGCTCTCTCTCCTGCATTAAACAGTGAAATTCCCGTTGCACTCTTAATGCTACCTCACTTGCTTTTATTGTCATCGAAGATTGTTTTGACTTTTCTGTATGCTGAGTCTGTCCTTCCGACAATCATTTCTTTTCTTCACATTTTTCATGCAGCCATTTCGTCTTAGCTTCCCTGTACTTCCTATTTATTTCATTCCTCAGCGAGTTGTATTTCTGTATTCCTGAGTTTCCCAAAACATTTTTGTACACCCTCCTTTCGTCGATCAACTGAACTATTACTTCTGTTACCCATGGTTTCTTTGAAATTACCTTCTTTGTACCTATGTTTTTCTTTATAACATCTATGATGGCCCTTTTTAGCGATGTCCAATCCTCTTCAACTGTACTGCCTATTGAGCTATTCCTTATTGCTGTACCTATAACCTTAGAAAACTTCAAGCGTACCTCGTCATTCCTTAGCACTTCTGGAACCAACTTCTTTGCGTTCAAATGGTTCAAATGGCTCTGAGCACTATGGGACTTAACTTCTGAGGTCATCAGTCCTCTAGAGCTTAGAACTACTTAAACCTAACTAACCCAAGGACATCACACACATCCATGCCCGAGGCAGGATTCGAACTTGCGACCGTAGCGGCCGCGCAGTTCCAGACTGTAGCGCCTAGAACCGCTCGGCCACTCCGGCCGGCCTTCTTTGCGTGTTGATTTTTCCTGGCTAACCTCTTAAACTTCAGGCTACTCTCCATCACTACTATATTTTGAACTGAGTCTATATCTGCTCCTGGGTGCGCCTTTGAACCCGTATCTGATTTTGGAATCTTTGTCTGACCATGATGTAATCTAGCTGAAATCTTCCCATATCTGGTCCCAGCGGAGGTTAGAGTCCTCCCTCGGGCATGCGTGTGTGTCTTTGGCCTTAGGATAATTTAGCTTAAGTAGTGTGTAAGCTTAGGGACTGATGACCTTAGCAGTTAAGTCCCATAAGACTTTACACACATTTGAACATTTTTTTCTACCCATATCACTCTGCCTTTTCCAAGTGTACCTCCTCCTCTTGTGATTGTTGAACGAAGTATTCTCTATTACGAGTTGAAATTTATTACAGAACTCAATTAGCCTTTCTCCTCTCTCATTCCTCGTCCCTGCAACCTTTTCTTACAAGTTTGTGCAGTAATCCAGAATGAGATTTTCACTCTGCAGCGGAGTGTGCGCTGATATGAAACTTCCTGGCAGGTAAAAACTGTGTACCCGACCGAGACTCGAGCTCGGGACCTTTGCCTTTCGCGGGCAAGTGCTCTACCATCTGAGCTACCGAAGCACGACTCACGCCCGGTCCTCACAGCTTTACTTCTGCCAGTATCTCGTCTCCTACCTTCCAAACTTTACATAAGCTCTCCTGAGAACTGTGAGGACCGGGCGTGAGTCGTGCTTCGGTAGCTCAGAGGGTAGAGCACTTGCCCGCGAAAGGCAAAGGTCCCGAGGTCGAGTCTCGGTCGGGCACACAGTTTTAAACTTGTGCAGTAATGTTTTAGCTTAATGTGAGTTACTTATACATGGCGATGTATGCAGACAATGTAATGCTTTTCCATGTTTGTTTTACAGATGCTTGACAATGACAAGTAGTCGATATTACCTAATCGCACGATTAAATAAAAATCACGTTACAGTCTACTACGGACCATATTCACGTTTCTTGATGAGTTGGGAGGCCGTGGATCCCCACAAATACAAAATTTTAAGTCCTCAGTATTCGATGGATGTATTCCAGTCTTTGTTTTCCGCTACATATTTCACTCGCTAAGGCCCCCCTCTAGTACCATTGAAGTTATTTCCTGATGTCTTAAGACGTTGTATCATACTGACCTTCTTGTCAGTTTTTTCCATACATTCCATTTCTCGTTGATTCTTCGGAGAACCTCCTCATTCTTTACCTTACCTTATCAGGCCACCAAATTTTCAACGTTCTTCTGTCGCACCTAACGTCAAATACTTCGAATGTCTTCTTTTCCAATTTTGTCACTGTCCATATTTGACTACCATAGGATGCTGTGCACCAGACTTACATTCTCAAAAACTTCTTCCTCAAATTAACGCAAGTGTGTGTTACTAGTAGACTTCTCTTCGCCATGAATGCCCTTTTTGCCAGAAATAGTCTGCTTTTTATGTCCTCTTTCCTTCGTCCGCCAATGATTATTTTGCTGCCTAGGTAGACTAATTCCTTAAATTCATCTTCACTGGCGTCAAAACTAAAGCAACAAGCACAAATTTTGCTAGTATGCGTTTATTCTGCCACAAAACTGTATAAATAGGTGATAGTACATTAGCTACAATGTAAAGGATATACAAAGTAGCGAACTGCAACATGAGATAAAAATGTTCATCGGTGTTTTCCAACTTAATGCATTTTCACACACATTCTGACATCTGGTTAATGTGCTCAGTATGGGGTGTGACCATCATGGTTCAAATACAGGCCTGACAACGACGTGACATGTTATGAATGATATCAATCTCACGTTAAGGGAATAACGACCATTCTTCCTGCAGAGCTGCTCACAAGTCTTGGAGAGTGGTTGGTGGATGCTGACGCGATGCAACCCGTCTCCCCAGTGCTTCCCAGACATACTCCGTGGGATCAAATAGAAAGAGTGAGCAAGCCACACCATTCGACCAATATCTTCCGTTTCCAAAGAAACCTCAACCACCCGTCCTCCATGAGGTCGAGCATCATTGTCCATCAAACGAACTCTAGGCCCACAGCACCTCGCAACAACCGCGCATGAGATAGCAAGATCTGCTCACGGTACCTGTCAACAGTTAAATCTTGCTGATTCACCCGTAGAGTTTCGAGTGGTAATCCCTGCCCTCACCATTAAGGATCCTCCCCCGATATCGACCTCTATCCACAAAGTTTGGATCCCGAAATTGTGTTCCTTGTGCCCTCCAGATGCGAATCCATCTAGGGTCACTCTCCAGACCAGACCGGGACTCATGTGTGAAAAGAACATTGGCCCAACGTTCGACCGTCCAAGTGCGTTTTGACGGCTCCACTCGAGACTCTGTGAATACACGCCAGAGGTAAACAGACAGCAATTCTCCGACAATAAAGGCCACTGATCTTACAATCTAAGCTTTCACGGCCGGTATTGTCTTCACTTAAAACTTCCGGACTGATAGGCCGTGGTCGAAGTATAAAACTCTCCCCTGACGTTTCGTCTCCGACTGCGGGAGACATCCTCGGAGGTAAAGCGGCGAACTGCGAAAAGAACTCGAGGAAGCGCTGATTATATAGGCAGTACAGAGGCTATTCTAGCAAGGATATAGATCGAGCACTTCGCTCTAGGCACAGAATCAGGAGTAACGACGAACAACAGTCGCCCAAGGCAAAAGTTTTTCTTCCGTTCATAAGTAAGGTCACAGATCGCATTGGGAATGTTTTAGGCAAGTATGAGGTGGAAACTATTTTCAGACCCACCAGGAAAATAAAAGAATTTTTAAGGTCGGCAAAAGATGCACGACACCCTTTGGCTACACCGGGGGTATATAAAATTCCTTGTAGTTGTGGACAGGTTTACATCGGTACCACAAAGAGAAGTGTGAACACCCGTCTTGTTGAACATAAGGGGAATTGCCGCCTGGGTCACACGGATAAATCGGCCGTAGCGGAACATGTTTACCAGGAAGGTCGTCATGAAATAAAATTCAGCGAGACGAGCGTCATATCCAAAACCTCGCATTATTATGCACGCTTGTATAGAGAGGTTATCGAGATTGATAAACATCGTAATAATTTTAACAGGAAAGACGAACTGGATAAAATTTGGATGTCAGAGTTGCACCGCAAGCGTGACGATCGATTACTTTCAATCGAGAATGTTGGCATTACCAGAGACAATCTCATAGCCGACGCCACGTGATCGACAGGGGCGCCCTCTATAGTGCCTATATAATCAGCGCTTCCTCGAGTTCTCTTCGCAGTTCGCCGCTTTACCTCCGAGGATGTCTCCCGCAGTCGGAGACGAAACGTCAGGAGAGAGTTTTATTCTTCGACCACGGCCTATCAGCCCGGAAGTTTTAAGTGAAGAAAATAAAGGCTACTCTTCTGAAGCATTCTGTACAACGTTTGCCTCGATACGACACGTCCAGGGGATGTTGTGAGGTCAGATGCCAGTTGCAGTGCATTACTAAGGCTGTACCGTCGCGCTCCCTACAGCCCAATAATGGACCACTCTTTCTGACGTCAGAAGTGCTCGGCTCTGTCCTGGTCTCCGCGATGCAGTTTCGGTCTCTATAAACTGTCGCCTCATCCGAGAAACAACACAACGATTCACATTAAGCCATAGGGCCACGTCAATTTGCGACTCTCGTGCTTCCATTCTTCCTCCGCAGCAGAGTGTCTCGTTGGCGTCTTCTCTGTGCCGTACTGCACCGTCTGTGAATGTGTACACAGCGATTGTGGATATGGGACTACCATGCAAACACTACCCCGCTTGATAGATGCCACGACGTCATTGCTGGCGTGGTTGTCCGTTGATTGGAATGCCGTCTTCCGTGTAGAACACGATCTTAACGACATCTGCTGACAGTTTGTATGATTACATCGTGAATCAGACACACGACGGGGAAATAGCAGTTTGTTGCTTTTAATTCTAGAAACAAGTGTACTTCGTGATCGCCAATCCTGACGTTAAGTTTCTCGCTGTTCTCATTTCTGCTACATTAATACGTCCTTTCTTCCATTTACTCTCAATCCATATTCTGTACTCATTACACTGTTCATTCCATTCAGCAGCTCTTCTACTGTCCGCCCCCGGTAGCTGAGTGGTCAGCGCGACAGACTGTCAATCCAAAGGGCCCGGGTTCGATTCCTGGCTGGGTCGGAGATTTTCTCCGCTCAGGGACTGGGTGTTGTCCTAATCATCATCATTTCATCCCCATCGACGCGCAAGTCGCCGAAGTGGCGTCAAATCGAAAGACTTGCTCCAGGCGAACGGTCTACCCCACGGGAGGCCCTCGTCACACGACATTTCATTTCAGCTCTTCTACTTTTTCTCCACTTTCACTGAGAATAGCGGTGAATCAGCGAATTTTATCATTGATATCCTTTCACCTGGGAATGGTATCTTGCCGTTAAGCGACATTGGGGATCCTGTGCGACTACAACGTGTATAGAGGCGGAATGTTGTTTCATTCGCTTTGTGGATGGAAGGAAACATTTCTATTAGACACAGGCGCACACGTATTAGTGGCAGGATTGGACATTTTAGGAAAGAGGCAATTAATACCACCGCCATATAATTTACGTGGAGTGGGTAGTAGTGACGTAAGTGCGCCGAGATTAGATTTTCTGTGTGTACATCACCCTAAAATTTACTTTGGACAGCATACATTGGAACTCGGTGGGGCATTAATTTTGTTGAGCCCAACCTACATAGGTAGGTATGATCATCAAAATAAAATAAGAGAAATCAGAGCTCGAACAGAAAGGTTTAGGTGTTCGTTTTTCCCGCGCGCTGTTCGGGTGTGGAATGTAGAGAGATAGTATGATTGTGGTTCGATGAACCCTCTGCCTCTGTGAATTGCAGAGTAATCATGTAGATGTAGATGAGGTTACAGAAAGGCATGATCAATTTGTAAAAGTTATTAGGACATCAGAAAACAACAAGCAGTCGCATAAAGAAGAGATGAACGGGGGGGGATATGACTTGACATTCATTTAGAAAATTGAACACTGTATCAGAAGTAAATTCTCAAAGTGTTCTACACAGAAAGTGTATAACCGGTCTACACTGCAAGTACTGAAACACGGATGGAAAGCGCTCAAACAATTCAAAAATTGAGGTTTGTCCAACGGGCAATGAAAAGATGTGTGTTGGGCATAACAAGAAGGTGCAGAATAACGAAGGAATAAGGAAAAAGACAGGAGCTGAGGGTGTGGTAGTGACTGTTACGAAACTGAATTGGAGACCGGCTCGATATATAGCGAGACGAAACAATGGAGTCAGGGCGTTCTGTACTGTATTCCTCGTGGCGGAAAGGACCTAGAGAGCGACCTAAGATGATGGAGTCACGACGTAGGGAAACAAGCAGGACAATCTTGGATGCGGAAACCTGAAGACTGTAATCTATGGTGAAACAATAAGTGTACTGTAGCCATCAGCGACTGGTGATGACAATAATAATGATGGGCATAGGTATATTTTAAAGCCAGTTGACTGAAAGAGTGGAGCACTTGTACCAATGACTGCCCCACCCCCCCAAACGCCAACTCTGTTTCTCTCTGGGGAGGAGGGATGAAACAGCAATAAAGGAAAAATTTATTCGCGAGAAGTGCTTCTCATATTTACATCTTGCCAGTGATTCCCGTTGTCGCGGATCTTCTCAATGCTACACCGCCTGTTCGTTCTCGATATTTGGCCCCGTTTATGACTTGAAGGAAGAAATCTCAAGAATCTGGAAACCGTAAATACTGGTTACAGGCTGGGGGTGGGTTTTATGGCGCGACCTTATCTGCCGCCGTAAATCACATTCTGCAGGAACGTGAGAAACAGAGAGCCCTTTAGGGAGGGGGCTAAGGGCTGGCTGCACGTGCCACGCGCCGGGGCCACGTGGCCAGATAAGCGAGCAGCGCCTCTTCTATGGATGAAGTCCTAAGGTCACTGCCCCGTCCAGTGGCTTACACGACGCTCCAACCGTCAGAGATTGGTTGCGTGTGAACTGCGTACACCACAGGGTTCCGCTTCGTTATGTTACCCAGCGATCTGCACCCCGAGCCCGCTTATCGACTAATCCGATAATCACCCCTTGACTCTCGCTGTCGAAACTTGTGAACGGCGGACAGTTCTTTACTCACATTCGAGAAAACGTCAACCCTACCACAACAAAGGTCAAAATTTAATAATGATTATGGTGTTGCTCACGGTGCTAAATACTGCATTTTCGGGCAACAACATAGTTATTATGTGGCAGGTGTCATTAGAGCACAGTTAATAAAGTCATTTCATGTAATAATAAATAAACTAGGCACTCGTCTTTTCGTGTTTCCCACGGTGGTCTCGTTGTAAAATCATGGCTCAATCGTCGAAAATCTAGGTGGTGGTGGTGATTACAAGCTCGGATGCAAAGAGGCCTAGGTTTTATTCTGCTATATTCAAAAGTTTATAGATGTGTTTCACAAACCATTCTTGAAGAGTAAACGTTTGAAAGTTAGCACAATGGTGATGTAAAAAATAATCAGCACTCCGAATTTAAGTTACACTTCCTTTTTATTGCAATATCGCGTAATACACAAAACATCACTTAACAATACAAAACATACTTGAAAACATCTTCCTCACTGTCAAAGTTCACATTTATAAGCTGACTACGTTATGCGTCTTTCCAACATGACGTCCAACACTTGATTTTCTCAAGGTCCGACTCTCTAACAAACTACTAATCGCTTACGCGCCCAAAAATCAAGAGTTAAAAGTACGTCAAAGATCATAGTGACAAAAGAAAGAATACACATAAGAATAATATCATTACAATATAAACATATCGATGTATCAAAGTACCTCTACATTAATGAAATAAAATCTGAATGTTGTATCAGAAATATGTTAACTACTTTACAGAAACACAGTAGAATATTGTTGGTATCGAGAGGTTCAGGTGAGGAGCCGTAATGGTTACGTAATTCAAGTACTATTACACTGATAATACACTCAATTTTACTCACTTTCTTTTACCCACTGCTCATGTAGGTGTTTCACATTCCCGCTTCATCATGTACTATATATGGTATCATCGCCCGTCGATACCACAAAGGAGGCAATCGATTCTAATACAGAAGCTGGCAACGAAGAGTTAAGGAGCGGTCGCTAGAGGAAGATAGAAAGGCAAGCGCCGAAAAATCACTGGTCGCGGAAATTCTCATGGCTACGACATCCAATCGAAAGAAGTTTTCATCAGTTCTGAAACAGCTATTAATAAAGCAGTGGACAGCATATCAGGGGCTCTCGGTTTCATATTGTACAGTCTCCTTGGCGGAGGACACAGGAGCTACGAAAGTGTATAAGCAATCTCCCAATCAGCCAGACAGTTATTACTTGAAAAACTTCTTCGGACTGCCTTTCTTTAGTCCAGATGAGGTGAGGGGGTGCTCCACTGTTATCCCCGGTCAACGGGTGTAAGAAGACGGAGGAACATGCGTTGAAGCAGAACCGTGAAATAGCAAAATTTGCCGACTACGTTTTGCTTGTTTCCATCCGCTATCTGGGCCGAACACTCGCCCACCTGCAACCGTACCACAAGCAGTCGTGAAGCTTTCCATTCCAAGCTAAACGATTCGTTTTATTCTGCCCATCCGCCTGTCTACTGTCTTGCGAATATTCTGCTTGGGGTGCAAGCAGATACATGTGAAAATCAGTAATACGAACAGTGCCAAGCGCCCAAAGAAACTGTAGAGAAGGAAGCATTTTTACGAGAGCAGATGGAAGAATGGAGGAAAGGAGTCACCGATCGGTTCGTTTTTGTTTAAAGACTTAGCTTGAAGTTTTTGCGCCAAAAGCTGAAGAAGAAGCTTAGTTTTGACGATTTGATGTATGTCAGAGTTGTGTTTGTTGACAGATGTTTTGGTTGTTATTTCGTTGGCGAATATTGGAGACAATCAGCTAACTTCCTCAGTTTACCCCTGTTCGCCGTTCACATAATTAAGGGAAGGCTGTCCGCAGTACACAAGTTGTGCAGAGATTTGTGTCGCACGCACTATTGCTCTCGCTCCCATTCGCCGTGCGTCCCTTGGAATGTCGCTCAGAGTTCAGTACCCCGAAGACATACGGTGCTTAACACGTAACGATCCTTGCTCCCCCCTAGTCCACGTCAGGAGTAGCCACAAGCTCCGAGCCAACTCCTGACCCTCAGTGCCATTATCAATGCGGCAGGCGCTTGATGTGGCGACAGCATATGTAATGCACAGTGAATAAGCATCAGTTGTAACTGGAAATGGGAATGCCGTGTGGCTAGGGCCTCCCGTCGGGTAGACGGTTCGCCTGGGTGCAAGTCTTTCGACTAGACGTCACTCCCGTGACTTGCGTGTCGATAGGGATGAGATGGTTATTGAGCAATGGCGTTTTCTACATCTACATGATTACTCTGCAATTCACATTTAAGTGCTTAGCAGAGGGTTCATCGAACCACAATCATACTATCTCCCTACCATTCCACTCCCGAACAGCCCGCGGGCAAAACGAATACCTAAACCTTTCTGTTCGAGCTCTGATTTCTCTTATTTTATTTGATGATCATTCCTACCTATGTAGGTTCGGCTCAACAAAATATTTTCGCACTCGGAAGAGAAAGTTGGTGACTGAAATTTCGTAAATAGATCTCGCCGCGACGAAAAACGTCTTTGCTTTAATGACTTCCATCCCAACTCGCGTATCATATCTGCCACACTCTCTCCCCTATTACGTGATAATACAAAACGAGCTGCCCGTTTTTGCACCCTTTCGATGTCCTCCGTCAATCCCACCTGGTAAGGATCCCACACCGCGCAGAAATATTCTAACAGAGGACGAACGAGTGTAGTGTAAGCTGTCTCTTTAGTGGACTTGTTGCATCTTCTAAGTGTCCTGCCAATGAAACGCAACCTTTGGCTCGCCTTCCCCACAATATTATCTGTGTGGTCTTTCCAGCTGAAGTCGTTCGTAATTTTAAACACCCAGGTACTTAGTTGAATTGACAGCCTTGAGAATTGTACTATTTATCGAGTAATCGAATTCCAACGGATTTCTTTTGGAACTCATGTGGATCACCTCACACTTTTCGTTATTTAGCGTCAACTGCCACCTGCCACACCATACAGCAATCTTTTCTAAATCGCTTTGCAACTGATACTGGTCTTCGGATGACCTTACTAGACGGTAAATTACAGCATCATCTGCGAACAACCTAAGAGAACTGCTCAGATTGTCACCCAGGTCATTTATAGAGATCAGGAACAGCAGAGGTCCCAGGACGCTTCCCTGGGGAACACCTGATATCATTTCAGTTTTACTCGATGATTTGCGCCTATTACTACGAACTGCGACCTTCCTGACAGGAAATCACGAATTCAGTCGCACAACCGAGACGATACCCCATAGGCCCGCAGCTTGATTAGAAGTTGCTTGTGAGGAACGGTATCAAAAGCCTTCCGGAAATCTAGAAATACGGAATCAACTTGAGATTCCCTGTCGATAGCGGCCATTACTTCGTGCGAATAAAGAGCTAGCTGCGATGCACAAGAACGATGTTTTCTGAAACCATGCTGATTACGTATCAATAGATCGTTCCCTTCGAGGTGATTAATAATGTTTGAAAACAGTATATGCTCCAAACCCCTACAGCAAACCGACGTCAATGATATAGGTTTGTAGTTCGATGGATTACTCCTACTACCCTTCTTAAACACTGGTGCGACCTGCGCAATTTTCCCATCTGTAGGTACAGATCTATCGGTGAGCGAGCGGTTGTATATGATTGCTAAGTAGGGAGCTATTGTATCAGCGTAATCTGAATGGAACCTAATCGGTATACAATCTGGACCTGAAGACTTGCCCGTATCAAGGGATTTGAATTGCTTCGCAACCCCTAAGGTATCTACTTCTAAGAAACTCATGCTAGCAGCTGTTCGTGTTTCAAATTCTGGAATATTCCATTCGTCTTCCCTGGTGAAGGAATTTCGGAAAACTGCGTTCAATAACTCCGCTTTAGCGGCACTGTCGTCGGTAACAGTACCATCGGCACTGCGCAGCGAAGGTATTGACTGTGCCTTTCCGCTTGTGTACTTTACATATGACCAGAATTTCTTCGGATTTTCTACCAAATTTCGAGACAATGTTTCGTTGTGGAACCTATTAAAGGCATCTCGCATCGAAGTCTGTGCTGCAGTTCCAGCGTATTTGCAAGTACCTCGCCTTCGCGCTCTTATCTTGTGGTGCGCACTGACTCTTGGCTGCCTTATCTTTTCTGGAGGAGTTAACTGGAGGCTCTCGCGAAGGACGTGAAAAGTTGGTGTTCGCTGTTACCTGAGGCCGGAGTACGCTTGTAGTGGAGCGGGAGCCGACCACGTGCGTGGGGCAGCCTGGTTTCCTGTCGTCTGTGAGGAGGCTTGTGGCTGCCTTGGGTTGAGTGCTGCTCGTTCCGAACACGGCTGTCTACGGTCGTCCGCTGCCTTATTGCCGCATGCTGTACCCGACGCAAGCCATATCGGACCTCCAGAGAAAAGTTAAGTGACACTGTACTTCGGACATGTGTGTGAAGATATTGAGGGCTGCTATCTCACTTCTGCTAACTGTAAGCGCATGGGTGTTACCATGGAAGTAAAGGTGTGCCTATGAAGAGTTCATGGTGTTCAAGACAGGTGTTAAATATTAATATAATAACGATCGTGCCTATTCCAGCTCGCGGGAAATGGTTGTTTTATGTAATACGTAATCAGCTGCAAGGCCGTAATCTGTTTATCAAATATACTACATTCGAGTGTTTGGTAGTATTAGCGCAGTGAGTCCCAGTAAAGCCTATAATGAAATTTTCAGAATTGTGCTCGTTACGATTATCACTGAACAGTGGGGCATAAGAGTTCGCGTAATTTGTTGATTGGCGACTCCATGGAGTGCTGTGTGCACAACGACCATATATGTTAAATTAAGAGGAAGGTCAGCGTTGGCCATAATATTGATGTTTTATTGACAGCAGAATCGATTTTCGATCACACAGTGATCATTTTCAGTGCTGTACAAATTAAACTCAGACACTGGTATCAAGTTATCTATGACCAAAACTGAGAAGCGGTATTGTGATTGCTTCTCAGTTTTGGTTATTGATAACTTCATACCAGTGTCTGAGGTCAATTTGTACAGCACTGAAAATGATCACTATGTGATCGAAAATCGATTCTGCTGTCAATAAAACATCAATATTACGGCCAACGGATTGGATTGTTCCGGGAAAAAGACCAAACAGCGAGGTCATCGGTCTCATCGGATTAGGAAAGGAAGTCGGCCGTGCCCGTTCAAAGGAACCATCCCAGCATTTTCCTGGAGCAATTTAGGGAAATCACGGAAAAACTAAATCAGGATGGCCGGACGCAGGATTGAACCGTCATCCTCCCGTACGGCCAACGCTGACCTTCCTTTTAATTTCACGTAATTTAATTGTGATTGTAAGTTTTTTTAATATCCTAATTTCAGGCCGTTCTCCTTAAGGTTATTGATAAGATTTGTGCTGTTTGTTGTACCTTGCCCGTGTAATTCATTCGTAGTGGGGCGAAGGCAGGGTGCCGTTTTACTAGCGAATAATTTAACCTGTTATTTAATATCTTTTGGTGGTTGTTTACATTGTGCCTGCGGACCTGTTCTGTGCGCTTGTTAAATGTTACAGCTGGCTGGCTGGCTGCTGTTTTGGAGTAAGCGCTACCTTTCCACCTATGGGTACCTGGGCTGTGAAATCCTGGGTAGCGGCAGGTGACTGCGGCTCGAAGCTCGAGAAGTGGGTCTTGTACCAACTGCCGCCTTCCGTCTTTCGCCTTGGCTTCTCCAAGTTAAGTTTTCGTTCTGCCTTCGATCGACATGGCGTCACTCCTCGCTAATTAATTCTGGCGCTAATTATATTTACTTGAGTATTTATTATATTTATTAAACCTTGTCTCAAGAGGAACATACAGTCGTGAAAGGTTGTTGGTGTGCTACTCTTCGTAAGACTTTGCGCTGACTACTTGTGTTACTGGGCGTTGCAGCCGAAGTTTCAAACCTTAGTAAGCCTTAGTGATGTTGATTGACTCTTGAGTGTGAAACAAGTACCTCTGTATTAACTTCATCCTGCTATTTTTTGGGTGCACCTCTGGCAGGTTGTAATTTAGGTAAATGTTTTTGAGAACATCAGTTCTTGGTACCGAAGACTAGTCACAAATATTGTGTGTCTTAATTTAAGCCGTCTGGCGCATAATTATCAGTGGTTTTAAAATTTTCTTATATATAAGACAGACTTTCTTTCATAAAAAGACATTGGTAGCAGATTCACTAAATTCTTGTGACTTACTATACTTATTACCGAAAGTAATCAGGATTAAGATATTGTTGTTTTAAAGGAATTTGTTGATACGATTGTTAAATAAAACGATTGATAACAAAAGGGGTCCAGTCCTTCCTATTGTTTCCCTATTCCCTAGTAGAAGACCATTTCAGTTATGATAAGGACAACACAACACCCCGTCCCTAAGCGGAGAAAATCTCCGGCCCAGCCAGGAACCGAACCCGGGCTGGTAGGTATGACGTTCCGTCGCGCTGACCACTCAGCTGCCAGTGGTGGACATTAACTGTAACTAATATAATCAAATAAGGAAAGCCAGCTCATTTCGACAAACCACTCAAAGAAACTCGCATCAATCAACTATCATCATATCTACATCATAATATAATTTCCGATACGAACAGCTATCTGAGGATGAACTTCTCTTTTCGAAATCAGTAGCGGCGGTAATCTATCCCAAATAAATGGCATTATTAACAGCGGCTGGTTCCTGTTTTACTCTATTGTATGACTCAACTTTTATATGGGTTAGCGTCATTAAGGAAGATTTTGAGATTAAGAAAGAGTTCTGAACAAATAAGACAGCAACAGCGCAACTTGCTCACCCATCTGTAGTCACTGTCTCACTATCGATAAGGTCTGTTAATTATCTGGTTTCGTGGTGGCATTACTTATTTACAGTGTGTATGTTGTCTTTTTGCATATGACGTGCCTTGTTTTCTAGCTGGCGTTGTTCCAACCACTGAGAGTTCAAGTTCTCTTGCACAGCGCTCTCCAGTTTCAATCATACCTTGAAAATGAAGGGTTGTTCACCTATCGAAATGCCGACGATTGACTAGGACGTTACCTGCTGCATTTCGCTGATTAGTTTGAACATTCGATACGCCGGCAGGATCTCCATTTTTGCGTCAACTATTGGTTACTGACCAACTGTAACATATCTTAATTATAGGATGGATGTATAGCCACCTCGGTCGCACAAAATTATTGTGAAATTGACCATGGCTTCGACAGCACTAAGGCGGTCTTCAGCAGAATAAAAATTACATAGAAGTACGTAAAACATTCTCGGTTTTTCTTGCCTCGTCAGTTCTGGATAACATCTCAAGTTTTCAGCTGAACAGTGATACCACCTCCACGCTGACTAAAATGTCATTTGGACCAACTCTTATCTGTTTGATTTTCTCAGTGAACATTTGGGAATTTTTGTTGTGATGTTCACACCAGCCGACTACAGGAGTTATCAACTTTGTTAGGTATTTGGCCAGCTTGTAAGTAGGAGAACCAAATGCACTGACAATAGGTCTCATGGGAGCATTATCCTTGTGGATATTCGATAGTCCGTAAAACCTGGGCGGTCTAGGAGCTCGGATTCTGAGATTTTTTTGTAACATCGTCTAAGCTGTGCATGGAAACGAGGG
Source organism: Schistocerca americana (assembly GCF_021461395.2). NCBI lineage: Eukaryota > Metazoa > Arthropoda > Insecta > Orthoptera > Acrididae > Schistocerca > Schistocerca americana. Next base: position 1,261,891,570 of record NC_060119.1, read on the forward strand.
CTTCATGCAGAGAAGCAGCAGAGACGTTCCTTCCAAGGTTTACGTTCCAACGGAAGCGGTAGAGCCACCGGCGCACACATTGACACCGTCTGCGACAGCAGTACGTAATCGCCGACCAATCATAAGCCGACCAATCAGAAGCCCTTCACGGGATATATATATACATATATATTGATTATTGTAGTCAGGTTTTTAATATCTTCTTATTGTAGTAGCGGAACTTAGAAAAAGTAAAATTTTACCATGAGTGAGAAGTGTGGGCTTTGCCGTAGGTTCGTGAGTAGTGGATTGCGGTGTGAGACTTGTTCGAAGTATTTTCACTGGGGGGAATGCAGTGGGGAAGCCAGTGGGCATTCTGGTGAGATCCTCTCCTGGAACTGCAGGTTATGTAGCAAGAGTAAGTTGATAGAGGAGCAGGAGCGTAAGATCTGTGCCCTTCAGGTGCAGTTGAAAAACGCACAGGAGGAGCTAGATAGGATGAGGAGGGAGAAGGGGGTTGGGGAATGGGAGCTGGCTGTTGGCAAGAGATCTGCTAGGAGAAGAAGATTTTCACATGGTTTTACTATTGGTGTTTACAATAGACATGACCAACTGTCAGAGTCTAGTGGAGAGGAATCTCTAGTAGCTGTAGAAAGTATGCAGCAGACCTCAGTAGTTACGGTGGCTAGAACAGTAGAAAAGTCGAAGAGGAAGAAGAAGGTTCTGCTGTTAGATAGTTCTCGTGGCAGAGGTGTAGGCCAGCAGTTGCAGGTAGTGCTGGGGAGTGAGTACCAGGTCACCAGCATTGTGAAGCCTAATGCAGGATTGGCTCAGGTGACTGTTAACATAGGGGGGTTATGTAGGGATTTTACTGAAGAGGATGAGGTAGTGATTGTGTGGGGGGCTGGTAATAGTATTGATAGGGATGGTGAGTATAACATAGGTGGTGACCTGGAAAAGATAGCCACTCAGACTGGCAACACGAATGTGCATTTCGTGGAACTGTTTCAGCGTCACGATCGGCCTCATCTTAACACAGCCGTCAAGAGTAATAACATGAGACTTGGGGGTGCGCTGATGACAGAAAGCATGGGTCACATTTCAGTGGTGTCGGTGGAGTCTATCAGCAGGACGGGTTTCACTAGACATGGCCTGCACCTCAACAGGTATGGGAAGGGGAGGTTGGCAAAGGTTATAGGTGACAGCATAGGTGGGGTTGGTGGGATCACTCATGGGAAAATTACTGCAGTAGTGGGTGTTAGAGCTGCGCCTTTTTTAGATTGAAGTCAACTGATAGGTATTCCTGCTTAAGGGAAGTCTCTCTAACAAAGGAACCACTTTTGACAAAGCTTAGGTATCCGAGTAATGAGGGAATTAGTACATTTCATCAAAATATACAAGGTATTAGAGATAAAGTTAGTGAACTGCTTATAGATGTTGACTCTGAAATTATTGGTATATCTGAACACTTCTTAAATAAGGAGATAATTCAGAGGCTTCCTTTACCAGGATACAGTTTGGCTGGCAGCCTTTCGAGGAGCTCTTTGCGGTGTGGGGGAGTACCCATGTATGTGAAAAACGGCATCCCATTTGAGTCAATTGATGTTTCAAAGTACTGCACTGAAAAGGTGTTTGAACGTTGTGCAGGTGTGGTTAAATTTAACGGAGCAGACCCCGATTTCACAACATTTTTGCTAAAGCTAGAGGAGGTTCTTGGTTCACTTTATAGGAAATACAAAAAGTTTGTTGTATGTGGTGACTTCAATATTAATTGTATAAGTGACTGTGCAAGGAAGAGGATGCTGGTAGACCTCCTTAATTCATATAATCTTATGCAAACCGTATTCTTTCCTACGAGAGTGCAAGGGAACAGTAGAACAACCATAGACAACATTTTTGTTCATTCCTCATTACTAGAAGGGCATTCTGTTAGCAAAAAGGTGAATGGCGTTTCAGATCATGATGCACAAATTTTAACTCTAAAAGATTTTTGTGCTGCATCACGTGTTAAATATAGTCATCAGCTGTTTAGGAAAGCTGATGCAGTTGCTGTAGAGACATTTGTAAACCTCATCAAGGAACAAGAGTGGCAAGATGTTTATAGTGCTGATACAGTAGACGATAAATACAATGCTTTTCTCAAGACTTTTCTCGTGCTCTTTGAAAGTTGCTTTCCGTTAGAACGTTCAAAACAGGGTACTAGCACAAACAGGCAGCCTGGGTGGCTGACTAAAGGGATAAGAATATCTTGTAGAACAAAGTGGCAATTATATCAAAACGTTAGAAACAGTCAAAATCTAAATGCAGCAGCCCATTACAAACAGTATTGTAAAGTGCTTAAAAATGTTATTAGGAAGGCAAAAAGTATGTGGTATGCAGATAAAATAGCTAAGTCTCAGGATAAAATTAAAACCATATGATCAGTAGGAAAGGAAGTGGCTGGTCTGCAGAGACAGGTTGAGGATATAGAATCAGTGCGTAGTGGGAATGTCCGTGTTACTGATAAGTCGCATATATGTACAGTATTTGATAATCACTTTCTGGATATAGCAGGTGAACTAAATAGAAACCTAGTCCCAACAGGGAATCATATAGCGCTCGTAGAAAAAAGTGTTCCGAGACTGTTACCTGAAATGCTCCTCCATCATACTGACAAGAGGGAGACTGAGTTAATAATTAAATCACTAAAGACCAAGAACACTCATGGATATGACGGAGTATCTAGCAGAATACTGAAGTATTGTTCTATGTATGTTAGCCCAGTACTTAGCTTTAGGAGTGGTCGGTTTCCTGACCGATTAAAGTACTCGGTAGTGAAGCCACTTTATAAAAAGGGAGACACTGATAATGTTGACAATTTTAGACCTATTTCTATGCCATCGGTGTTTGCTAAAGTTATCGAGAAGGTTGTATATACAAGGTTACTGGAGCATTTAAATTCACATAATTTGCAGTCAAATGTACAGTTTGGTTTTAGAAATGGCTTAACAACTGAAAATGCTATAGTCTCTTTTCTCTGTGAGGTTTTGGACGGATTAAATAAAAGGTTGCGAACGCTAGGTGTTTTCTTTGATTTAACGAAGGCTTTTGGCTGTGTTGACCACAAAATATTACTGCAGAAGTTGGACCATTATGGAGTAAGGGGAGTAGCTTACAATTGGTTCGCCTCTTACTTTAAGAACAGAAAGCAGAGGGTAACTCTCCGCAATATTGAGAGTGGTAGTGATGTTCAGTCCCAATGGGGCACTGTTAAGTGGGGCGTTCCCCAAGGGTCGGTGCTGGGCCGCTGCTGCTTCTTATTTATATAAATGATATGCCTTCTAGTATTACAGGTGATTCAAAAATATTTCTGTTTGCTGATGACACCAGCTCGATAGTGCAGTATCTTGTGTGTAATATTGAAACAGTATCAAATCATGTAGTTCATGAAATAAGTTCATGGCTTGTGGAAAATAATTTGATGCTAAATCACAGTAAGACTCAGTTTTTACAGTTTCTAACTCACAATTCAACAAGGAAAGATATTTGATCAGCAATGTGCACATTATAAGCGAGACGGAACAGTTTAAGTTCCTAGGCGTTCGGATAGATAGTAAGCTGTTGTGGAAAGCCCATGTCCAGGATCTTGTTCAGAAACTAAATGCTGCTTTATTTACCATAAGAACAGTATCTGAAATAAGTGACACTTCAACACGAAAAGTAGTCTACTTCGCATATTTTCATACGCTTATGTCGTATGGTATTATTTTTTGGGGTAATTCTTCCGATTCAAAAAGGGTATTTTTGGCTCAAAAACGGGCTGTTCGAGCTATATGTGGTGTAAGTTCGAGAACCTCTTGTCGACCCCTATTCAATAGTCTGGGAATTCTGACATTGCCCTCACAGTATATATCTTCGTTAATGTTGTTTGTTGTTAGCAATATTAGCCTATTCCAAGAGTTAGCAGCTTTCACTCAGTTGATACTAGGCAGAAATCCAATCTGCATGTGGAATGCACTTCCTTGACTCTTGTGCAGAAAGGAGTGCAGTATGCTGCTGCATCCGTTTTCAATAAGCTAGCACAAGAACTCAAAAATCTTAGCAGTAGCCCAAACGCTTTTAAGTCTAAACTGAAGAGTTTCCTCATGGCTCACTCCTTCTATTCTGTCGAGGAGCTCCTGGAAGAGCTAAAGAATTAAGCAAATTCCAGTGTTACATTGTTGATTTTCTTTATTTAAACTTACGACTTGTCACTTGAATATGTCTTTTTTATATTTCATTTTATCTGTTTCTAATATCGTGTTATAATTTCATGTATTGACTCGTTCCATGGCAATGGAGACTTCTCCTTAATTTGGTCCCACGGAACAAAAATATATATATATATATATATATATATATATATATATATATATATATATATATATAAAGGCAGCAGCAGCAGTGAAGACTGTCAGTTGCTCCTGACGATGGAGGTAATCGTCGAAAGCTTGAGATTTTATCCAGAACTGACGCGACAAGAGAACCGAGAATGTTTTACATATAAGTGCCGTCACGAAAAAAAACTTCGTTCCCACATTACACAGAATTACACGTAATTGCACCATGAGTGAAAAATATCTGAGCAAAAGTGCTCTCGTCAAAATGGCTCTGAGCACTATGGGACTTGACATCTTAGGTCATCAGTCCCCTAGAACTTAGAAGTACTTAAACCTAACTAACCTAAGGACATCACACACATCCATGCCCGAGGCAGGATTCGAACCTGCGACCGTAGCAGTCCCGCGGTTCAGGACTGCAGGGCCTAGAACCACACGGCCACCGCGGCCGGCCCTGCTCTCGTCAAATAGAAATTGGTGTGATTACATGTAATACCATGTAATTTTTATCCTGATGAAGACCGCCTTAGTGCTGTCGAAACCATGGTCAATTTCACAATAATTTTGTGCAACCGAGGTGGCTATATAGACATCTTGTAATTAAATTAACGCACGGTTGCTTGACCTCAGCCAATTAAAATGTTGTAGTATATGTGTTAACTGTGTGAGCCGACGATACTGGATAAATAAGCAACTTCCGTCGCGGCATGGAATTCCTGTTTCATTATCACGATGCGTGGGTGGTGAATACAGAGAGCCCAATTCTAGTTATGGCGCTGATAGTGTCTCTTGGGTACTCTGAAGCAAACGACAACGTCTATATGAGCTGGATGCACTTTCCTCTATTACGGCAGCCGAGCTGATGGCCATTTTGGAAGTCCTGCTATTCGCACAGCCGAGCACAGCAGACACCCAGTCATAATTCTGATAGACATGTCAACCCTAAAATTGATTAGTAACCATCATAATAGTTGTAACGACTTCACAGTTGCAGCAGTTATCGAGGTTGTGATCGTGATGGTATGGATCAAAGGCCGCTCTGGTATACCAGGAAATGAACAAGTAGCTGTGCTAGGAAAGCAAGCATCTCTACATGGAGCTATTAAATACTATGAACTCCCTTTCACCGATATGATATCCATGCTCAGAACGCGGCTGACATCGAACTGGCAAGAGCAATAGTCGAGAACATCCAAAATCAAAGGCAGCCACTACGTAGTAATTCATCTTATGTTCCAAGACTACCATGGTATAATAAGACCCGAACATCTGGAAGCTTCACCACAGTTATAGCCCGACTGAAGTTTAATTAATGGAAGTTTAACAAACGCCTCAATCTAAGCCTCACTCCCTATGTGTTTGCGAAGAAGGAGAAGATCCAAACAATACGTTCTTATTGTGTCCTCGGAACACGTATCACATCAACACCATTACGCGTACGGGTGCTTGGTCATTAGTTCCCAACCACCCTCCAAACCTTTAATTTTTTTTTTGTATTTGTGGGGATTCACAGCCTCCAGATGCTTAAGAATACTATGTTAAAAGGTGTCACTTTAGTGTGGATCCTTTCGTAAAATGACGGAATATAGCTACTGTTTACTTGGAATTAAGAGTGATTTGAAAATGACATGAAATAAAGATATTACATATGTACTTGACAATGACGCTTAGTCGAAATTAGCTGAACGCACGGTGAAATAAACAACGCATTACAGCCAACTACAGACAATGTTTACGGTTGTTAAACCTTCAAGCCTTGTTAGCATCCAAAGGTATACCAATATATAAAATGTATGAGTTAGTTAACAGTACCGCCATGCAAATATAGCGCCCTCCGGTTGGTAATTCGAGTACCAGGAGAAGACCGTAGCACAATTAACAACAACAACAACAACAAAAATGTTCAAGTGTGTGAAATCGTATGGGACTTAACTACTAAGGTCATCAGTCCATGACTACAGTGCGTGAGACCGCTCGGCTAATCCCGCGCGGCCACAATTAACAGACCATATCCCCACGTACTATTTAGTAGGATGTGGAACGCGCGGGCTATAAATGTATGTCACTATGTTCGTACTATATGTACGTGTCAGCCTACTGATGTATCTGTACGTATAGATTTAATAGCCTTATATGGCTATTGTATACTGACGTCCTGTTGTGTCTAGATGGTACTCATCGACCTGCACAAATATTCACGCACCTAGCTGCAGCTTTTGAAGCAGTTCTTACAGTATTTAACAAAAGAACATTTTACTGTTAATTTAGATACAGAATCACAAATATGGATTGACTTGGAAACATCCCAAATGTGTATCAACGGCGTTTTATCATTGTTTATTGTGTTACCAGTATTTTTATAGCATATTACTTCTGTTAACCTCTGTTACATTTTCATCTTGTTTAATCGTTTTAATATGCTGTGGTTGTGAAATTTGTTTTATTTAGGAATACATCCTTTTTTAAGCGTACGACAGTATGAGTTGAACAAATGTATGCTCTACGCTGTCAAAACAAATTGAAGAATCGAATTTCCAGTGTTAAATGGCTGTATGGACAAGTACAGAGGGCTAATAAATAAAAAAAAAACCATGTCTGTACTATAGTATGCTTCCGTTGTTTGATTCATAAATACATCACTGCTGTCATCCGCAAAGAGATAAGCTAACACAGTTTTCTCGTTAAAAAATTTTTGCAATTCCTTCTTTCAACTCGGTGGACGAAATCGAAACATTTTGAACGTAAACTCTGAGATGTAAATAAACCTGAACCATTCGCGGCGCTTTCATAAGGGCGCCCTTTTGCAGGTTCTTCCTTTGTACGCCGCCGTGGAGACGGAAGACGACGGCCGTTCGCTGGCAGAAGTCGCGAAGCGGCGAAATTTGCGGCGGGCTGCGACTGCGGCGGAAATTTAATAACGCAGACTGCGAGGCGTCCCCTGGTGACGTGAAGGATGCAGCCGCCGTTACGTGTGTTTAGCGGGTCGGCGGTGGGCGGTCGCGTCTACCTGGTGTAACGCAGCAGGTTGCAGGGGAGGTGAGGTCACGTACACACAGGCTGGACGTCGGCCGCAAACGCGGACCGTGCAGGCGGAACAGGGGGGACAATATGCGCGGGTCTAAGAATAAACCCGTGTCTTCACGTTCACTCTGCAATGCACAGTTAAGTGTTCGGTAGAAGGTTCACAGAACCATTTTTACACTATTCCTCGATCTTTCCACTCTCGAATAACAGGTTGGAAACTATCAACACCCAGGTCTTTCCGCGTGAGCTCTGAGTTCTCTTATTTGATTATGATGGTTATGTCTTTCTGTGTAGGCAGGAGACAAAAAAAATATTTTCTCGATGTTGTGACTGACAATTCGCAATTTACCACAACGCAACTTTTATTGATGTAAGTTCACAAGGTTGATGACTGAACATACAAACGAAAGGTAACAACAACGAAAAAGGCTGGTCCCGGCGGAGGTTCGATTCCTCCCTCGGGCATCGGTGTGTGTGTTTGTCCTTAGGATAATTTAGGTTAAGTAGTGTGTAAGCTTAGGGACTGATGACCTTAGCAGTTAAGTCCCATAAGATTTCACACACATCTGAATAACGAAAAAAGTCTCCTAATTGAGGCAACAAAAGTAATAGACGGCAGATCATCGAGTAAAACTGAAGTGATGTCAGGTGTTCCCCAGGGAAGCGTCCTGGGACTTTTGCTGTTCCTGATCTATATAAATGATCTGCCTGACAATCTGAACAGTTCTCTTAGGTTGTTCGCAGATGATACCGTAATTTATCGTCTAGTAAGGTCATCCGAAGACCAGTATCAGTTGCAAAGCGATTTAGAAAAGATTGCTGTATGGTGTGGCAGGTGGCAGCTGACACTAAATAACGAAAAGCGTGAGGTGATCCACATGAGTTCCAAAAGAAATCCGTTGGAATTCGATTACTCGATAAATAGTACAATTCTTAAGGCTGTCAATTCAACTAAGTACCTGGGTGTTAAAATTACGAACAACTTCAGTTGGAAAGACCAGATAGATAATATTGTGGGGAAGGCGAGCCAAACGTTGCGTTTCATTGGCAGGACACTTAGAAGATGCAACAGGTCCACTAAAGAGACAGCTTACACTACAATCGTTCGTCCACTGTTAGAATATTGCTGCGCGGTGTGGGATTCTTACCAGGTGGGATTGACGGAGGACATCGAAAGGGTGGAAAAACAGGCAGCTCGTTTTGTATTATCACGTAATAGGGGAGAGAGTGTGGCAGATAGGATACGCGAGTTGGGATGGAAGTCATTAAAGCAAAGACGTTTTTCGACGCGGCGAGATCTATTTACGAAATTTCAGTCACCAACTTTCTCTTCCGAATGCGAAAATATTTTGTTGAGCCCAACCTGCATAGGTAGCAATGATCATCAAAATAAAATAAAAGAAATCAGAGCTCCAACAGAAAGGTTTAGGTGTTCGTTTTTCCCGCGCGCTGTTCGGGAGTGGAATGGTAGAGAGATAGTATGATTGTGGTTCGATGAACCCTCTGCCAACCACTTAAATGTGAATTGCAGAGTAATCATGTAGATGTACTTCTCATTTTCCACAAAGGTTCGTGGCACACACACACACACTAGTAACGGTCCAATTCCGAGACGAAGACGTAATCTTCGAAGGTTGCAGTACACGAGGCCGGCATCTGGCGTCAACTGAACTTCGGGCCTGGTTCTAGCACCTATATAGCTGTCTCCAGCCTATCAGATTTCGGTGTATTGATACTTCCTGCAGGCCGTGGCTCTAGCTCCCCCTGCAGGAAGTAGTGCTCGGAATGTCTGTTTCCTCTATCTTGTGAGTAAATAGCCGGTGTTCACCATTGTGCTTATGGGTACGCCTTTGGGCATAGACAACCTCGTCCTCCGTGGTGTTATATGGGTTGCCGGCCCTCAGGGGCTACACTGGCTCCGGTATAGCACAGGAGAAAGTTGGTGATCCAAATTTCGTGAAAAGACCTCGCTGAACGTGTTACTGACTGTCTGTATCCGTGGCACCTTCCCTCGTGTTTCGCGATGATGCAAAACGTGCTGCTCTTCACTAAATTTTTTTTCTATGATCTCGATCAGTTCTACCTGGTAAGCACCCTATTCCGCACAGCAATAGTTCAGTACTTCAGAAGAGGGGTAGACAAGCGAAATACGGGCAGTCTCTTTGGTAGATTAGTTGCTTCTTCTAAGTGCTCTGCCAATAGAACGCATGCTTTGATTCGCCATCTCCACATAATTTTTTGTGTGATGGTTCCATCTTAGCCGGCCCTGTGACCGATCGGTTCTAGACGCTTCAGTCCAGAACCGCGCTGCTGTTACGGTCACAGGTTCGAATCCTGCCTCGGGCATGGATGTGTGTGATGTCCTTAGGTTAGTTAGGTTTAAGTAGTTTTAAGTCTAGGGGCCTGATTACCTCAGATGTTATGTCCTATAGTGTTTAGAGGTATTTCAACCAATTTTTTGTATTTGGTTCCATCTTAAGCTGTTTGTAATTTCAATCCTGAGGTAACTACATCTACGTACATACACTGCATCGGCCACCATATGGTCCATGGTGCGTTTTACCATTACTACTCCTTTTCCTGTTCCACTTGCAAACGGAGGAAGGGAAAAAGACTATCTATAGGCCTCCGTACAAGTCAATACTTTCTCTTTATCTTGTGAGCACGGTCCTTACGCGAAATCCACGTGGGCGGCAGAAGAATCGTTCTGTAGCCAGCCGCAAGTGCCGGTTCTTTAAATGTTCTGGATTTTATTCAGCGAAAAGAAAGTCTTCATTTCACGGATTCACATTTGAATTTACGAAGCATCTCCGTAGTATTCGCGTTTTCATCGAAACTACCGGTACTAAATTAACAGCGCGCCTCTGAACTGCTCCGCTGTATTCCTCCAGTGGTCGACCATCCAAGTTCCCTACTGCCGATCTTGCGTGCTCGTTCCATTTCACATCGCTTTTGCAACGTTATGCCTGCATATTTAAACAACGTGACTGTGCCAAGCAGCGGAACTCTAATTCTGTATTCTAATACTACAGTATTGTTTTTTCCTACTTATCTGCATTAAAATGTACCACACATTCAGGTCTCTTCCTGTTCTTCCACGGATGACGGGTGCGCTGTGACATCGAGAATGACTGCCTCCGTACGAAGTGATGTTTACACAGTTTCACCAGCAAGATCTCTACAAGCGTAGATCATAGCACTTCGTGTCTTGTTTCATGCTGGTCATATTGAGGAGAGATCTGAACTGTTGCCTTAGACAGTAAATGTTTCTATAAGAAATTAACTCCTTGCGTGGTTCAGGTTTCTTACAAAAATTTAACATGTTAATTCATTACATAACTACGTCTTAGAGTTGTATCTGCTTTTTGTAATGATTTGGCCTAGTAAGGACTACATGAAATAATTGATGTCTTCTTTCTTTTCTCCTTTCCCTCTGGCTACAATTTTTTCATTGTTTCCCTATATTGTTCTTTCTTCAGTACATATTGCGCCTGTTATTCTGCTCTGAACTTTTCTTCTGCTATTTCTTCCTCCGTTATTTCCATTTCGCTCACGTTTGCTTTAACGTCCACGTCATTAACGTTTTCGACTTTGTGTCAAAAAAAGTAAAAGTATTTTTGTTATTCTTTTCTCTTTTAGATTTTTTTTAAAAAGTTTTCATGAGCTACCATTCTTCTCTTGCTCATAATGTCTAATATTCATATAGTATCTTTCTACAAACTCTTTTATTACTGGATAAATTGCATTTTCCATTATCATATTTTGGTCCCCAGACTATTTTAATTTTCGTCTTCTCTATTACATCTAACTGGTTGACTGTGTTTAATGAAACGCAACCGTAAGTACAATCGCATTCTGGCACAGTAACAACGTTGAAGTGCTAGTGTTTTGTATGGATGTATAAAGGTTTCCTGTTGTACAAAGTTTTCGTTAACTGAAAAGCCGCCATGCGGTTTGAGGCGCCGTGTCACGAAGTGCGCAGCTCTTCCCGCCGGAGGTTCGAGTCCTACTGCGGCGGCGCGGTTCCTTCCGTCCCTTGCCGACGGACCTGCACCTACCTGTGAAGATTGTCTCAGCAGATCATCAGTTGGAAAGCCGAGCGAAACCTACTGTACTTCGACGTGAACCAGGCTGCAATTAAAGTCACTAATCTACGTTTCGGGAGAAAGTTTTCACACGAAATGAAGGGTTGGAAATTTTGTCCTCAATTAATATATTCCGAAACTTAGGTGTACAAGTATCACTGCCAAGACCGTGCTAGACTTAACACAGTCACTCCCAATCTCTTTCACTCACGTTAGCAAGTTTATGGTGTTGCATTTCCCGAAAACGTAATAGCTACAAAAATACGGATTGTTTTTTGATTGAGAATGCTCGCCAAATATTAAGTCTGTCGGTACCTAATGCAGTAACAGATTTTAGCCACCGACCTGCTCAATACGCCACGCGGAATTTGTCTTTTTCTCGTCACAAAATTCACTTAAAAATTCCGAATTTCTACATACCCATCGCCGGCCGCTGTGGCCGTGCTGTTCTAGGCACTTCTGTCCGGAACCGCGTGACTGCTACGGTCGCAGGTTTCTAATCCTGCCTCGGGCATGGATGTGTGTGATGTCCTTAGGTTAGTTAGGTTTAGGTAGTTCTTAGTTCTAGGGGACTGATGACCTCCGATGTTGAGTCCCATAGTGCTCAGAGCCATTTGAACATACCCATCGGGATAATTATGCCGTCACTTTACAACACGTTTGATGTATGAAACACTGCTAGATCCGGCAACTTATCGTTTCCATCGGAACTACTACTACACGCGTCCGAACTGTTTCATGGCTAGACTCCGTCTCTTCTCTAGCATACTCTAAGTCTTCTAATCCAACAGAGAAAGGCGCGCGAAGAATATTGCTTTACCACTGGTCAGTTTACTCAACAGCCAATAGCAAAACAACATTCTCCCGCGTCAGTCCGGGCTTTTCATCAATAACCAATCGCAAAATAGTAAACCTAACGACTGCACTTTTTACCGACGTAATTATCTAACATGCTGAAGTTTTGTTTATGCGTAAAGTTATTTACTGTTGTTATTTATACCTGAATTAACTTTCCCTTTACCATAAACTTACTTTACAAATCTATGCTACAAAAATCCCCTTTGTCCACATCCATACTTCTTCGAAATGTTCCCACACTAAATCCCACTACATAACTCGTTAAACAATTAACTTCATATTAATCTTAAACCACACTCACGCATCATTCCTACTGCTAAAACATTTATAACATTTTACTTACACAAAAAGACATAACACTTTATGAAAATACTAGAACAGTTTATGAAAAACATTCTATTACTTTAGTGCACTCTAGTGGGCACAATCTAAACTCAAATCACAGTCCCCTATGTTAGCTTCTTTGTATGAAGCATTCGGCTGTATTGTTTTACCTAGGTATTTTAACTTTTGTAGCCTTGTTTTATTTTCCTTATTTGGTTCCCATGTATTTCGGTGCTTCCTTCGTGACTGTCATATACTTTTTAAAAAAAAGTAACCAACTTCTGAAGAAACCTCTTCCAGGAGATTTATCTGGATTGTTGCATCTTCTATAGATCCGATGATGGCAACATCGTATGTAAAAGCCAAACAGTCCATGTACTCAAATTATCCCCTTTTCTCCGAATTACGATTTTTTAATAAATTCCTTCTTTTCCTTTTCTTCCGTTCACTGATTTTCATGTACACAACTAAACATCAATGGGGTCAATCCATCTCCTTGTCTTACACCAGCTTTGATCCCAAACGATTTGGAGGTTTTACCTAAGAATTTAATTTTGCACTTTCTGTCCGTTAGTGTTTTCTCTGTTTGAAGCTGTGCAGGTGTCAGTTTAAAACGCTTTCGGAGAGTTAAATAATGTTTCTCTTTAAAACTAATATTACATAAATGTTTTCCGCACTCACACTTCAGATTTGCTCCACCCAGGATCGTCCTCTTCTAGACCCTACCAGGGTACACTCGTAATTGCTGACCCAATTGGCTTTACAGTCTGTTTTGTAATGTTTTTGAAATACTTTTGTAGATCAATGGTAGGAGGAAAATTCCTCTGTAGTTGTCCGGGTGAGTTTTATCGCCTTTACTGAGGACTGATTGAATTAAGGTTGTTTTCCAATCTTCTGGTACACTTATTTCCCACACTTTTTGAAAGAGTCTGTGTAGCTTCTTGACTGTCCCGGCACTCCAATTCCTCACCTTTATGAATCTTCTCCGGGAACCTTATTTTACTTTATTTATTAAGGTTTAAGAGCTGGGAAGAGCCTTTCACTTGGCGGGTAAAAATCTGTTAGTGAATTTACTATTGTTCTCGTTACAATGAATCCTGACCCCAAATGTGGAATCCCTTTTCGCATTGGATTCCATGCTTTTTTCCTTTGAGAATCTTATGTCTCTCTCATTCCATGTCTTCATCGGTGACGCGATGCATCTTTGTCAAATGCGGCAATGAGGGATTTCTTACCATTACGCATAAGGCTTGTCTGGAACCAGACAATGGGCATGTGTAAGTTCGGTTGGTTGCAGTATGCTGTTTGAACCACAAAGGAGCCAGCAATTCCGCTCTCTGTTTCCACCTGGGCAGCACGGTGGTAACGAGTAGTAATTCCGGCTTCTGTTTTGCCTGCGAGATGGAAGCTTTGGAACGGCACACTGCATTGTGAATGGTGAGAGCGTATTGCCGCGCGCACTGCAGTTGCCTTCATACGAATAACCTTCATGGTAATACCGGGTTCTGACAAAGTCTTCACTATTTTGCGTTGCTATTAACGTGAAAAATCAGCGTTCTAAACGTAGATGTTCGTTCCTCCCGTATTTGCTTTATAAGACGTGGTGATAAGAATCTACTCCAATAATAGGCATCTGTAACCACGAGTGACTTATAGGAAGGTCTTTCAATTCTAAATAGTTCATGTACTGGTTAATATTAATTTTATGGTGTGGGTCAATGGTATTGCATCGAAGGATTTTACACATAGTACATTTCGAATGTGTATTCACAGCCACGAGGTGTGAATAGTAAATTTAACATCTACACAGCATTTCAGTTTAATTTGTCTACGTAAATTCATTATCTTACACCGCGTCCATGTTGGTATTTTAAAACTTTGTCTCGTGGGGCGATGTTTCTGTTGAGCAGGTCGCAATGAACATGCGAGTTCACTTAGAATTTATTTTCTTGTTTGTGACCTTCGGCGGCTAAGTTAAGTTCGATGCTGATGCAGCACTCTTAAGATCATCCGATGCTACCGAGTTTAGACGAATTTGTTACCGACAACTTTCGTCAGTAGAAATTATGCTCTCAGCTTATTAGGTGATACAATACCGGAGCTAGATGCCCCCATAAGATTCACATCATACTATGAGCTCGTGTAGCGTGGAGTTTACAGTCTCCGCCTTATATTCAATGCCGAAATGGTATTACAGATGAGTAGCCTTCCGCCTTGTTGCACGTTACGTAATATCTGCGATTTCCTTAGTACTAGTCAAACTTCATGTCACGATAATTATAAATCATATTCTTTTTTTTGGGGGGGAGGGGGGGTTATGTATCAGGGAAAATATTCCTGTATGAACACTTGGGGTTAGTTAAAGAAGGAGAGACAGCTTTCAGTTCAAATTTATTTTCTCTCTTATTCGATTCATTATCTTTGTGCCAGTTATGTGATCCATAAATCTAGTTTTCAGAGTTTTCTTTGGCATCACATTTCAGAAGCTCGTATTCTGTACTTGCCTGTATTGTTCATCGTCCACGTATCACTTGAGCTACGTTCCAGACAAACAACTTCAGAAAAGATCTCCTACCATTTAAATTTATGTTAGAAAGTAACATATTTCCCTTTTTCAGGAATGCTTTGCAATGATATTGTCACGTATCTTCTTCCGCCATTAACAATTATTTTGCTGCCCACCAGCAGAACAACGTAACCTCTTTTCTTCTGCCGCCATCAGTTATTTTTCAGCATAAATAGCAAAGCTACTACTGTCAGTGTCTCATTTCCTAATCTAATTCCTTCAGCATTCGACCACATTCCATTATCCTTGTTCAACTTTTGTTGATATTCATCTTACAATCTCTTTTCAAGGCACAGACTTCGCTTCCAAGATCGGAATTCCATCTAATGTAGCGCAGTGAAGATTATCGTGGGCGAACTTGGGAATCGTTTTGCGGTACACCGGGCAGGCGAGACGGCGGGTTGAGGCCCTGCCTGTTTCAAAACAGCAGACACGTCGCATCCGTCAACGCTGGAAAAACACGGGCAGTAAAAGCTGCCTGCGTGTGAATGCGAGAGAGCGCGTAGCAAGGTCACACGACTTGCGTCTGAGCGGCGTGCCCTGCCAACAGCTGTGTAAAGCAGTCACCGCCGTGTCGCCGCAAGCCCGGAAACTGTGCTGACAGCAGGGGCGGCTTGTCGTTGGAACAGTGACGATGTAGATTATGTTAGTCGCCACTGCGTCTCATCCTTGCTTCCCCTTTTTTTCCGTTAGGCGATGAGGAACAAACTTAGGTCACCACAGAATAATCAAGTACAGGTCTACTGGAGAGTCCCCACAACAGACGAGTGATTACAGGGCAACGAAACATTGCGGAAACATTTGAAAGAACTTGCAGAAGAGAAATAACTCTTAAACCAGTGAAAGAAACCCTTTTAAATTTCCACTTGGGATGGTAACATTTGAAACGTCCCCTTAGAAAAATTTATGAATTACTGTGCTGATAAACCTCTTACATTATTTGATCTTCAAACACCTGGGCAGAACTGAACGTACTCAGAAATTTCTCTCTTTACTTGCTCTGATCAACACTAAACTGACACACAATATTTTTGGCGCAACGCAAATTGGTTCAAATGGCTCTGAGCACTATGGGACTTACCATCGGAGGTCATCAGTTCCCTAGAACTTAGAACTACTTGAACCTAACTAACATAAGGACATCACACACATCCATGCCCGAGGCAGGATTCGAACCTGCGACCGTAGCAGTTGCGCGGTTCCAGACTGTAGCGCCTAGAACCGCTCGGCCACTACGGCCGGCGGCGCAACGCAATCTGACTTTCAATAATCTCTACAAAAGAATGGCCCTGACTAACAATAACCTATACCTCACAAAAATCTTTGTTACTCGAACTACTGCAGTACAGCGAGCGCCACTACTGCCAGCTAAATAAAGGATTCTAACTACTGAAGGCACTAACTACTGATAGGCATAGTTAGCAAATGAAAGATTTCGATAGAAACAAACAATGCATTTACCTTAAGTGCTCAAAAGTCATTATATCAGTTCATGACATCCAGTCTTACAAATTTACTGTCTCTGATGGACACACGTCCAGATCATCCGCTCTCAAAACTCCGCCATTTCTCTCCCCAAATCCACCACTGCTTGCGGCTCACCTCCAACTGCGCAGCGCTACGCGCTGTTCACATCCAACTGACCAACACTACAATAGCTAATATTCCAACAATGCAAACCAGCCACAGACTGCACACAGCACAGTCAGTGATTTTCATATAGAGCGCTACATGGCGTTACCAACATAAAAACCTAAACAGCCTACTTGCACATTTGTTACCTGCATACCATGTTAACGTTACAGGTGGCAAACGTTGCTCAGTGTGACAATCATTTGCGTCTATGACAGACTGGAACCGCACCTGAGATTGCTCTACTGCTGCCCGACACAGCGGTGAACCGCGGAATGTTCAGATGCCGTGACACACCTCGCGCACTGCTTAAGGATCACACATTGCGTTCAGCTTTCTCAGCTGTGGCAACAGTAACTTCTTCAACAAGTTGTGGCGCAACTGACCGTCTGCCTCTCACAGCAGCGATTCCCAAATCGCCAGTTAATTAGAAATTCCGAATCACGTTCTTCAAACCCAGTACGAAAAAGGACCTCTCTGTATTCCTTTAAGATGGGAACGTTCATGAAATTAATAACTGAAAAGCACCAGTTTGCTTTTGTTCTACAATATTATTTTTATTGCTAACCGGTTGTCTTACAAGGCCATCTTCAGACATTTACTGGGTATTATCACCAAAGAAGTTAAATGTTAGCAGACAACATTGGAAGAAAAGTAACACATCTAGACTGAAGTAGAAACATACAGTAAGTAACATGTTTGCAATGAAATAGTAAAAACTGAACAGTACATAAATAACATTGGAGTTGACAGGAAAACCTTTAGCACAAAATAGGAATAGCATGCCTACATAACAGTTTCCATTAATAAACAAAACTAATAAACTAAGATAAAATTAGTACTAGAAAAGGCTGCATCAAGAGGTATGAAACATGGAGAGTGATACACAACCAACTAAAAAAGAAGAGGCAGTTGTCAATGTAAATACAGAATACATAAGGAACTTAAGCAATATCAACAAGATAAACAGAAATTAATAAATGCAGGATGAAACACGTATGTAACGCAGCAGCGATGGCGAGGCATTGTAGCATCTGTGACCAGAGAGTATGCGCTTGACCGCGCGAGTGTTGCGAGCGGTTATCAGTCAGTAGTAGTCTTTGCGAGTTAGTTGTCGCTATGCAGAGTAGCAGTCAGTCAGTCGTTGCGAGTCTGTAGCTCTGTCTAGTTGAGAGCAGTACTCAGTCTGTAGTCGTCATGCAGAGCGGTCGGTCAGTAGTAGCAGCCCAGTGCGGTTGTGTGATGTAGGCGGTCGGCAACAATGGTCAAGATGAGGAATAAGGTATACTGTTAATTAATATAATCATTAGATAATGAAAAATTTTATTTATTGTAATTATTCTCCAACAAGTCTCCCAATAATAATTTTTTATTTCAAAAGCATTTTCTCAAAAGTTTAATTTTTTTGAACTAAAGATCTCGTTGCACTTCCCATTTCATTCCACTTCTTTTTGAAGAAAAATTTCACTAGAATTACAAAAAACAGTAGAATATTATTATTTGCAATGTAGTTCCTCCAAGTGGTGCGCAACAACAAGAGCAGATATGTGACATCCATTTATTCTGAGGTAAGACTTTAATTCTGATTGTTTTTACACAGGGCCAAAAACCGATATTTCGGTTTAATTGAATTTTCTTGTCACTGAATGGACTTTAATTTTTTGAAGGATTTATAATTGAGTCAGATTGCGAATTTCACATTTGTTGCCATTGTCAGTACATTTGATTGTGGGCAGGTTACGCATAGAGCCATGTCCATCAGCATTTCTAATTAGTATCGTTATTTTCTTTTAAAATTTTTGTGGGGAGGTTACACTTGGCTCCCATTTCTATTAAGTATTGCTAAATTTTCTTTTAAAATTTTTGTGGGGAGGTTACACATGGCCCCCATTTCTATTAAGTATTGCTATATTTTCTTTTAAAAATTACGGAGGGGAGGTTACACTTGGCGACACCCAGTCCAGGATCGTATTTCGTTGAGAGTCTTTTGAGCGACAGTCAGATATCTGCTCTTATTTGCTTAGATAATTAGGATTTGGCGCAACGCTTTTAATAATATTGTGACTTTCTTTCTACAGGTCAACGGCAATTTGCTGCTTTGTTGTATTTGTGTGTTGCTTTTGCATTGTGCTTATTTGCTTTGTGAAAAATTTTGACTATTGTAAAAATGCCGCGAAAGACTGTGAATAGTGTATCGCGAAGTATTGTGAATGAAATTACCGACTTAAACAACGTGACCGATAGTAATTGTGATACGCAACGTAATGATGACAATCCTGCGTTCACTAACAATCAGTGCATTCCAACCACTAATGATGACTTTCACCTTAATGATGAACAAACGAACTCAATTGTCTCGTCTGTTAACTTGACGACAATTGATGACGCAGAATGCTCTATGGTAATGAGCGCTGTAGAGCTTAACACACCCGATTTGGAAAATTCAAGTAATGTACAGTCAAATCTGTCTAATGAAAATGAACAGATCACACAAAGTAGGACAGATGTATTTAATTCCGAAACAATGACTGATAGTATACATTTGACTGACAAACCTTTTTGTAAATTTCAGAATGACCAAATGGTTACAGAAAGTGAAACAATTCCAGATCCACTATTGAACAGTACAGATAATAGAAATGGTAATTTTGGCTCGGATCCAATTATGGCAATACTGATACAACTTAGGGAAGATAATAAACAACGGAGTGAAAATTTCAAACAACTTAGGGAAGATAACAGACAGCTTAGTGAACAAATTAGAGACGTTGCCGCGCAGTGCCATGACACTAAGGAACAATTGCGCGTGGAAATTGAGGCTTGTTCTCAAAAAAATAGCGAAGAAGTTAAGTCTGTTGCGCAAGAATTAAGAGAAATGCAAACAGCCGCAACAGAAACACTCAGAAACGAAATTAGCGGAGTCGCTAAACAATGCTCTGAAAAAGCTGCACAATTACGGGACGAGTTTAAAGCAATGACGGTAGAACTTTCGCGCACTATGGACGCAAAGATAGACGCGAAATTCGAACAGCAGAACACTCAGATTAACGAGCGCTTTAGTCAGCACATACAGAACAGTGATACGCGTTTCCGCAGATTTATTCAAGATCAAAACAAAGTAAAACGACAAGTCATGAAAACAATCACTGCACAGAGACAAGAGGACAAACGTAAAATATTCGCGAAAGCGAAGACGTATGTAGACAATAATATTACTACAGTGTCCGACAAAATTAATACCATAGAACAATTGAACGCGGAATTACGGGATGAAATTTCTGATCTTAAAGCAAAAACGGATACACACACAGTAAATATTCAAACAGTGACAGATAGATTCGAACAACTAGATCTAACACAGGATTGCGATGTCATCAAAGCTGATGTTAAAAAACTGAGCGAAACTACGCGCAAGTTGCAAAAACAGATTAATGCGTCTGATTCTAAAACCGATGATCAGGTTAAAATACTGACTGAAAAATGTGATGAATTGGCCAGTCGTATTGATGTTATCGAAAATACTAATGACAATAAATCAGACGATACTGCACCGGTTTCTTTTATCCAAACGCCTGAATTTCAAAATTTACAGCAGACTATTAATGAGATCGATTCATCTAACAACACGTTACGTAGGAAGTTATCAAATTTACAACAAGAAGTAACAGAAATGAAAAACACTTCTGTTAATAATACACAACAGACGCCACTTTATGAACATTTGTCAGACTCACGCAGCGTGTGTAATGTGAACAATTTACAGCAACTACGCGACTTAAAATCCGAAAAGCCAAGCGAATTGAAATCTGAAAAGCTACACAACTTAAAGTACGAAATGACACAGACGAGCGAATTCACACACAAACCTGAACGTGTTATTAAACTGAGTGACGAGAACGTAGATTTCGAGCAATTTGCATTTGTAAGCAAATGTAAAGAATTTAATAATGACAGAACACAGATACACGATTTGCACTGTATACGACAATTTATCTTTGTACATTCACCGCTATTATCGGTAATGGAGAAACTAGCTTTGAACCAGATGCGACAATTTATTTTTGTATTTACAACAGCATTGCCTGTAATGAAGAAATTTGAATTAGCACGAATACAACAATTTGCCTTTGAAATTTTACCGCTATTGCCTGTAACACAAAAGCTAAAATTTATTTGCAGTGCGTAAATGACCTCAGGGGATTCATTACGCTTTAATGAATATGTGCCGTAGCGAGCATAGGGCCCCGAGCTGTAGTAGTGCTGTTTCATCTTTAGTTTTCTGCACTGCTGCCTTTTCTTCTACTATCCTTTATATCTATCCAAACTGCTCTTTAACTATTGCTCTACCTAGTATTAAGAAACGTATGTAATGAAAACCGGATACGACAAATCTTTTACCGAATGTGACAATTTTCATTAGGCACTCCAGAATCACGAGAACTTAAATAACAGATAAAATCGTAATCATCAGTATGTATAAAATTTTGAGCAGTCGGAACCATATTTTTTGGTAACAATAGATGTTTTTCACCACAATAGCATGAAAGTCAACCGCTTAGCATACGTAACCAACAATGCAGTCTACAAGGTCAACCAAACTTTAATGTTTCGCCGCGTGCATGTATAGTCTCAGCGCCAACAAATAGTAGCGCATGGCAGCAAAGAAATAACTACGTACAGACAACACTCTATTTCAATTCCTATCGCAATACACCGTATAGGAATGATTATTAGGACAGACGTAAAAAGAATGATGAGCACAATTTTCAGCGTACATTTAATAACAGTCGATCTTATGAGCAGCAACAACATCAGCAACAACAAATAATCATGAATGGAACAGACAATAGGTGTCATCCATAGCGTAACACGTCAGTAAGAAATAACAGAACAGTTCATATAGTGGATATGCCACAGCATCCTCCCGTAAATAACAGGACGAACGATAGAATTTAACCAGATACAGCACAGATTGCATACTACAGTAACGCAAACATTACTTTTGACACGCAGAATTTTGTTCACGAGAATGTTATTTGAAACATGCTTTATTGAATGCTCTACTTTTATCGCACCCAGATCTCACCAGAAATTTTTCCATTGCCACTGACAGCTCTAACACCGCTTTAGGTGTACATATTTTTCAGGAAATTGAAGAAGATGGTTCTACAGTAATTAAAAACATCGCATTTGCAAGTCGCATTTTGTCACCTGCTGAACGAAATTATTCTGTTACAGAACTGGAAACATTATGTGTTGTATGGGCTTTTACGAGATTTCGGCACTTTCTTTATGGCAGACATACCACCGTTTACACAGACCATAGAGCTATACAATTTTTGCTTTCAGCTAAATTTACTCACGACAGATTAAGTAGATGGAAACTATATTTACAAGAAGTTAATTTTACGATTGTTCATATTCCCGGCACACAAAATGTTATAGCAGACGCACTATCGCGTTCTCTCGGCAACAATCAGCAAGACATCGCAACCAACTTCTGCAAAGCAAATTTCAGCGTCATGTACATTCAACAAGTTGCATTTGAAAATTTTATTTCATCGTCATTACAGGACATAGCACAAGAACAAAATAAGGACAATGTGTGGAAAGAAATTAAACACCTTTGGCAAGATAGGAAAAATGTTACGATTAGGAACCACTACACTGTACGCAATGACATTCTGTTTCGCCGCTCTCATCCTGACAGCAACATTTGGTTATTATGCATTCCTGACGAACTGGTTAACAAACTAATTTGATACACTCATTTAAGTTACGCACATTACGGAGCACGAAAATGTTTTCTTATACTGAGACAGAACTGTTATTTTACCAACATGGAAAAACGTATACGACGAGTTTTAGCGTCTTGTAAAATTTGCCAGAAAGCTAAATCAGACACCACTTCACATATTCCTCCTTTATATCCCATTATACCTGTGAAATTAAGACACATGGCCGCAGTAGATATTTTTGGTCCGATTCCGAGAACTAACAGAGGTTTTTGCTACATTTTTGTCGCTGTTGAGCTCACTTCAAAATTTGTTACTTTCACTCCGTTACGCAAAGCTACTGCTAAAACTGTTTCGAAAGCATTTGTAAAACATTTTCTATTTCATGTAGGGCATGTAATGAAAGTAATTTCTGATAATGGATCTCAATTTCGTAGTAGCGTATGGACACGCATGTTACGAGCTAGAAACATTTCTCCGATTTATATATCCAAGTACCACGCTTCTTCGAACCCTTGTGAAAGATTAATGAAGGAAATTGGTAAGCTGTGCAGAATATACTGCCACAAAAGACATATTGATTGGGATACACACATACTCTCATTCCAAGATGTAATTAATTCCATTCCAAATGAATCCACTATGCTATCTCCGACTGTTATACTGAAAAACGTTGAACCACCGAACAAAATTAAAGAATTAATAGAATTCCCCAAAAATCGTCGCCTACGACACCACGAAATAATTGACATTGCGCTGAACAACATCAAACGTGCCGCAGAGCGCCGGAGAAGACAGCAAAAACAGGTTTGTACACGCCGCGACTTTCACGTTGGACAGAAGATATTAGTACGTACACACTATTTATCCAGCAAATTAAAAGGTAAGTGCAGTAAATTTGAACTTCTATACGCAGGTCCGTATCGGATTCGCAGTATCCCTCACCCCAATGTTGTACACGTCGAAACTTTGAGAACCAGAAAATCGAAAGGCAATCACCATATCTCAAACATTAAACCGTTTATTGAGTGAAACCACTGTATGATTCAACACACTATGATGCCATTTACTAATGCAATTAATTCACCTGACTAATTATTGATGATTATCGTATTTTTTTTCTTGGCAAGTGCCCGGCAAGGTAAGGTGAGCAGGTCGCTTTTCTTGTCGTTACACATCAGACCATGCATATTTTTCCAGATGAATTTACACATTTACGACTATTTCTGCAATTATATTTATGTGACTACTTATTGATGATTATCGTATTTTTTTTCTTGGCAAGTGCCCGGCAAGGTAAGGTTAGCAGGTCGCTTTTCTTGTCGTTACACATCAGACCGTGCACATTTTCCATTTTTTTGTGTATATGACTGTACTCCAGTTTTGTTTGTATGCACTATGAAATAGTTAAGATATAACACACACCAGTCGACTTTGACATTTTTTTTTTTTTTTTGCCTTATGACATCTCAACATCGTGACTGTTTCACATTTTTTTTGCTACTGCATTGTATTATTCTGTGTACATTTTTTCGCATCCGAACACTGTCAATGTCTTGGACATATTACGTTTTCTGTCATGTTATGCTGTATGGTTAATTGTGTCACCATAAACCAGTCATTATTTAGTGGGTATAGGATTTAAATGCAAGACATTAATCTTTGTTCATCAATTTCAGAAAGGAATGATGATTCTAAGAAATAAATTTAACATAAATGGGAATTTCACCTACGGAATAAACGAAAGGAGATGCAATAACTTTATGAGGAAGAGTAAAGGGATCAGGATTAACAAGCATTAACAAGACTATACTATACTCATCACAGAATAGCAGTCTTAACTAATTTTTTCTTTCAGAATACAAGGTGATTGATGCAGGCTGTCAGAGAGAACTACACATCTTATTTTTAGTGATGAAATATGCTAGAGATAAGGAATAGTTAGGTAATGAGTAATGAAGTGATTTTTTGCAGATGATAGTGAATACTGATGAATAATGATGAAGGAAATGGTATTATGAATAATGAAGTTTTTTCTCTACAGGTGATGATAATGGTGAAGTTATGATGATATGGATAATGAAGTTTTTTTTTCTTTATGCCACGTAGTTATTTAAGTATTTGTTGCGGTTTGCTTTGACAGCAGGTGTTACATTGCATAGTAGGATGACGGAAAGTTTTGGAAAGGACAGCTATGGAACACATTTTATACACATTTCACTACTTGTTAATTCGAAGTTCACTACTTTTCAGCATAGTGTGCGTTTCTTCTTTCAGGTCAATAATCCGTTTTTGTATTTTTTCCAGGAGAAGTTTTTCATGACACTTACTAAACCTGTTACTTATTATACCTGTTCTAGTACTTGCATTTTTATATTTTTTACCCATTTGTGTTTATCATTTATAAATGTGATCACATGTACTGCCTTGTTACATAATCTTGCTACAGCTGACTCATGACGAATGACGTTACCTATCCTCATTTGCAGCAATAGGTCAAAAGCAAAAAGTATTATGCCTCAGCAATTAATTATCGATCCCAACGCAATGCATTGCTACCAAAAAAAAAATGTATTACCAGTCCCACATAATGTCACTAGTTTATGATAATTCTGAATAATACTGATCAACTCTGAATAGCATGTCACTCGAGTAATGACCTCTTAATGAGACTATATTCAAAATAATGCTTTGTCACTAGCTAATAACTGCCACTGTTTATTGTAATGCCTGTGATTACTAATGATTTGACTGTAATTAACTGATTTTTAATAATGACTTTGTAATGATCTGAATAATACTGAATGATGAACTATGTTTTATTCTATTCAATACTTGATGGCCACTGAGTGCCAATAATTAATGTCAATCAACGAAATTGTTATTAATTATGCCATTAATTAACTCTTGTTTTCAATGTTCATACTTTGTAATTGGAAATAAATGTGATTGTTTAATAATGCTTTGTAATTAGAAGAAGGCTAATGATTCTTAATAGATTGGAATGACAAATGATTAATTAACTGTAATTAGGAGAAGGTTAATGATTCTTAATTATACTCTGTAACTGAAAAGAATGCGATTATTTCATAATATTTTGTAACCAGGAAAAGAAGGCTACTGATTCTATGTAAAACAATTAATGAACATTTTTCTGTAATACTACATACTTGGTACAGAAATGTTCAATAACTGGGCTATGAATGCCACGAACTATCAATGAAGACTGTAATTGTCAATATTATGTGACTTGATGTCCTTCACCTCATAAGCTGACTACCCTGAATTACTGCAATGTCCATTTGTCCTGTTTATCCCAGTGATCATGGAGCACTATATTTGGTTTTGCACTAATTCTACGTTGGTGTGCCTTGTAAGAGTGTGGTGTTGACACGACATGCTGTCCACCACCATGAGCGATGAAGACATTATTATGGTCCCACTGTTTGGTGTACCTAATGTACTGCCAAAATGAAAACATGGAACATTACTACGACAGTTCAGTGTCTTGGCTACACTGATAAATTCTGATGGGAAAAGAACTTCAAGTTGTGTCACTTGGTGTTGTACTACTGTGGAAAGATATGGACTTTCAGAGCAGCTGTGTGCAATCTAAAGTGCTACAACCATGATGCAATCCTTCCCTTTCCTATCCTGATTCTTGTCACATAAAGAAAAAATTTTTTTTGGTAACATCATTTATGTTCATAGGTTATACATTTTTCGATTCGCTAAACTCCAGTGTGAGTACACTTATGTCACTGGTCGACATGATGTTTGCCATTATGTTTATTTGTTGTGAAAATACTAAAGACATTTTTCAGTGCATGTGCACTTTGGACATGAATTTTTTTTTGCCATTATGTTTATTTGTTGTGAAAATGCTAAAGACATTTTTCAGTGCATGTACACTTGTCAACATAATATTTTTTGCCAGTCTGTTTATTTGTTCTGAATATGCTAAAGAATTTTTTCAGTGCCTGTGCACTTTGTTATCTGCCAAATAATTTGTATATACTTTTCTGATTTGCTACTATGTTTTGTACTCACATTTTGTCTTTGTCTGATATATTTTGTACTTAGTGCGTGTGCACAACATTTACTTTATGTACTACATCTAATTATTCTTGCCAGTCTGTTTATTTGTTCTGCATATGCTAAAGAATTTTTTCAGTGCCTGTGCACTTTATCGGTCAAAAAGTTTGTATATACTTTTTTCTGATTTGCTACTATGTTTAGTATTCACATTTTGTCCTTGTCTGATATATTTTGTACTTAGTGCGTGTGCACAACATTTAAATATTCTGTAAGTTGTAGGATTTTGTTAATTAAAGAAAAATTTTGCCGCGCTTGGCAAGTCCAAATGACTCACCATCGCTGCCAAATTTTTGCCCCCCGAGTGGAGGGTTATGAAACACGTATGTAACGCAGCAGCGATGGCGAGGCATTGTAGCATCTGTGACCAGAGAGTATGCGCTTGACCGCGCGAGTGTTGCGAGCGGTTCTCAGTCAGTAGTAGTCTTTGCGAGTTAGTTGTCGCTATGCAGAGTAGCAGTCAGTCAGTCGTTGCGAGTCTGTAGCTCTGTCTAGTTGAGAGCAGTACTCAGTCTGTAGTCGTCATGCAGAGCGGTCGGTCAGTAGTAGCAGCCCAGTGCGGTTGTGTGATGTAGGCGGTCGGCAACAATGGTCAAGATGAGGAATAAGGTATACTGTTAATTAATATAATCATTAGATAATGAAAAATTTTATTTATTGTAATTATTCTCCAACAAGTCTCCCAATAATAATTTTTTATTTCAAAAGCATTTTCTCAAAAGTTTAATTTTTTTGAACTAAAGATCTCGTTGCACTTCCCATTTCATTCCACTTCTTTTTGAAGAAAAATTTCACTAGAATTACAAAAAAAAGTAGAATATTATTATTTGCAATGTAGTTCCTCCAAGTGGTGCGCAACAACAAGAGCAGATATGTGACATCCATTTATTCTGAGGTAAGACTTTAATTCTGATTGTTTTTACACAGGGCCAAAAACCGATATTTCGGTTTAATTGAATTTTCTTGTCACTGAATGGACTTTAATTTTTTGAAGGATTTATAATTGAGTCAGATTGCGAATTTCACATTTGTTGCCATTGTCAGTACATTTGATTGTGGGCAGGTTACGCATAGAGCCATGTCCATCAGCATTTCTAATTAGTATCGTTATTTTCTTTTAAAATTTTTGTGGGGAGGTTACACTTGGCTCCCATTTCTATTAAGTATTGCTAAATTTTCTTTTAAAATTTTTGTGGGGAGGTTACACATGGCCCCCATTTCTATTAAGTATTGCTATATTTTCTTTTAAAAATTACGGAGGGGAGGTTACAAGGAAAATGGAGGTGTTTGAGGGAACCTACAGTTTGAGAGTGTGGTGGTAATCCATTTTAACTTTAACATTAACATTATAATCAAAGCAGTGGCTGTGTACCAGTTTTCATTAAATAAATGAGCAAAGTAAAATATGAACTGTATTTGATGAGACAACTACAAGGGGAGTTAAACATGGACAGTAATACAAGTACAAGTTAAAAGGAAACCCTTAACTATTGAAACTACAGCATATGTGGAATAAAAAGACAACTGCAACACATAAAACAACTTAATGAATACAGGAAAATGGGAATATGTAGGAAGAGAGACTGTGGGAAGTAATGAACAACAGAGATGATTATATGAAGGTTAGGAGAGGGGAAGTGTTGAGCTGTGTCTTGTCATTTAGGATTAGATGTGGACTGTGAGCAAGATGTTTGTTAATTTCCAGGGCTTCCAGCAGGTTGAGTTTATGGCCTTGAAACACGTATGTAACATAGCAGCGATGGCGAGGCATTGTAGCATCTGTGACCAGAGAGTTTGCGCTTGACCGCGCGAGTGTTGCGAGCGGTTCTCAGTCTGTCAGTAGTCGTTGCGAGTCTGTCAGTAGTCGTTGCGAGTCTGTAGCTCTGTCTAGTTGAGGGCTGTACTCTGTCAGTAGTCGTCGCGTGCGGTACGCTAATAGTCGTCATGCAGAGCGGTCGGTCAGTAGTAGCAGCCCAGTGCGGTTGTGTGATGTAGGCGGTCGGCAACACTGGTCAAGATGGTGAATAAGATATACTATTAATTAATATAATCATTAGATAATGAAAAAATTTATTTATTGTAATTATTCTCCAACAAGTCCCCCAATAATAATTTTTATTTCAAAAGCATTTTCTCAAAAATTTAATTTTTTATTGAACTAAAGATTTCGTTGCACTTCCCATTTCATTCCACTTCTTTTGAAGAAAAATTCCACTAAAATCACAAAAAAAGAGAATATTATTATTTGCAATGCAGTTCCTCCAAGCGGTGCGCAACAACAAGAGCAGAAATGTGACATCCATTTATTCTGAGGTAAGACTTTAATTCTGATTGTTTTACACAGGGCCAAAGACCGATATTTCGGTTTAATTAAATTTTCTTATCACTGAATGTACTTTAATTTTTCATGAGGAATTTATATTTGAGTCAGATTGCGAATTTCACATTTTTGTTGCCATTGTCAGTACATTTCATTATGGGCAGGTTACGCATAGAGTAATGTCCATTAGCATTTCTAATTAGTATCGTCTTTTATTATCGTCATTACTTTTAAAATTACGGTGGGGAGGTTACACTTGGCGACCCTGCCAGGATCGTATTTCGTTGAGAGTCTTTTGAGCAACAGTCAGATATCTGCTCTTATTTGCTTAGATATAATTAGGATTTGGCGCAACGCTTTTATTAACTTGTGACTTTCTTTCTACAGGTCAACGGCAATTTGTTGCTTTGTTGTATTTGTGTGTTGCTTTTGCATTGTGTTTATTTGTTTTGTGAAAAATTTTGACTATTGTAAAAATGCCGCGAAAGACTGTGAATAGTGTATCGCGAGGTATTACGAACGAAATTACCGGCTCAAACGACTTTACCGATAGGACATGTGACACGCAGTGTAATGATGACAATCCTGCGTTCACTAACAATCAGTGCATTCCAAACACTAATGATGACTTTTACCCTGATAATGAACAAACGAACTCAATTGTCTCGTCTGTTAATTTGACGACAATTGATGACGCAGAGCGGTCTATAGTAATGAGCGCTACCCAGCTTAACACAACCGGTTTGGAAGATTCAAGTAACATACAGACAAATTTTTCGAATGAAAATGGTCAGTGTAGTGAAAGTACGACGGATTTATTTAATTCCGAAATAGGGACTGACAGTGTATGTTTGACTGACAAACCTTTTGGTGAATCTCAGAATAACCAAATGGTTACGGAAAGCGAGACAATTCCAGATCCACCACTAAACAGCACAGAGAATATAAACGCTAGTTTTGACTTGGTACGAATTATGAAAAGTTTGCTACAACAGCAAAGTGAGAAAATAGACAACAATCTCAAACAACAATTTAGTGAACAGAATAAAAAATTAGACAAACAGAGTGAAGATTTCAGACAACTTAGGGAAGATAACAAACAACAGAATGAAAACCTCAAGCAACTTAGTGAACAGGTCAGACAACAAAATGAAAAATTTGACGACAATTCGAGGCAGCTTAGTGAACAAATTAGAGCGGTTGCCGCGCAGTGCCATGACACTAAGGAACAGTTGCGCACGGAAATTGAGGCTTGTTCACAAAAAAATAGCGAAGAAATTAAGTCTGTTGCGCAAGAATTAAGGGAAATGCAAACAGCCGCAACAGAAACACTCAGAGACGAAATTAGCGGAGTCGCTAAACAGTGCTCTGAAAAAGCTACACAACTACGCGACGAGTTTAAAGCAATGAGTGTAGAACTTTCGCGCACTATGGACGCAAAGATAGACGCGAAATTCGAACAGCAGAACACTCAGATTAACGAGCGCTTTAATCAGCACATACAGAACAGTGATACGCGTTTCCGCAGATTTATTCAGGATCAAAACAAAGTAAAACGACAAGTCATGGAAACAATCACTGCACAAAGACAAGAGGACAAACGTAAAATATTCGCGAAAGCGAAGACGTATGTAGACAATAATATTACTACAGTGTCCGACAAAATTAATATCATAGAACAATTGAACGCGGAATTACGGGATGAAATTTCTGATCTTAAATCAAAAACAGATACACACACAGTAAATATTCAAACAGTGACAGATAGATTCGAACAATTAGATCTAACACAGGATTGTGATGTTATCAAAGCTGATGTTAAAAAACTGAGCGAAACTACGCGCAAGTTGCAAAAACAGATTAATGCGTCTGATTCTAAAACCGATGATCAGGTTAAAATACTGACTGAAAAATGTGATGAATTGGCCAGTCGTATTGATGTTATCGAAAATGCTAATGACAATAAATCAGACGATACTGCACCGGTTTCATATATCCAAACACCTGAATTTCAAAATTTACAGCAGACAATTAATGAGATCGATTCATCTCACAATACGTTACGTAGGAAGTTGTCAAATTTACAACAAGAAGTAACAGAGATGAAAAACATTTCAGTTAATAACATACCGCAACAGACGCCACTTTATGAACATGTGTCAGACTCACGCAGCGCGTATAATTTGGGTAATCTACAGAGAGTAAGGGACTTAGATTCCGATCAACCACAGTTCAATAGATTCTCTTACGATCTTGAACCTGTTCCATCACACAGAGATGATAATTTCGACTACAAACATTTTCTGTCAGTGAGAAAGTTTAAAGTTTTTAAAAACGATAGAACGCAGATTCACCCACTGGATTGGATTCAACAATTTAGCTTTGCTCTTCCACCGAATTGGCCTGTAACACACAAACTTGAATTTATTTGCAGTTTTTTGGAAGGCGAACCGGGAACTCGCATGAGACCGATCGCGAGGCAATGCTATTCGGTAGAGGAATTTCAGAATGCTTTTCTGTCAGCGTACTGGTCGAAGACGACACAGCGCGGAATTAAAGACCAACTAATTAGTTTGCCAAACTATGAAAACTCAAATTTTCCCAGTGTAACGCAATTTTTTGAGCACATGGTACAACAAAACCAGTACCTAAGTGAACCGTACAGTGAATCCGCACTTATACAACTATGCATCTCTAAATTACCACGGTCATTACGAGTGTCACTTCTAACAGGTCAGCAAAAAGAAAACATTTCAGCATTCAGAGATCTTTTACAGCTCTTGGAAGTACAGCAATCTGATTATTCTTTTGTAAACAAAAACTTTTTGAGTAACAACCAAGGTCAACAACAGTACTGCAATTATGATCAGGGACGTAATTTCAATCGGAAAGATAACAGACGCTTTAGGAACGACAACTAGCAAAACTTTAATAACAGGCAAAATTCTAATTATCAATACCGTCAAAATTTTCAGCAACAGGAACAACACTTTAGTAACAATAGAGGTGTTTCACAACAACAACATCAAAACCAGCCGGTTAACATACCTAACCAACAATGGAATACACAAGGTCAACCAGGCTTTAATGTTTCGCCGCGTGGACGTATAGCCCCTGGTCCAACAAATAGTAACGCACGGGAGCAGAGAAACAACTATGTACAAAGAAGACAGTATTTCAATTCCCATCGCAATACACCGTATAGGAATGACTATTACGACAGACGTAAAAACGACGAGCACAATTATCAGCGTACATATAATAACAGTCGGTCTCACCAACAGCAAAATTATTCACAAGAACATATTCTCATGAATAAACCCGACAGTAGATACCATCCAGAACGTAATACGTCTGGAAGAAGTAATAGAACGGTTCAAATAGTCGAAATGCCACAGAATCCTCCTAATAATAATAACACGTCAGATAGAATCTGACTAGATAATGTACAGGACGCATCTTGCAATAATTCAAGCACTACCTTAGACACGCAAAATGTTGTTCACGAAAATGTAATTACTTTTGACGACATCAGAGACACTCTTTTGCAGGAAAGACCATTTGTTCAGAAAACTATTTCACATCCTGTCATCGAAATTAAAATTGGTTCTTCGAAATTTTTAGCAGTAATTGATTCCGGATCACCTATATCAGTAATAAATGAGGAGACTTTTAATGAGTGCAGCAAAGAGAATACCTATCCGACATTACCTTTAGGCAAAATGAAAGTGAAAGGAGCAGTATCGAGTAAAGGTGTAGACGTTAAATTACAGACGCATTTATCATTTTGTATTGGAGGTCATACTTTTCACTCTAATTTTTGGATTGTGCCTTTATTGACAACAGACGTTATTTTAGGTACGAATTTTCTGGTACAACACGACGCAGTCATTGATTTTCAGAATTCTTATTTAATGTTAAAGGATGAAAATGTACAACTTGCTTTAGAATTTCAGCACTCATTATCTGCGGAAGAACAAACAATCAACCGCACAGAGGTCATTTCCGCAACACGTGACATAGACTGTAATCCCACGTTGTTAACGGATACGTACGTACACAACTATAATACTCCAGACGAAGTTGACTACGACGTAATACAAATGATTTCCGATAAAGTTAGACAAAGCAGTGCAACTACAGACGACGAACGAACGCAGTTACACAAGATTCTTTTACAGCAAGCTCCAGTTTTTGACAACATTCCTGGTACTATGTCCGGCTTTATGTATGAATTTCAAGTGAAACAGCACGACACATTTAAAGCAAAGCATTATCCCATTCCATATATCCACAGAGAACAAGTTAAAAAAGAATTGCAGGATATGCTTGATCAAGGAATTATAGAACCAGCAGTTAGTCCGTACATAAACCCGCTACATATTGTTAAGAAAAAAGATGGCTCACTTCGCCTTGTACTTGATTCACGTCACATTAATGACATTATTATTAATGAAACAGATCGACCACAGACATTAGAGGAACTTTTACAGAAATTTCACGGCACTGCTATTTATTCCACATTAGATTTGAAATCGGGATTTTGGCAAATTCAACTTCATCCGAATTGTAGAAAATATACAGCTTTTCTCTGTTTCGGCGACTGTTATCAATTTTGCAAACTACCGTTCGGCTTAACTATTTCTTCTGCAGCTTTTATTCGCGGTTTGAACACTATACTTCCGACAGAACTTAAAGACAGAATTACGACGTATGTAGACGACATTCTTATCGCAGAAGCTAACTGGTCCGAACACAATATGATTCTTGAACAACTGTTACAAACTTTTCATGCACAAGGACTCACAGTTAATCTTAGTAAATCGCACTTTGGCAAAACTTCCATAAAATTTCTTGGACACGTAATTTCAGCAGAAGGCATTGCACCTGATCCGAAAAAACTTCAAGCTCTACGTGACATTAGTGTTCCTACGACGAAGAAACAATTACGCAGTTTTTTGGGCTTAATTAACTTTTTTCGTAAATTTATTCACCATTCTGCTTTAGACACGCCTAGACTATGCCAATTAACAGGTAAAAACACTATTTGGTCTTGGGATAAGCAAGCACACTCTGAATTCATGAACCTGAAACATGCTTTGTTGAATGCACCACTATTATCGCACCCAGATCTTACTAGAAATTTTTCCATTGCCACCGACAGTTCCAACACCGCCTTAGGCGTACATATTTTCCAGGAAATTGAAGAAGATGGTTCAATAGTAATCAAAAACATCGCATTTGCAAGCCGCATTCTGTCACCTGCTGAGCGAAATTACTCCGTTACAGAACTTGAAACATTATGTGTTGTATGGGCTTTTACGAGATTTCGGCACTTTATTTATGGCAGACATACCACTGTTTACACAGACCACAGAGCAATACAATTTTTACTTTCAGCTAAATTTACTCACGACAGATTAAGCAGATGGAAACTTTATTTACAAGAATTTAATTTTACAATAGTTCACATTCCCGGTACACAAAATGTTATAGCAGACGCACTATCGCGTTCTCTCGGCAACAATCAGCAAGACGTAGCAACCAACTTCTGCAAAACAAATTTCAGTGTCATGTACATTCAGCAAGTTGCATTTGAAAACTTTATTTCATCGTCATTACAGGACATAGCACAAGAACAAAATAAAGACAATGTGTGGAAAGAAATTAAACACCTTTGGCAAGATAGGAATAATGTTACGATTAGAAACCACTACACTGTACGCAATGACATTCTGTTTCGCCGCTCTCATCCTGACAGCAACAATTGGTTATTATGCATTCCTGACGAACTGGTTAACAAATTAATCTGGTACACTCATTTAAGTTACGCACATTACGGAGCACGAAAATGTTTTCTTATACTGAGACAGAACTGTTATTTTACTAACATGGAGAAACGTATACGACGAGTTTTAGCGTCTTGTAAAATTTGCCAGAAAGCTAAATCAGACACCACTTCACATATTCCTCCATTATATCCCATTATACCTGTTAAATTAAGACATATGGCCGCTGTAGATATTTTTGGTCCGATTCCCAGAACTAACAGAGGTTTTTGCTACATATTTGTCGCTGTTGAGCTTACTTCAAAATTTGTTACTTTCACTCCATTACGCAAAGCTACTGCTAAAACTGTTTCGAAAGCATTTGTAAAACATTTTCTATCTCATGTAGGGCATGTAATGAAAGTAATTTCTGACAATGGATCTCAATTTCGTAGTAGCGTATGGACACGCATGTTACGAGCCAGAAACATTTCTCCGATCTATATATCCAAGTACCACGCTTCTTCGAACCCTTGTGAAAGATTAATGAAAGAAATTGGTAAGCTGTGCCGAATATACTGCCACAAAAGACATATTGATTGGGATACATACATACTCTCATTCCAAGATGTAATTAATTCCATACCAAATGAATCCACTATGCTATCTCCGTCTGTTATACTGAAAAATGCTGAACCACCTAACAAAATTAAAGAATTAATAACATTTCCTACATCTCGTCGATTACGACACCACGAAATAATTAACATTGCGCTGAACAACATCAAACGTGCCGCAGAGCGCCGGAGAAGACAGCAAAAACAGGTTTGTACACGCCGCGACTTTCACGTTGGACAGAAGATATTGATACGTACACACTATTTATCCAGTAAATTAAAAGGTAAGTGCAGTAAATTTGAACTTCTATACGCAGGTCCACTGTATGATTCAACACACTATGATGCCATTTACTAATGCAATTATTTCACCTGACTAATTACTGATGATTATCGTATTTTTTCTTGGCAAGTGCCCGGCAAGGTAAGGTTAGCAGGTCGCTTTTCTTGTCGTTACACATCAGACCGTGCATATTTTTCCAGACGAACTTACGTATTTTATGAATAATTATGCAATTGTATGTAATGACGTATTAATTTTATCAAATTCTCTCTCCATTAAAGTCTTTAATTCTCGCCTCTATTAACTACACTATATACAAGCTGAACACAACGAACGTCAAATTTGTCTTTTTATGTACGATTGTATTCCAGTTTTGTTTATATGCACTGTGAAATAGTTAAGATATAACACACACCAGTCGACTTTGACATTTTTTTTTGCCTTATGACATCTCAAGATCGTGACTGTTTTACATTTTTTTTTTGCTGCTGCATTGTGATATTCTGTGTACATTTTTGCATCTGAACACTGTCAATGTCTTTGACCTATTACGTTTTCTGTCATGTTATGCTGTATGCTTAATTGTGTCACCATTAACCAGTCATTATTTAGTGGGTATATGATTTAAATGCAAGACATTAATCTCTGTTCATCAATTTCAGAAAGAAATGATGTATGTAAGAAATAAATTCAACAGAAATGGGAATTTCACCTACGGAATAAACGAAAGAAGATGCAATAACTTTATGAGGAAGAGTAAATGGATCAGGATTAACAAACATTAACAAGACTATACTATACTCATCACAGAATAGCAGTCTTAACTAATTTTTTCTTTCAGAATACATGGTGATTGATGCAGGCTGTCAGACTGAACTACACATCTTAGTTTTAGTGATGAAATATGCTAGAGATAAGGAATAGTTGTATAATGAGTAATGAAGTGATTTTTTGCAGATGATAATGAATACTGATGAATAATGATGAAGGATATGATGTTATGAATAATGAAGTTTTTCTTTACAGATGATGATAATAGTGAAGTTATGATGATATGGATAATGAAGTTTTCTTTACAGATGAGGATAATGTTGAAGTTATGTATTTATGTTATGTAGTCATTTAAGTATTTGTTGCAGTTTGCTTTGACAGCAGGTGTAATATTGCATAGTAGGATGACGGAAAGTTTTGGAAAGGACAGCTATGAAACACATTTTTATACACATTTCGCTACCTGTTAATTCGAAGTTCACTACCTTTCAGCATAGTGTGCGTTTCTTCTTTCAGGTCAATAATCCATTTTGTAATTTTTCCAGGAGAAGTTTTTCATGATACTTACTAAACCTGTTACTTATTATACCTGTTCTAGTACTTGCATTTTTATATTTTTACCCATTTGTGTCTATCGTTTATAAATGTGATCACATGTACTGCCTTGTTACATAATCTTGCTACAGCTGACTCATGACGAATGACGTTACCTATCCTCATTTGCTGCAATAGGTCAAAAGCAAATAGTGTTATGTTTCAGCAATTAATTATCGATCCCAACGCAATGCGTTGCTACCAAAAAAATGTATTACCAGTCCCACATAATGTCACTAGTTTATGATAATTCTGAATAATACTGATCAACTCTGAATAGCATGTCACTTGAGTAATGACCTCTTAATGAGACTATATTCAAAATAATGCTTTGTCACTAGCTAATAACTGACACTGTTTATTGTAATGATACTACTTATAATGCCTGTGATTATTAATGATTTGACTGTAATTAACTGATTTTTAATAATGACTTCGTAATAATCTGAATAATACTGAATGATGATTAAATTCAATACTTGCTGGCCACTGAGTGCCAATAATTAATGTCACTTGAAGAATTGTTATTAATTATGCCATTAATTAGCCCTTTTTTTTCCCATGTTGAGTTTTCATGTTTTGGTTAATGGCCAATGAGTGCCAATAATTTGTATCACTCAATGTATTATGTTAATGCTAGGCCAATAATTGACTCTCCTTTTTAACTAAGACTTCTGATGAACATTATTCGGTCTTACTAAATATACTTTGTAACTGGCCAAGGACCGCCACTGTTTATTGTAATACGATTACCCATGATGCCAGCTAGTGATTCTTAATAGATTGTAATGACACATAATTAATTAACTATGGTACTGTTTAATAATGCTTTGTAATTAATTAAGGCTAATAATTCTTACTATATTGAAATGACAAATGATTAATTAATTAACTGTTATTAGACAAATGATTAATTAACTGTAATTAGACAAATGATTAATTAACTGTAATTAGACAAATGATTAATTAACGACAAATGATTAATTAACTGTAATTAGGAAAAGGCTAATGATTATTGGAATGACAAATGATTAATTAACTGTAATTAGGAGAAGGTTAATGATTCTTAATTATACTCTGTAACTGAAAAGAATGCGATTATTTCATAATGCTTTGTAACCAGGAAAAGAAGGCTACTGATTCTATGTACAACAATTAATGAACATTTTTCTGTAATACTACATACTTGGTACAGAAATGTTCAATAACTGGGCTATGAATGCCACAAACTACTAATTAAGTCTGTAATTGTCAATATTATGTGACTTGATGTCCTTCACCTCATAAGCTGACTACCCTGAATTACTGCAATGTCCATTTGTCCTGTTTATCCTAGTGATCATGGAGCACTATATTTGGTTTTGCACTAATTCTACGTTGGTGCGCCTTGTAAGAGCGTGGTGTTGACACGACATGCTGTCCACCACCGTGAGCGATGAAGACATTATTATGGTCCCACTGTTTGGTGTACCTAATGTACTGCCAAAATGAAAACATGGAACATTACTACGACAGTTCAGTGTCTTGGCTACACTGATAAATTCTGATGGGAAAAGAACTTCAAGTTGTGTCACTTGGTGTTGTACTTCTGTGGAAAGATATGGACTTTCAGAACAGCTGTGTGCAATCTAAAGTGCTACAACCATGATGCAATCCTTCCCTTTCCTATCCTGATTCTTGTCACATAAAGAAAATCATTTTTTTGGTAACATCATTTATGTTCATAGGTTATACATTTTTTCGATTTGTTGAACTCCAGTGCGAGTACACTTATGGCACTGGTCGACATGATTTTTTTTTTTTTTGCCATTATGTTTATTTATTGCCAAAATGCTAAAGACATTTTTCGATTTGTTCTGAAGTACAGTATATGTACACTCTTGTCCTTTATATTGTATATACATTTTTTTATTTTCTGAACTACAGTGCATGTGCACTCAAGTCACTTTTCAACATAATATTTTTTGCCAGTCTGTTCATTTGTTCTGAATATGCTAAAGAATTTTTTCAGTGCCTGTGCACTTTGTTATCTGTCAAATAATTTGTATATACTTTTCTGATTTGCTACTATGTTTTGTACTCACATTTTGTCTTTGTCTGATATATTTTGTACTTAGTACGTGTGCACAACATTTAAATGTTCTGTAAGTTGTAGAATTTTGTTAATTAAAGAAAAATTTTGCCGCGCTTGGCAAGTCCAAATGACTCACCATCGCTGCCAAATTTTTGCCCCCCCCAGTGGAGGGTTATGAAACACGTATGTAACATAGCAGCGATGGCGAGGCATTGTAGCATCTGTGACCAGAGAGTTTGCGCTTGACCGCGCGAGTGTTGCGAGCGGTTCTCAGTCTGTCAGTAGTCGTTGCGAGTCTGTCAGTAGTCGTTGCGAGTCTGTAGCTCTGTCTAGTTGAGGGCTGTACTCTGCCAGTAGTCGTCGCGTGCGGTACGCTAATAGTCGTCATGCAGAGCGGTCGATCAGTAGTAGCAGCCCAGTGCGGTTGTGTGATGTAGGCGGTCGGCAACACTGGTCAAGATGGTGAATAAGATATACTATTAATTAATATAATCATTAGATAATGAAAAAATTTATTTATTGTAATTATTCTCCAACAAGTCCCCCAATAATAATTTTTATTTCAAAAGCATTTTCTCAAAAATTTAATTTTTTATTGAACTAAAGATTTCGTTGCACTTCCCATTTCATTCCACTTCTTTTGAAGAAAAATTCCACTAAAATCACAAAAAAAGAGAATATTATTATTTGCAATGCAGTTCCTCCAAGCGGTGCGCAACAACAAGAGCAGAAATGTGACATCCATTTATTCTGAGGTAAGACTTTAATTCTGATTGTTTTACACAGGGCCAAAGACCGATATTTCGGTTTAATTAAATTTTCTTATCACTGAATGTACTTTAATTTTTCATGAGGAATTTATATTTGAGTCAGATTGCGAATTTCACATTTTTGTTGCCATTGTCAGTACATTTCATTATGGGCAGGTTACGCATAGAGTAATGTCCATTAGCATTTCTAATTAGTATCGTCTTTTATTATCGTCATTACTTTTAAAATTACGGTGGGGAGGTTACAGCCTTTGTTTGCTAAGTGAAGTACATGGGACACTGGCTGGTAGTTGTGACCCTCACTCAGTACATGCTCAGCAAATGCAGAGTCTGAAATTCTGCAACCTCCAGCTGTGTACATGTTCAGCCAGCCTAGTTGGTATGTTTCTGCCTGACTGACCAATGTAAATTTTGTCACAATCAGAACAGGTGAAATTAATCGAAAATGTGCGCGCCCGGCTAGCCGCGCGTTCTCACGCGCTGCATCCCGAGCGGGAAGGCGCGCCGGTCCCCGCAACCGAATCTTCCCTGCGGATTAGTGTCGAGGTCCGGTGCGCTGACCAGCCTGTGGATGGTTTTTTAAGGCGGTTTTGCGTCTACCTCGGCGAACGCAAGCTGGTTCCCCTTACTCCGCCTCAGTTACACTATGTCGGCGATTGCTGCGCAAACAATGTCTCCACGCACGCGTACACCATAATTACTCTACCCTGCAAACATTGGGAACCGAACTGCACAGTAACCCTGGGTACGGGCGGCAGTGGGGTGGGTGGACTGCTGTGGCCTGTTGTGGGGTGGGCTTGTTGTGAACCACTGAGGACTACGGCGGTACGAAGCCTCTCCGTCGTTTCTAGGTCCCCGGTTTAATACACAATACACAACCGAAAATGTCAATTTTCAATTTTTTTAAATTATTTGAACTCATGCACAATAAGTACCCAGTAACCTCTTACAGCGATTCTACTTTATTTCTTGCAATCAGATACAAAAATCAGTGTATAAAATACATTAGTTTGGAAAAACGGAATATAGCCTTCGCTGACTAGTAAAGAAAAGTAAAACCATGGCTCTTCACAGCAAATATCCTACCTGCTCAATACCGCACTTGAGCAAGTATCTAGCTTCAATTTTTTGCGACACAAGCTGCGATACAGACACCCGGATATAGAAAATAATCTATCAAGTATCAGTCAATTCGGAATGATAAACAGAAGACCCCAAAACAAAATACGGAAGGAAACATAAATTAAGTTTTATAAAACCATGGCTACAATTGTATTCTTATAAGGAAGTGAATAATGGAACCCTACAAAATGTGGTATAAGTAAAAACACAAGTAGCAGAAGTGAGATTTCTCTGCAGTTACTAGCGGCGACACCACACAAGCAATGAGGATATTAGGAATGACCTAGTAGATAGTTTATCAAGTTCCATGGAGCTTTTCGCGGATGATGCTGTAGTATACAGAGAAGTTCCAGCATTAGAAAACTGCAGCGAAATGCAGGAAGATCTGCAGCGGATAGGTACTTGGTGCAGGGAGTGGCAACTGACCCTTAACATTGACAAATGTAATGTATTGCGAATACATAGAAAGAAGAATCCTTTATTGTATGATTATATAATAGCAGAACAAACACTGGTAGCAGTTACTTCTGTAAAAATCTGAGAGTATGCGTACGGAATGATTTGAAGTGGAATGATCATATAAAATTAATTGTTGGTAAGGCGGGTGCCAGGTTGACATTCATTGGGAGAGTCCTTAGGAAATGTAGTCCATCGACAAAGGAGGCGGCTTACAAAACACTCGTTCGACCTATACATGAGTATTGCTCATCAGTGTGGGATCGGTACCAGGTCGGGTTGACAGAGGAGATAGAGAAGATCCAAAGAAGAGTGGCGCGTTTCGTCACGGGGTTATTTGGTAAGCGTAATAGCGTTACCGAGATGTTTAGCAAACTCAAATGGCAGACTCTGCAAGAGAGGCGCTCTGCATCGCGGTGTAGCTTGCTGTCCAGGTTTCGAGAGGGTGCGTTTCTGGATGAGGTATCGAATATATTGCTTCCCCCTACTTATACCTCCCGAGGAGATCACGAATGTAAAATTAGAGAGATTCGGGCGCGCACGGAGGCTTTCCGGCAGTCGTTCTTCCCGCGAACCATACGCGACTGGAACAGGAAAGGGAGGTAATGACAGTGGCACGTAAAGTGCCCTCGGCCACACACCGTTGGGTGGCTTGTGGGGTATAAATGTAGATGTAGATGTATTTTGTAATATTAATGAATACTGATGAAAACAACACATAATGGAAACTTCACCTACAAAGAATGAATGTAGAGAGAATCCCCCGTCAGGTCAAGCTTTATCAGCCAACAGGAAGAAGGGACGTAGGAAGACGAACGAGGTGGCACCGAAAAATGAAGACGGAACACGCGTGAATGCCAGAACCTTGAAAAAAAGAAGTGCAGAAGAAGAGGAAGAATAAGAAGCAGAAGACTCAAGAATGGGACAAGTGTTTTGCAAAGCTCTTCCTTCGTGGATGACTTACATTTTCCTAACATTTCTCCTGCAAACCTCAGCGTGGTTCGTGCCCTTCCTGCAATTAGTTTTGTGCGCTCATTGCACCTCAGGTCGCTCTTGATAATTACTCCCAGTGTACCTTACGACAGCCACTGTTTGTATTGCAGGCGACGAATCACTGGAACGTAATACTCACTCATCCATTAACGGTTTGCTGCTGGCTATTCTGCCGAGTTGCTGTTTCCATTTTGTGCACTATATTTCGACGACCGACACAACCGTCTTCTTCAGGTGCTGCGAGTTTTACTGTTTTGTGTTCTCGCTGCCTCGGTTCCAACCAGTTATTATTTTTCGGAGTACAGTGAACAGAAGATATTTCATTTTGTTGACATTTAATTGCAGAGCACTTCTCCCCCAAGGGCTTCGAATAACTGCTGCGTCAGAACTGTAACTTCTCTTTTTACAGTATATCAGGCAAGGTTTGAACTACGAACCGGACCTGGCTCCCAGGGAAATTGTACTAATCGATAAAATCCTTTTGCAATTGATTTTAACTGGGCTCAAATAAATGCTCAGTTAATGACGTCCTTTATATATGCACCGTCCGGATTTTACGTGCAAAAAACGCCTTTCTGGGAGTTCAGTTCTTTTATGTTGGCGGCTCGCGCATGCTCGCCCAGACGCGGGAGATTGCTGCGTTGCCACTTGCAAACGACGCATAGGCCAAGAGAAGCAGCGCCATAGTATAGTATAGTTCGCAGACTTACGTTTAGGGGGGAGCGCGCAGTTCAAGAAGTCAATCCACGACGGCCGCATTAATCCTTTCGCTGCTACAGAGACGTGCTCCCCGCATTCCGCGTTGTGTGCGATTTTGTCATCACTGCACTGCTCGCCTGTGCAGACACATGGTGTTCCGACTGCTTTGACACACTTATCATTCGATTTCACAAAAACTATTTGGCCCAAAAATTTGATTTTTACACATCACAGCAGCGAAGCAAGGAATTGCGTCAGACAATCAGGTAGCTCGGCAACGTACGAGCCGAAATTCTGCTCTAAATAATACTTTTAATACTGTCGCAAAAGAATATATCTCAATATGAATAGTAAAACAGAGACTGCGGAAGAGAAGATATACAAACAAAACAGATAGCATTAATATTGTAAGTGTGCCTTTTCACTGTTTTTAATTGCTGTGAAAAGAAATATTGGAGGACAACACTAGAAAAACCGAAAACGTATTATGATTATAATGAAGAAACAAAGCACTAGAAATTTCAAAAAATTACATTCGACGAATAAAATTCATGAAGTAAGACACTTCGATATTGTTTTAAAATAAAGAAAATATTAAGCACCGAACAAGGTTTTAACTGAAAACCTTTCGCTTAGCAGCCAAACACCCTATTACACTAACGCAGCTCGCCTCAACAGAAATTCAGTAGGACTGTAAAGTATCACGCAAAATACCGACAAACACTGTAGGTATGACTATGAATTACTCACGTTTCATCGAAGTACAATAGGAAATAAACAATTACCACTGTTCTTTATTGAGAAAAAGCGGCTCTTGAGAATGATACAAACGCCTTTCCTTGCTATCGCCTGAATTAGGAGGCTTATTGCTTGTTTGGTTTAAATAATTAATAGAATATGAAGCAACTGGTATAAAGAATGATTTTTCCAAACTTTCTATAAAAGATAGTCTGCTATCAAGACATTGCTTTTGTTCAATTACTTTATTTATGACTGAACGTTTCTAAAACTGAAGACACTCGTCCGTGCTCTGCACTGCAGTCAAACTCCGGCAACGTCTTTCTCTGTTCATTGGCTGACTGTGTTTTGTGACGTCAGATGCGCAGAACGAACCTAAACTCGGCCGCCGTCGTAAATGACGCGCACTATAGCTCAACGCATTAGTCTTTAAAAGTAGCTGCCCCTACTTAAAGGAGGCCTATGCCCTCGATGGGACAACACAGGCTATTTTCATTCATTTGATTCATTCATTTATTCATTCATAACACACAAAAAAGGCGAATATGTCCTGGGCGGAGTTAGGGGTTTAAAAGAAGGGAACTAGCTTTTCCACATACCTGGCAACTCCAAAGACATTTACATCAAACCCTCTTGACCTATTCGCGTTTGTATGCGAGTGAACCTTACTTCCCCAGCGGATTGAGGTCTCTCAGGTGCGAAGTGTTGGCACGCCTGCATGTTGCAGCTTACAGGCTTAAGTCCCTGATCCTGTGCCAGAAAGCCAGAAGGCTCGTCAGCCACATCATGTCACCTGACACGATGCACTGCCTTACATGACATGGGTACTAAACTAAAAAGTAAACAAGCACGATTATATCAGAATGTCTTGACTGA
Organism: Schistocerca americana; assembly: GCF_021461395.2. Taxonomy (NCBI): domain Eukaryota; kingdom Metazoa; phylum Arthropoda; class Insecta; order Orthoptera; family Acrididae; genus Schistocerca; species Schistocerca americana. The sequence continues at coordinate 1,261,936,307 of NC_060119.1, forward strand.
AATTTCTTCGAAGCTGCCTGATATATCGAAAGGTTAATTCCCCCCTTTTACATCTCAAGCTCCGCTCAGGACACGTTCGGTAGTATTTGTGCTATTAGGAGCATTTTTCATTCTGGCGATAAATTAAGAGACGACTGGGATTGTAATCCTTGCCATCTTCAGTTTTGTTCAACCTTTATTGGAAAACAATTTTTCAAGCGCCTTTGAAATACGCGAAAATGAGAGCAAAAGTAAACTGAAAGTGGGCCACCAACAGAGTACGCTTACGATTCCATATTAATCGATCATAATAAAAACTGGTCAATGTAATATCAGAAAACGGTAAACAATTGTTTAGTGCACACAACTCGGAAAAAAAATGCGGTTAGTGTCGTGCCTCTGGACTGTTTAATGACCACACCTAACCGTTTCTCACTTGCCCGCACATGGTCATTTCCGCCGACGTTGGTCACGTTAGTTTATTTCATTTGTTTGTTTTTCAAAGGTTCTTTTCAATAAATAATGTTGCAAATACGAAACGTCGTTATGAGTTCCAGTACATTAGCTTGTCTTTTTAATAAGTTATTTATCCGTTATGACCACTGTAAGTTATAGAGTGGCCGCCAATTTTGTAGGGAAGTTTGCTCAAGGGCAAGAAATCCGCCCCCCCCCCCCCCAAAAAAAAGTTCAAATGTGTGTGAAATCTTATGGGACTTAACTGTTAAGGTCATCAGTCACTAAGCTTACACACTACTGAACCTAAATTATCATAAGGACAAACACACACACACCCATGCCCGAGGGAGGACTCGAACCTCCGCCGGGACCACCCGCACAGTCCGTGACTGTAGCGCCTAAGACCGCTCGGCTAATCCCGCGCGGCAAACTTCCCCAAACTCTGGGGTCGAGGTAGGTGTCTTGACCTGTTGTCACAATATAGTGGGTAACCTGCCTACCTATTCTGACACGCGTAACCCGGAATGTGGTGTGAACACCACCAATGGACCTAAATATCGACACGGGAACACCAAATTCATCAGAATCTCAATTTATTTCCAAACTCTGATCTAAAATTTAGCTGAATTGCCAATAGAAAACTGTGCGCGTGTGTTAAAATTGAACCGTGGCGCGTTCGACTTTGCTTCAGTGTCTCTAGCAATCTCTGGTCAATATTTCGCGCTAGTTTTCGGGCTCTGATTACTAGAGGAAATTATAAGACCGAGCTCGGTGAAGCTAGGGGACCTAATCACAACGCTCCACCTACATCTACATCTATAATCCGCGAACTACCGGGAAGTGCATAGCTGAGGGTATATCTCACTGTACCAGTTATTAAGATTCCTTCCGTTCCATTCAGGTATGGAGGGCGGGAAGATAATTGTGATCCTATCCCCACGATCCCTGTGTGAGGGGATTGTAGTAGAAAATTCCTAGAGTAATCATTTACACTCAGTTCTTAAAAATTTGTTAACAGACTTTCTCGTGATAGTTTACGTCTGTCTTCTACTCTACCTGTTCAGTTCCTTCGGTGTCTCTGTGACACTCTCTCGCAGATCAAACAAACCTGTGACTAGTCGGGCTGCCTTTCTCTCTACGTGTTCAATATCCCCTGTAGACCTATTTGGTATGGGTCCCACACTCTTCAGCAGTGATTTGCAAGCAATCTCCTTTGAAGATTTCTCCTGCATTCTACCCACAAACCGAAGCCTACTACCTGCTTTACCTACGACTGAGCGTAATTCATATCACTACAAAGTGTTGTTTGTATTTGTATGAGTTGGCCGATTCCAACAGTGACTCATTGATGATACAGTTTTAATCTACAGTTCATAACCAAAAGATTGTTGTCAGAGTTTTCATCTGCCCCTGGAAACGTCTTACAATTTAAAGCCCGGTTCCTGAATCTCTGTCTTGCATTATATAATCTATCTGAGACCTTCCAGTATCTCCAGGCTTCTTCCATGTATACAACCTTCTGACATGGTTCTTGAACCAAGTGTTAGCTATGATTAAGTTATGCTCTGTGCAAAATTCTACCAGGCGGCTTCGTCTTTCATTCCTTACTCCCATTCCATATTCACCTACTACGTTTCCTTCTTTTCCTTTTCCTACTATCGAGTTCCAGTCACCCATGACTATTAAATTTTCGTCTCCCTTCACTATCTGAATAATTTCTTTTATCTCACCATACATTTCACTTATCTCTTCGTCATCTGCGGAGCTAGTTGGCACATAAACTTGTACTACTGTGGTAGGGGTGGGCTTCCTATCTATTTTGGCCACAATAATGCGTTCACTAAGCTGTTTGCAGTAGCTTACCCGTATTCCTAATTTCCTATTCATTATTAAACCTACTCCTGCATTACCCCTATTTAATTTTATATCTATAACCCTGTATTCACATGACCAGAAGTCTTGTTCCTCCTGCCACCGAACTTCACTAATTCCCACTATATCTAACTTTAAGCTATGCATTTCCCTTTTTAAATTTTCTAACCTACCTGCCCGATTAAGGGATCTGACATTCCACGCTCCGATCCGTAGAACGCCAGTTTTCTTTCTCCTGATAATGACGTCCTCTTGAGTAGTCCCCGCCCGGAGATCCGAATGGGGGACTATTTTACCTCCAGAATATTTTATCCAAGAGGACGCCATCATCATTTAACCAGACAGTAAAGCTGCATGCCCTCGGGAAAAATTACGGCTGTAGTTTCCCCTTGCTTTCAGCCGTTCGCAGTACCAGCACACCAAGGCCGTTTTGGTTAGTGTTACAAGACCAGATCAGTCAATCATCCAGACTGCTGCCCCTGCAATTACTGATAAAGCTGCTGCCCCTCTTCAGGAACCACATATTTGTCTGGCCTCTCAACAGAAACCCCTCCACTGTGGTTGCACCTACGGTACGGCTATCTGTATCGCTGAGGCACGCAAGCCTCCCCACCAACGGCAAGGTCCGTGGTTCATGGGGGAGATTAAAAGATAACTGGGACACCTTTATGAGCGTATGATATTAAATTAAAAGATTATATGTTCATAAAGGTGTCCCAGTTATTGTATGTGTTTAACAGCTTTTATGTTGCAGGAGTTGTGACCAAGTGCTGAATATATACCATTAAATTGATGTAATGTCCATCTGACAGCCATACAAGTGGCATTTGATGTGAGCAGGGGCTCCATCTAACGTTATGCTGACATGTAAACGGTCTCATTTTGGATACGAGGTACGCTACTTCCACTTACTGTCAAAGTGGTTGGCTTAGTTTTGAGATTTCATCTGTAAATTACAAGAGACGTCAGGAATTTGTAACATCGAAATTCATGGTCTTTCCTGTTTAGTACGATAAATAAGTTTTTAGTATGCTAAATAAGTTCTTTTAAAATAGCAGTTAAACCTTTCTTGCCCCAGCACCTTTCACATGCCACAAGCTCAGAATTGCGAGTTTCATCCAGACGGACTAAAATTTCTCTGCTTAAAAGTTTGTTAAAACGTGTACTGATAAGGGACCAAAAATATCTGGGCAGATGGGTATCGAAAGAATGGACGTGTGACAACGAGGTTAAATGCTACACTGAAGAATTCAAGCAAGTCTTCTTATCGATTAATAACGTGCTTGCATGATCGCATTCTGATCTAAACTTGAGGCTAAGGGTTGCAAAAACTGTTACATTTGGTCGAAAGTTTTTACGTTGTATAGCCACCAATAAGATAGCTTTCGAGATGTGGGTACACCACATGCAAGACACTCTCGGCCGCGAGAACGATAACGGGGAAATACTTAAGCTTTCAGCAGAGATGAGTCAAAAGAAAGAAGGCTTACCTAAGCAACAACACACGAAATGCAAAGTACCGTTCTTGCAGATGATATTGACAAAATTCAGTAAAGAGGATGAACCGTAAGAAAGACAAATTTAAATACCTGAGAGAATTTGTAACAGGAAGGAATAGGAGCAAGGAGGGAATAACAGAGAGGATGAAGAAGATGAGGTCAGCCTTCTGCATGACGAGAGAGATATGCAATAAAAAGAATATATCCACAGAGGCATAGATAAGCCACTTCAAGGCAATGTTGAGGAAATACAGTATTATATGCTGCTGAGACGATGACACTAGGAAGAAATTGGGCAGAACAACTAGAAAAACAAGAGAGAAAAGTACTGAGAAAAATACTAGGTTTCAAAAGAGGTAGATGCGAAGACCTAGGGAAGAATTGTAGCGGAACATGAGAACAATATCTGGGGAAATCAGACTCAAAAGGGCAAGGTTTGCTGGACATGTAGTTAGGATGAGTATGGACAGAATGACGAAGAGAGTGTGGGAAACAACAGGGAGGACAAGGGGAAAGACAGGAACCAAGTGGATTGTTGAACTTCGGAATGACTGGTTGGAATTGTGGATCAAGGTCGAAGGAAAGGAAAATTGGAGGAACAAATATACACTGACCAATATGCCGGAGATCAATGACATAAAAGAATACAGGAAAATATTATATAGTGTCACCAGTGGAGCCGAGAGGAGAAACGAAAACTGAAGATCTTGGAAGAAGAGCGGGAGAGAAGAAAAGACAGAATGAAGAGGTTCTGGGAGAAGAAGAGGAAAACGCAGTCCACGAAGGGGCTACCCGTGGTCCTACAGAGGCCGTAACGCCAGAAGAAGAAGAAAGATGACCTTAGCTACAGGCCAATAGGCAATGGACGGTATGATATTGTATTCACCCGTTGTTACACGCTGCAGGAAACCGAGAAGCTATGTTAAATTTGATCGCAAAAATCCATCAGTGAACACGCATTGGAAGAAAAAGGAGACGAAGGAAACGTAATTTTGATCACGACAGCAGAAATCTTTATATACAATTTCGCTGGACTTTCAAGTTTTCTAAAGATTTATCATTCCCAGAAAGCCTGCCAGTTTCTGTTAACAGAAACTATCATAAATTACGCTGCATCAATACAACGAATCAGTTCTGTAGCGACTTTTACAAGAAGTGCCCTCATGTTCTCCACTGGTGGCGCTGACGCCAGCGATCGTTCCGGCCGGATCCGCGGTCGGCCACTGGCGCGACCCTACAGCACAGCCAGCGGCGGCAGCGGCAGCTCCGGAATTTCGTTCTCCGCCGGCCTCCGAGCCGCTGTCTCCGCAGGGCTGCGCCCCGGCGCCAGAGATCCGTAATTTTCCGCGGCGCTGACCACACGAGATGGATCGGGCCAATCACTGCACGAGCTCAAGGTGCGACGTTTCCAATTTAGGGCGACGCCTTCAGCAGAGAGAGTTCATTTTCTGTACGTCGCCCCGTCCGTTGTGGGCTGGTCATCGTATACGAGACAAACAACACACTGCTCGTACTACTTGGTTTGCAAACCCTGAGATGATGAATTGCAGTTGCCGTCCCATTTTTAAAAAAACATAAGAACTGAAATATTCAAGTACTACTACGCACAAAATTACAGACCAGCATCATTAACGTTTTTTTGCTGCGACATTCTTGGGCACAATCTAGGTTCCAGTTTAAGAAATTCCTTGACAATGAAAACTCGTTCACAAATCAGAACACATTTAGAAATCACCGCTCGGGAGAAATTAAGCTTGGCCTCTTCTCTCACAATACCTTGTGAACCATGGATGAAGGGCAACAGGTAGATTCTATATCACCAGATTTCAGGGAAACGTCTGATAACTGCAACACGGCAGACTGAAGGTTCGAGAATACAGAGTAGATTCCCAGATGTGTGAGTGGCCGAATGACCTTTTTGTAAAGGAACATGTACGATGTTCTGAACTGCAAGTGTTCATCGTTGTCAGTTGAATTCTGGCAGAATTCAACCGAAAAACTTTCATAGGTGGTAGTATGGATCAAACCAAGAAAAAAATGTCTAGTATGCATGAGCTTTAAAGTGTGTAGCTTAAACACCATGAACACTTGTTCATCTTCGGTACTGCGAAACACATTTCTGCTACAGTAAGCACTCTGCTTCCCGTATTCTGGGAGGAGGTATTATGCACCAAAACAATAAAAAATTGTCCAGTTAACACGGGCTTTAAAATGCATACCTGAAGGGCTATGATCACTTGTTCAGTAGAAGACACGTTTTCACAGTAGCGAAGAACAATTGCTCAATGCTGGAACAGTTGTGATCTTCATAGCTGATATACCGGCACGCAGTTAACCTTGGTTGCTTCGGTGCACTGTCAAGGTACGCACTTCATAGCCAATATTTGCTGGAGTTTTCTTTCTTGTTTTGGTCCATACTACCACGTCTGAAAGTTTGTCTGTGGAGTTCTGGTTCACCCAATACATCTATTGGAGAAGGTGAACAGCAGACGGCGGTTGTTTGCTGATGAGCCGGCCGGAGTGGCCGTGCGGTTCTAGGCGCTACAGTCAGGACCCGAGCGACCGCTGCGGTCGCAGGTTCGAATCCTGCGTCGGGCATGGATGTGTGTGATGTCTTTAGGTTAGTTAGGTTTAATTAGTTCTAAGTTCTAGGCGACTGATGACCTCAGAAGTTAAGTCGCATAGTGCTCAGAGCCATTTGAACCATTTGTTTGCTGATGACGCTGTGGCGTATAGGACAGTGCTGTCTTCGAGAGACTGTAGGGGAATTGCTGTTTGGGGTGATTAACTGCAGCTTGCTGTAAATGCGGATGAGTGTGAATCAATGCAGATGAGTAACAAACACAATCATACAATGTTCGAATACAGAATCAGCGCTGTGCTCTTTGACGCAGTCGACGAGGTATTTAGGCGTAAAGTTGCAAAGTGACATGAAATGGAGCGAGCACTTGATGTATGTAGTAAGAAAAGCGAATGGTTGACTTTGCTAATTACGGTAATTTTATGCTCGACTAGTCGGCAAGAATTCGTGTGCAGTCAATATGTTCTCAGTCAGTGAAGAAACAGCGTCGAACTAAATGCGTTTCTGGAATCGCCAGTGTTGCATCCATCCATGTAGCCTAGAAAGTGTTTCCACATTTGTGTTTATTGATCTTCCTTACATCTTGACCTGTCTTCCTTATTGCTAAATATTGTTTCACCATCTGTTACGTTCTCTGCGCAATATTTTCCACTTTGGAATCTCAAACAATTCTGCCGCGTGGCGTTGACTTCTACCTGACGGTACGATTTAACTGCATGACATTCTCGGTCCACAAAGAAAAAGTTTTTTCTTTTATATTTTCCCATCAGCAGTACAAAACAGAAACAAAATAATGCAAAACGAAAACAAAATAGCAAGTGAAAGAAATTGCTCCTTTCCTACCCGCATTTCAGTGACCCGATTCGCGGAAACACAAAACTTTATTTTTCCTTAAGTTGGTAGTCCTGCTGAGGAAGCATACAGGGGGCAGAAGATGCTCCACTGAACAATTTGAGGCAGGAAACCAGCGGTCGAGAAGCCAGCTTAAGGAGATAATAGGAATAAAATCACATTACTGTGTACTTTTTTTATTTACATTAGTGACCGTTAACTGCAAATACCATGACTGAGACAATGAACGTACCACTGGTACTGTATCTTTCAAAATGTGCTGAAACTGACGGCTATGAACCTCAATGCAAGCATGACATCGGCGAAGCCGTTTCTGTCGCACCCGGACAAACATCTGCCTGTTAGGAAATCGCTCCCTGTACAACCTGTCACCACCGACAGCACTGCAACGCATTCCCCCAAACACAAGGTGCACGTCAGCGAGCTCAGCTCTGCGAAACTGTGCCGACACTACTCCATCGTATTGTTCTGTACGTCTCTGAATAGCAGTGAGTAATGAATGGGTCTGACGTTGATTCATAGCACGTTCCGTCGTGGAACAATGTAAATACGATAGAACAGAGCCACCTTGTGGACAAGTAAACAAAACCTGCATCATGACTTCCTGGTAATTAGGCTGGTCCTCCTTGTTTCCGTCCGCAGCTCGTGGTCGTGCGGTAGCGTATTCGCTTCCCGCGCCCGGGTTCCCGGGTTCGATTCCCGGCGGGGTCAGGGATTTTCTCTGCCTCGTGATGACTGGGTGTTGTGTGCTGTCCTTAGGTTAGTTAGGTTTAAGTAGATCTAAGTTCTAGGGGACTGATGACCATTGATGTTAAGTCCCATAGTGCTCAGAGCCACTTTTTATTTTTTTTTTTTTTTTTGAAGAATACTTTCGAAAACTAAAGACAGACATAAACATTGGACACACGTGCTAAAGTGCTGTGGTTTGCAACTTATACAGTCACCGCTCTATGGCAATGCTTCCTTTCCCATTTTGTACTTACACGTGGCTATCCGGGCGATATTTCTAGAACTGACCCGATTCATCTACCGACGCGATTCCGTCGGCCATACCCTACATTACTCGAACCTGTCCTGCAAGAAGGTAAGGAAACCACCTTTTTTCTGCGCAAGGGGAAGAGCCAGTTCGTCCAGACACCAGAACGATTTCCAATTATTCTCGTAGCATGTGCAATACTTTCAATTGCACAACAACAGTTCCAGGAAGTCTTTGACCATTACTCTTTCCCGCATTACCACAAACTCAGTCTCGAACCTCTGTACAGTGAAGATCAGAAATGAGTTCCGTGCACTCGTTTTTAACTCGGCAGCGAGTGCTGTGACGTCACACCTGAACTCTCCGTCCCCGTGTGCCGCGGCCCATTCGTCACCTTAGCCTGTTGTCGGCTGCAAGTGGACTCGACTCGCTCAGGAAGGAGAACAAAGGTTCGCAAGTATAACTGCGGACTTGCAGCATTCTCCCTACATAAGTAAACACTAAACAGTAAATTACTATTCATTTATTTCACGCAATCATGATTTCGGCTTTATATCCATTCCAAGCACAAGCTGAAATGTCGCACAATGTCCGACCCGCCTAAATGACAGAAGCAAACTAGAAACCAACATAACGACTGATCCGATGGCAGTCAGTATTGTTCTGCTTTAGATACATTTATATAGATAAAACTGTTTCTGAGCCTGAATATTTAACAGCTATTCAGAGAACGTCTAACAGTTACATATACACTGGCCGACCCGTGTGGCCGAGCGGTTCTAGGCGCTTCAGTCTGGTACCGCGTGACCGCCACGGTCGCAGGTTCGAATCCTGCATCGGGCATGGATGTGTGTCATGTCCTTAAGTTAGTTAGGTTTAAGTAATTCTAAGTTCTAGGGGACTGAACACCTCTAATGTCATGTCCTATAGTGCTCAGAGCCATTTGAACCATTTGAACATATACACACTTTCGAGGCGTTACCGAGCTTGTAAAGACAGTACCAGAAAACATGACATGAAGATGAAGTGCAATCTCTAAATGGTGTTTAACTATTAAAACAAATTATAGAAATGACTGATAAGGTAAACAACCGGCTGTTAGCCTGTAAACGCAAGTTGTCATGACCACACAATTTTTTTTTTTTTTTTTTTTTTTTTTTTTCGCAGGGGTATAACACTGACATTGCTCTGTGCCCAGTTTTCGTATTACGGAGTACACTCGTCTTCTCACGGTGGAGGTGGAATATACAAGAATACAGTAATTTTGTTTGCACTCCAGGAAATTTGTCTGTTTTTCGTCTGAACCGTGGACTGTAGCGTCAAACTTATTCCAGATATCACTCCTCGTCTAATGGAACATACTTGCAGTTATGTACTATACATCGACTAATTCTCGTCTTGTACCTTCTACAGTCTCACAAAACATATGAATCATACCTCTCGTCTTTTACTACTGCAAGGTACTAGTAAGACCAGCTTCACGAAATACCGGGTGATCAAAAAGTCGGTACAAATTTGAAAACTTAATAAATCACGGAATAATGTAGATAGAGAGGTAAAAATTGACACACATGCTTGGAATGACACAGGGTTTTATTAGAACAAAAAAGTTCACAAATTATCCGACAGATGGCGCTGGACAGCAAAACGTCAGTGACTGCGCATGACAATCGTGTGTAAAACGAGCTGTAATGAGAGAGAGAATTAGATGCACCAGCAGTCGCAGCATGTTGACGTTACCTGAAAAGGCGCTTTTAGTGAAGCTGTATTATCAGAATGGGGAATGTGCTAGTTCAGCGTTACGATCCTACCGCCACAGGAAGGGGATTCGAAAGGGTAAAGGTCCGTTGACAAATGCAGCTGTGGCGAGAATGATTTCAAAGTTCGAAGCCACGGGTTCTTTAGACGATAGACCCTGTAGTGGCCGACCGAGCACAAGGCGTAATGCTGCTGAGACAGTTCAGGGAGAAATGGAGACTGTGGCGGATTCTTCTATGCACGGGGAAGTCAGCGCTCGTGCAGTCGCACGTCGCACCGGCATTCCATACACTACTGTTTGGTTGGCACATAGGCATATCCTCCGATGCTATCCGTACAAAATCCATCGGCATCATGAACTGCTACCTGGCGATTTAGTGAAGCGGATGGCATTTACGGTGTGGGCGTTTCAAAAGATGGCGGAAGATGACGATTGGTTGAGCAACGTGTTGTGGACCGACGAAGCTCATTTCACGCTCCGATGGTCTGTGAACGCCCACAACTGCAGAATTTGGGCTACCGAAAATCCTAGAACTGTCGTGGAAACTCCATTGCACGACGAGAAAGTCACGGTATGGGTTGGATTTACATCTACCGTTGTCGGGCCTTTTTTCTTCGAGGAAATGCGTGATTCTGGTTTTTTAACTGCTACCGTGACGGGTGAGAGGTACGCGACATGTTACAGAATCGCATCATCCCCAGCCTGGCTGAGAACCTGCTGGAACGTACGATGTTCATGCAGGAAGGCGCTCCACCCCATATTGCCAGACGCGTGAAAGATCTCTTGCGCGGGTCGTTGGACGATGATCGTGTGCTCAGCCGCCACTTTCGCCATGCTTGGCCTCCCAGGTTCCCAGACATCAGTCCGTGCGATTATTGGCTTACCTGAAGTCGCAAGTTTATCGTGATCGGCCGACATCTCTAGGGATGCTGAAAGACAACATCCGACGCCAATGCCTCACTATTACTCCGGACATGCTTTACAGTGCTGTTCACAACATTATTCCTCGACTACAGCTATTGTTGAGGAATGATGGTGGACATATTGAGCATTTTCTGTAAAGAACATCTTTGCTTTGTCTTACTTTGATATGCTAACTATTGCTATTCTGATCAGATAAAGCGCCATCTGTCGGACATTTTTTGAACTTTCGTATTTTTTTTTTTTTTTTTTTTTTTTTTTTTTTTGTTCTAATAAAACCCCAAGTCATTCCAAGCATGTGTGTCAATTTGTACCTCTGCATCTACATTATTCCGTGATTTATTCAGTTTTCAAATTTATACTGACTTTTTGATCACCCGGTATCTCTTTTCTGATTTCCTAAATCCCAAGAACGACAATGCAAATAGAACTTGCGTTCGCTTGCCTCGTAAAAAAAAAAAAAAAAAAAAAAATGTCGTGTGACTAGGGCCTCCCTTCGGGTAGACCGAATACCAATCCATATATTGGAATATACGTTAATCATGATAACTCCCATTGAAACATTATTACGGGGGAAGGGGGGGGGGCTGCAAACAACTGCTTTTAAGGGCCCTAACTAGGAAGCTGTATGGCGCTGTGAGATGTGAGATTCATGCGCCAGCAATCCAAGTAACTGTGTTTTAACTTAACATCTATGTGAGTGTTTCTTTTAATGAGCAAATATCCTCATTAAAACCAACAGTCACACAGATGTTAGTACTCAGTTACTTGGAATGACAGCGCGTGAATCACGACACATGGTACATTACACAACGCAACAGCTGGACTGACACGTTTGGGAGGGGGGGGGGCGGCAAGTCTCCAAAATTACTGGTTTCAGTTTGTCAGGATCACACACACGACGTTCACACTATCACTCACACAACAAAAGATAAAAAATAGAAGCAAGTTTCCCCACTCCACATACAGCTAACTGGGACAAAGGGTGTCTAGCTTTAACGGTAAATTTCAAGAGAACAAAGCAAACTTCCGAAATTCCGTATAGCTCAGTAATTTTGTAAATACATTTATCAAATGTGAGCACATCCACTCCGCGATGAAACTGAGGGTTCAATTCGAACACGAGAGGTGTTTACATCGAACTGGAGCCTCATGGTTTACAAAGAAATTCACGTAGTACAGCAGAATACAGGCTACTAAGTCCGTGGCAAAGAAGCACAAATTGGACGGAAAAAATTAATAAAATTTAACACAACCATTCCACAAAGCACACGACACATTCATACACGATACTCGAAACTAACTAAAACTTTACATCGCGCGGTGGCTCCGCTCGTCCATGCCAAGTTGCAGTTGCACCAAAGATTTCATCGAATAAACTGAATATTGATGAAATAAATACCGTTTCCTGACTGAACTACTTGGTGCCGCATGATTATCAACGCCACAGACCAGAGTGATTATGGGAAACTCAAACACAGCTAACACATTCCAACTTAGCAACTACAGATGCTACTCAGAGTATCCTCGTTGGCCGGTGCCCCGGGGAAGAGTTAACTAACCTGCCCCGTCGCCGGGGTCTACACAGCAACCCCGGAGGGCTCAGAGAGCGTAAGCGCTTTCTACCTGTACCGACCTCACAATGGATGCTGACCAGTGGCCACTAATGCCTCTCTGACCCGGCGTAGCCGGATTCAAATCTCTACACAAAGGTTGGCTAAATTGCTCTTAACATTCACGGAAGCTCCTGGCAACTAAGAAAACTCCAACTGCCAGTTACAGACAAGCCACACATTCATGCTAGAAGCCGACAGTGGAGACAGGAACGATATGACATGAATACTTGGTAATGGGTTACACAGAGACGTACGGAACATAGTTATGAATTTGAAATTGAAAAGGAGTTATCCTTTGGCGTTGGAATGGCAGTCAGAAATGCTGCTGCAATATCACACACTCTGTCGTCCATCTTTCTCTCCAGATGTAGTCGTACAGAACATCTGAGTCGTTAAGAATTGTAGCGAAACCGAAGGATGCTTTCCAAGATCAATGAAACGTATAATACTAACTTGCCGTGAAACACGCTAATGTTACCCTATGAGAGGATTTCTAAATTCGACTGCGCGTGTGTCTAATGGAAAAGGATATCGTACTATAATTTCGAATTTTGTGAAGTTAACAGAAAAATCTAACGAGCTTTAACACTGGGAGTTCACAGAAGTGGTAAAACCATAAATGAATGAAAAAAATGAACGGTCGCCAGCCTAATTAGGCACATTAGTATGGAAATATATTTTTGAGAAAATTGAATATTAGTTATTGAAGTTACTTTTGCTGAGACTTCCCTCTGAATAGCGAACAGGACACAAACTGAGTCAGTGCACTCTGTACTGTGCATAGCAGCAGTTACAAATAACACACACACCAGTAAATTATGGCGAACGAAGCTGCACCGAGCTCATACTAATGACAGCCACACTCAAGAGCACTACTTAATCAAATACTGAGACATCACTGCATGAAGTGCAGAACTAATTTTGCACATGAGGGACTTCTATCTTGACTGACATGATACACACAAATAAAGATGAATAACATCTTAAATACACTGTTTAAACTCTTCTACATATAGCAGTTCTCTTTAGTAACAGTAATAGTACAGTTTTTTCTTAATAGATGGAGAATATGATGGGGGCCCGTAAACTGGCATAGTTTCACTAGCCAAGGATCTTTGATTATTGCTGTTGTGGATTGGCAAGAGAGCCAACCCACTATGAGAGGAAGCCGAAAGGCACGCGTTTTAGCTCACGCAGGCTAGCGTGAGGTCTGGAACAGGTCAAGGAAATGAGACTAGCAAAAAAGGACGTAGCTGTGGAATACTTAACTTTAATCCATTAATGGTGAACGTCGCTCTTGACGGTACATGTTTTACAGCATCAATAGTAACTGGTAATGGCGCCTTGCTAGGTCGTAGCAAAGAACGTAGCTGAAGGCTATGCTAACTATCGGTTCGGCAAATGAGAGCGTATTTTGTCAGTGAACCACCGCTAGCAAAGTCGGTTGTACAACTGGGGCGAGTGCTAGGAAGTCTCTCTAGACCTGCCGTGTGGCGGCGCTCGGTCTGCAATCACTGACAGTGGCGACACGCGGGTCCGACGTATACTAACGGACCGCGGCCGATTTAAAGGCTACCACCTAGCAAGTGTGGTGTCTGGCGGTGACACCACAATTGCTATTGTAAAAAACTATCTCTAAAAGCTAATCATTCACTTAAATTACTTTACAAGGTAATAAAATACAACACTACGCTTAATTAACTTCAAAAGGAACCAGCCATGATGGGTACCAAAACTACATATTTTTTGAAAGTGTGCTTCACTTCTAACACTACTACCGTAGATCTGTTCATTTAAGATTTATATGTACTTGAATTTTAATCACCTGTGAAGCAGGTATTCTTGCAAATATTTGCACAATCTTTCACTGTAATCCTACAAAACTATGTTTATAATAAACTAAGAATAGTTTAGCAAATGCCTATCCAACTTCACTTTTGTGGTTTTAGCTTTTAAATTTTTCAGTTTTCTATTAATTGATCTTTGAATTTTTGTACTTATACTTCCTATCTTAACAACTTCATTTGGAGTAGTTGATTAATAAAGCATTCAAATGTTACTCTAACTTAAACTTTTGCTATTCCTTTTACTTTAGACAAAAAAATCACTTTTAAACACATGAATGCAAGAATTGCTCATTTAAATGAGGATACTCGGTTTTAGTAGCACTTAGGTGAGGACCCTGAGTAGGTTCAGTGATCAGGATTGAAGTTATGGTTTTTGAACACGAACTGACGATTTATGTGATTATTATTGAAACAACACACAAATTAAGTGGTCCATGGCCATATACATTACTGAACTGAGTATATGAAGTTTGCGAAGCAGTGGCGAAGGTTGGTGGCAGGAGAAATGGCGGCTAACTGTATTCGCGGCTCTTGATGTGCGAATACTATATAGAATCTCTTCTTGGCGTCGGATTTTCAACATATTGGAGCCGTTTCACTGTTCCGTGAATACCAAATAATAGCCAGATCGACATCCGAGGCAAATCCCTTCTAATGCAGCTTCCAACTGCCTCTCTTAGCACCGTCGAAGTGTACCGTGCTACGGCTAGCCACACACTGCGTGCCGTTCACAGAAAGGAGCCGCTCAATTCGACCGCCAAACCCACCTTTTACATCGCGCCATGCCACTTCTGTTGCAGTGGGACTACCCTACGGCGTTTGCATGTTACAAATACAAGTGCCCTAAGCATGAACCAGCTTTTAACAAACATACTTCTTTCATAAACATATTCATATTACAATAATTTAAAATTTCAATATATTATTTTGCTTTTTTCACATGTACTTTACAAAACTCTAGTTTTCATACCGTACATCAAGCAGTTCAAATAACACAGAATGCACACTTTATAAATTGCAAGTACACACTTACTTAAGATAAACCTACTCCTAATCGATGTACGTGTTACAAACAGCTCATGTGGAGACGTTTCATATAGCTTCGATAAATATCATCTGATCCCGACAATCGGTCATTAACCCTCGTCAGTGCTACTTTACAGCAGCAAGATCGTGTATTCACCTCCCGTACGAACAATAAGTCATAACCTGTCTGCTTGAGCAACAGAGAACGAGTCGACGAGTACGAAGCGACCGCAGCGCCACAGATTTCAGTCTCGTCACACTAGCGGAACTACAGCGGCAACAGAGGAGGGCCGTTAGCACTGACGTAACAGCCGCCCCTTGACTTGTGTAGTATGCAACCCGCAATGTCAGAGTCGAACTCGCTCCGTTTCTGATCTCTAGTGTAGGGGGGCGACATGTGTAGCTTTTGCGCTATTGTGGTTCTTTGTTCCCTAATTACTGAGGCCCAAATTTTTAACCAAATGACGAAATGTTCAGCTTCTAAATAGATCATCTGAACGTGAAGCATACTGCGAATTGTATATGGTTCAGATGGCTCTGAGCACTATGGGACTTGACATCTGAGGTCATCAGTCCCCTAGACTCAGAACTACTTAAACCTAACTAACCTAAGAACATGACACACATCCATGCCCCAGTGAATTATAACCGGTATCCTCGTGAAGAGGATTATTTTAGTGAGGTTAGTATTGTATTAATACCTTCAGCTGCTAACGGGCGTTGATATATATATATATATATATATATATATATATATATATATATATA
Organism: Schistocerca americana; assembly: GCF_021461395.2. Lineage (NCBI taxonomy): Eukaryota > Metazoa > Arthropoda > Insecta > Orthoptera > Acrididae > Schistocerca > Schistocerca americana. The sequence goes on from NC_060119.1 coordinate 1,261,952,459, forward strand.
TATATATATATATATATCAACGGGGAGAGGTGAAAATGTGTGTCCTGACCGGGACTCGAACCCGGGATCTCCTGCTTACATGGCAGACGCTCTATCCATCTGAGCCACCGAGGACACAGATGAATAGCGCGACTGCAGGGACTATCTCGCGCACGCCTCCCGCGATACCCACAATCTCACCTTGTATGTCCACACACTAAACTCGTAATGTCCCACCCCAACACACTCATTACTCGTGGAAGACATTCTTACCAAGTCCCGTAAGAGTTCGTCCGCAACTCGTGGTCGTGCGGTAGCGTTCTCGCTTCCCGCGTCCGGGTTCCCGGCTTCGATTCCCGGCGGGGTCGGGGATTTTCTCTGCCTCGTGATGACTAGGTGTTGTGTGATGTCCTTAGGTTAGTTAGGTTTAAGTAGTTCTAAGTTCTAGGGGACTGATGACCATAGATGTTAAGTCCCATAGTGCTCAGAGCCATTTGAACCATTTTGAACCGTAAGAGTTCGGGGAATATGCGTGCATCCGCACAGAAGGAGGAGGTCATGGCCGGTGTTGCCACAACTTATACTTACAGGGGTATGGTGTCTGTTCTTTCGGACATGATTTGTGGCCACTATTGTGTTTACATGATGTCTCTCCGTGTTTTGTGCAGACTATTGAAACAGTTGGTCTTGAAACATTCAGTAAGTTGGCTGTCTCGGGTACTGACGCTCGAGCTATTGGGCCCCCACAATGTGCTCTCTTTGGAACTCTGTTAGGTCTTTCATTACACGTCGACCTCGGCCACTGAACGCAAATACGGCGTGTGCACCACTGGTAAACAACCTGCACTGATGCCTAGTCCGTACTGAACAAGCACAGTCCAGTGCGACACGCGCCTTACCTGCAGTGTTGAGTAACATACACAACCAACCCATTACTCGCGCAGTTCACATTACTTTGCCTATCCCCTGTACATAAACGCAGCAGAAACGAAAGGCGAACCGTTATAGCAACGACGTGCGCCGCACATCGGGTGAGCCACTGATATAAGCGACTTTGAGAAAGTGTAGAAATCTGTGAACCGGCGCATGGGAGCGATGGACTCGGAAACGGCCAAGCGCGTCGGCTTTTCGTGTGCTACTGTCTTGAGGATCTACAGCAAGTGTTTGGAGGACGGTGAAATCTCGAGTAGATGATAACGTTTTGGATGTGCACGCTTCGTCACAAAACATGTTCGGAGGCTTGCCCAGTCTGTACAGGACGATATGTGGCCATTTATGGCGTATACGACGACAGAGTACAATGCTTATGCAAGCACAAGTGTTTCGCAGCACACCGTTCAGGACACATTATTGTCATGGGGACCCCGCAACAGAGACTACTATGTGTTCCCATGTTGAATCAATAACATCGTCAATTACGGTTGAACTGGCCATGGAATCATCGAGGTGGGACCGTGGATCAATCGGAACGAGTTGTAAGATCGGTTGAAACTAGTTTCTTGTTATACCAGGTCGATGCTTGTGTCCAAATACGCCGCATCCGGGCGAACGGCTGCTATGGACGTGCAGGGCGCAAGCCATTAGCGGGTGGGTATGGAGGGGAGGTTGGTTTGTGGGATTGAAGGGACCAGACAGCTAGGGCCATCGGTCGATGGAGGGGAGCGGTGGAGGTCGAGGAGAGTGGCAGTATTATCCAACGGGGCACGTTCACCAGGCGTTCCTATGGTCACCATGACAGCTCTGGACTACATGAACACTTCTGTGGACAACCTACATCTCTCCACGCTTAATGTTTTCCCCGACGACAATGGTATCTTCCGGTAGCGTATGTGAGAGTGTCATAAAGGCGGAACAGTGCTACGGCGAGTTGAGAAGCGTGGTAGTGAACTAGCACTGATATCTCTGGCACGAAATTCACGTGATCTGGGCTCAATGGAACACGTCTGGCACGTTCTCGGGCGCCATCTCCGCACCCACAAACTACCGGCCGATTACGTACGAGAATTCATGACCTGCACGTAGATACTGGTGCCACACATTCGGCACTCCACCAAGGACTCGGCGCCGGCCGCGGTGGTCTAGCGGTTCTAGGCGCGCAGTCCGGAACCGCGCGACTGCTACGGTCGCAGGTTCGAATCCTGCCTCGGGCATGGATGTGTGTGATGCCCTTAGCTTAGTTAGGTTTAAGTAGTTCTAAGTTCTAGGGGACTGATGACCACAGTAGTTAAGTCCCATAGAGCTCAGAGCTATTTGAACCAACGACTCGGCGAATTCATGTCACGCAGAAGTGCTCTTATACTGAGTTCCAAATGTGTCCCAGCACGCTTTGAAGCACGTGCTATTTTCCATTTCAGGTAAGACCTATTTAGTCGCGTAAGATATAAATAAGTATTACAGTTTTGAGCATGGCTGTTACTCAGTAACTCTATCCTACACACATGCTCAAAAATTAAGGATAATTGCAGAATGTGGTTCCACACAACGTGACACTATACAAAATTTGTGCTAATAGCATAGGCACATGGGAAACAGACCCGACACTGACCTGTAAGTCCACGTGATCAGTGATCAGTTGAGAAAACCGTCCCGAAACACATGTGCTACAAATCGCCACTGTTTCCTGCACATGTACCCCGAAATCGATATGGGATATGATCACCATGCACACGTACACAGGCCGCACAACGGGTTAGCATACTATGGATCTGGTGGTCGAGCAGCTGCTGGGGTATAGCCTCCCATTATTGTACCAGTGCCTGTCCGAGCTCCTGAAGCGTCCCTGGGGTTTTAAGAGGTGCAGCGATACGTCGACCGAGAACATCCCAGACGTGCTCGATGGGGTTTTGGTCTGGAGAACAGGCAGGCCACTCCATTCGCCTGATATCTTCTGTTTCAAGGTACTCCTCCACGGAGGCAGCTCGGTGGGGCCGTGCGTTATCATCCATCAGGAGGAAGGTGGGACCCACTGTACCCCTGAAAAGGCAAAATGACGTCCCGATACACCTGACCTGTTACAGTTCCACTGTCAAGGACATGCTGGGGTGTACGTGCACCAGTCATATACCCAACCCACACCATCAAATCACGACCTCCATACAGGTCCCTTTCAAGGATATTAAGGGGTTGGTATCTGGTTCCTGGTTCACGCCAGATGAAAACCCAGCGAGAATCACTGTTCAGACCACATCTGGATTCGTCCGTGAACATAACCTGGGACCACTGTCCCAATGACCATGTACTGTGTTCTTGACACCAGGCTTAATGGGCTCTCCTGTGACCGGGGGTCAGTGGAATAAACCTTACAGGCCTCCGGGCGAATAAACCATGTCTGTTCAGTCGTCTGTAGACTGTGTGTCTGGAGACAACTGCTCTAGTGGCTGCGGTAAGGTCCCGAGCAATGCTACCTGCTGTACTCCGTGGCCGTCTGCGGGCACTGATGGTGAGGTATCGGTCTTCTTGTGGTGTTATACACTGTGGACGTCCCGTACTGTGTGTCCACAATGCTTAAAACTTAGAAATAATAGTGTTGTTTAGCTATATGTCCTTTGTACTTTGAAATAATGTTTCTGTTTCTGCTACACGTTCGTTGTAATTAGTAGTTTAATAGACACCATCTTTACTTACAAAATGCACAAGTTTAAATGTTATGCATAACAACAGAGAAATGAGCCTGTGACCACCGGGGGTTTTCTATTTTTGTTGTTCTATTTTCACCTTTATATTTATTTTTAGTTTGTAGTCAAAAACTCCGTGATCTACACTGGCTGGTCACGGTGCTGGAGATCAAGCACAAATTTATGACAACTGATGATCGGCATGGAAGAGTCCGATACCGGTTATGTTTAAGTACTGAAAAATAAAATGAACCTTGCAAATGAAGCGGTATCTTCAATTTCTGCGGTAAACTTGTTGTTTCATTCGAAAATTCTCCACAAATTTTTGAAAGTTATTTGTTGTCGAGTGCCTTGTATCTTGAAATGGAAGGAGATCTTTTACCGTGAAACATGTACTCGCAAATGTACTGAGTTTATTCAATTTCTTAACAAATTTTACTTGTCTTGGAAATGGAAATTTATGTTAGTTTCCAATACCTATAGCTTCGAAATGTATTTAATTTGTATGTGGTTTCTGATAATATTTGTGCACAATTTGATTTCACTTACCGATTATTTGTGTTTAGCAGAATAATATTGTAACAGAAAGACATTTTCACTTTGCAGTGGAAGATGCGCTAACTTGGTACTTCCTGGTAGTTAAAACTGTATGCCGGGTCGAGACTCGATCTGGGGACCCAAGCATTACTCGTGACCCGTCCTCAAAGCTGTACTTCCGGCAATACCTCATATCCTCCCGAACTTCACGGAAGCACTCCCTCAAAACTTGCAAGTCTAAGCACTCCTGGAGGAAAGGATATTGTGGAGACGTGACTCACCCACAGTCTGGAGGTTTTTTCCAGAATGAAATTTTCACTCAGCAGCGGATTGTGCGCTGATATGGTAGGAGATGTACTCACAGAAGTAAAGCTGTGAGGATGATTCGTGAGCCGGCTCAGTGGCTAGAGTAATGGTTCAAATGGCTCTGAGCACTATGCGACTTAACTTGTGAGGTCATCAGTCGCCTAGAACTGAGAACTAATTAAACCTAACTAACCTAAGGACATCACACACATCCATGCCCGAGGCAGGACTCGAACCTGCGACCGTAGCGGTCGCTCGGCTCCAGATTGTAGCGCCTAGAACCGCACGGCCACTCCGGCCGGCTGCTAGAGTAGTTGCCCACGGAAAGCAAAGGTCCCAAGTCCGAGTCTCGCTTTTAATCTGCCAGGAAATTCCATAATAACAGACAAACGACTGAATGCAGCATTAACAAGACTTCTCGATTTCATCGCTTTCATATTCCAATAGAATATCTGTGCATAGGTACATGACGATTCTGTACCTTGGAATGGGTTTTTGTACTTCGAAAAACCTTTATTTTCCGGAGTAATTTTTGTAATATTAGAAAAAGAGTGCAGCATATACAAAGTGAATATCATCATTTACTAATAGAACAGGAAAATATTGTTATGTATCACAGGGATGGCTATAGGCGGAAATCGGGAAAATGTTCCGAAGTCCTATTAGGTCAAATTTTGCTAAAATTTAGTCAAAAGATTATCAAAATCTAAAATTTCTCGGTAAGGTGACAATTAACAGTCATCGCCGAGTGCCAAAATTTCGTTAGGCCCTTTCCAAATGCTGCATTGTGTTTGTTCACTTGTAGAACCAGACATACTTACGCTCCATACTCTGCTGTCTCCACTCTTTTGTTTCGACTGACGTCTTAGCGTTTCAGCATTGGCTGCGCTTCAGTTGGAAACACGTACCTGAAAAAGAAACATTTGTTGATAAAAACGTGCAGTCTTGAAATTCAGCAGTGTGACAGACTTGCTATAGCTGGCTAGAAGTGAGTCTGAGAAGTGTCCCAAGGCATAACACTTTCCGCTACTCATCATGAGCGAAACATATGTCAATATGCTGACCATTTACATTTTTTGTCCTCACACAGTAATTTATACTAACTACCCTGACGGGGAAAAAATCGCAACTCCAGGAAGAAGTTCTGCGACATAAACGGAAGTAGTCAGGCACGTTTCTACACCTGAAAGCCGCCCGGTTTAGCCGAGCGGTGCAGGGCGCCTTGTGACGGTTCGCGCGGTTCCCCCGTCGCAGGTTCGAGTCGTCCCTCGGGAATATGTGTGTGTGTGTGTGTGTGTGTGTGTGTGTGTGTGTGTGTGTGTGTGTGCGTAAGTTAGTTAAGTTAGATTAAGTAGTGTATAAAGTTAGGGACTGATGACCTCAGCAGTTTGGTCGCATAAGACCTTACCACAAATTTCCAATTTCTACACGTGAAACTGAAACGGTACAGTAGTTTCCGCTCTATAAGCAGCAGGATTCGCTACTCGCTCGCACCGAGAAATACAAATAGAGGAGGCTCTGCCGCCAATTTTATTGCCCGACGCGGCCGGCCGCGGGTGCAACAGAACCCATGTGGACGGGTGGAAAGAAATGTGTCAGGCGTCATAATACGTATTTATATGTGACGTGTATTCTGCATTTCTTGTACGTGAATGTGAATCTGCACATGAACTTTCCTAATCCTCCTCACACCTTTCCGTAAAGCGTGGCCAAATCTTTGTTGGGAAGTAGTTTTGTAGTACAGTAGTGCCAACCTTACTCCTGGGTAGAGGAACAGAGAGACAGCACAGGCAGAGCAAAGTCAAAGACTTTCCAGTGTCACAAGATTAGGGGTGGAGAGGTTGGTCACGGCCAAGTGGTTCGACCACCCCCTCCACCGGGCCCCAGGAAGACCTCCGGGTGCCCGCCATATTCTAGGGGGTGTTACAGAAGACGGGTAAGTGAGCAGACGTGCCCTCAGTGCGTCTGTCTCAATGTTCACGCGTGGAAGAGAGGTATTTGAATATTTGTACTAATTATTTTATTTCCAGCTTTTGACTGTGTAAGGAAATGAATGTTCTCGTTTAATTTCGGAAATTTGACCTCCTGTGTTAATGTATCCGGTCCCCAGTTTCCCCGTTATCCTCCTCACATAGTGGATGTCCCATGTAAAATATTGGGAGACTTTGGTGGTATACATTTGGCCAACGCAATTCCGTCTTGCCCGTAGAAATGCGCGTGCAGATTAGTATATAATATACCCGAGCTATAAATTGTAAAATTGTAATACCTGTAAACTGGGACAATTGCTGCAATCGCTGTAAAGTCGAGTGATAATGTTTAAAATAAATAGGTAATCAATTGTCATCAGTCTTTAACGTACCTTAAAAATCACAAAGAAGTCAAGTTAAAGGAATTCATTTTAGATAAAAGATATAGAATGGAGGAAACCACACATCAGCGTGTGAGCCCTCCAGCCCCTTGTCTCCAGGTAGCGCTCTCAAGCTCCCCTCCCCAGTTATCCGTTACGCAATTTTCATTCAGGGCTTGACAACATCAGCTCTCATCTGGCGTCCTTAGGCAAGGAGGTTAGACGGGAAACTTTCAAAAGCTGATGTTTGTTCAAATTTCGCACCAGCCGCATAAGACTAGGGCTAGTAACGCCACTATGGGGGTGGGGACGCAACTGAGGTGCGCTTCAGAGATACACGCTGTAACGGTCGTGAGCGTCAGTTACATTTGAGATCCGACGTGGCGATCTATCGTCAAGAATGCCTTGAAGACGCCATTATCAACACCTCATTGAATTTGAACGAGGTTGTGTAATAGGGCTACGACAAGCTGGATGTTCCTTCTGCGATACTGCAGGGAGACCTGGCAGGAATGTAGGCACTGTTCATGATTGCTGCCTGCGGTTGTCACGAGAACGTCGCTCGCAAGAAGACGGAGCTCCGGTCACCCGAGCGGCACTACCGACAGGGAAGACTATCGTGTTCAGCGTATGGCTGCGAAGGATCGTACTGCGTCTGCAGCAGCAATCTGAGCAGCAGTTGTTAGCACACTGACACAAAGAAATGTTACAAACCGTTTACTTCAAGGACAGCTCCGGACCAGACGCTCTGTAGCCTGCATTCCACTGAGCCCAAACCACCGAGATTTGACATTTCAATGGCGTCAAGTCCATTCCACTGAGCCCAAACAACCGCCATTTGACAATTCAATGGTGTCAAGTCCATTCCACTGAGCCCAAACCACCGCCATTTCACATTTCAATGGCGTCAAGCCCATTCCACTGAGCCCAAACCACCGCCATTTGACATTTCAATGGTGTCAAGTCCATTCCACTGAGCCCAAACCACTGCATTTCACATTTCAATGGCGTCAAGCCCATTCCACTGAGCCCAAACCACTGCCATTTGACATTTCAATGGTGACAAGCCCATTCCACTGAGCCCAAACCATCGCCATTTGACATTTCAAAGGTGTCAAGTCCAATCCACTGAGCCCAAACCACCGCCATTTGACATTTCAATGGTGTCAAGTCCATTCCACTGAGCCCAAACAACCGCCATTTGACATTTCAATGGTGTCAAGTCCATTCCACTGAGCCCAAACCACCGATATTTCACATTTCAATGGCGTCAAACCCATTCCACTGAGCCCAAACCACCGCCATTTGAGATTTCAATGGTGTCACGTCCATTCCACTGATCCCAAACCACTGCATTTCACATTTCAATGGCGTCAAGCCCATTCCACTGAGCCCAAACCACTGCCATTTGACATTTCAATGGTGTCAAGCCCATTCCACTGAGCCCAAACCATCGCCATTTGACATTTAAAAGGTGTCAAGTCCATTCCACTGAGCCCAAACCACTGCATTTCACATTTCAATGGCGTCAAGCCCATTCCACTGAGCCCAAACCACTGCCATTTGACATTTCAATGGTGTCAAGCCCATTCCACTGAGCCCAAACCATCGCCATTTGACATTTAAAAGGTGTCAAGTCCATTCCACTGAGCCCAAACCACTGCATTTCACATTTCAATGGCGTCAAGCCCATTCCACTGAGCCCAAACCACTGCCATTTGACATTTCAATGGTGTCAAGCCCATTCCACTGAGCCCAAACCATCGCCATTTGACATTTCAAAGGTGTCAAGTCCATTCCACTGAGCCCAAACCACTGCATTTCACATTTCAATGGCGTCAAGCCCATTCCACTGAGCCCAAACCACTGCCATTTGACATTTCAATGGTGGCAACCCATTCCACTGCCCAAACCACCGCCATTTGACATTTCTATGGTGTCAAGTCCATCCCACTGAGCACAATCCACCGCCATTTGACATTTCAATGGTGTCAAGTCCATTCCACTGAGTCCATACCACCGCCATTTGACATTTCAATGGTGTCAAGTCCATTCCACTGATCCCAAACCACCGCCATTTGACATTTCAATGGTGTCAAGTCCATTCCACTGATCCCAAACCACCGCCATTTGACATTTCAATAGTGTCACATCCATTCCACTGAGCCCATACCACCGCCATTTGACATTTCAATGGTGTCAAGTCCATTCCACTGATCCCAAACCACCGCCATTTGACATTTCAATGGTGTCAAGTCCATTCCACTGATCCCAAACCACCGCCATTTGACATTTCAATAGTGTCACATCCATTCCACTGAGCCCATACCACCGCCATTTGACATTTCAATGGTGTCAAGTCCATTCCACTGAGCCCAAACCACCGCCATTTGACATTTCAATGGTGTCAAGCCCATTCCACTGAGCCGAAACCACCGCCATTTAACATTTCAATAGTGTCAAGTCCATTCCACTGAGTCCAAACCACCGCCATTTGACATTTCAATGGTGTCAAGTCCATTCCACTGAGCACAATCCACCGCCATTTGACATTTCAATGGTGTCACGTCCATTCCACTGAGCCCAAACCACCGCCATTTGACATTTCAATGGTGTCAAGTCCATTCCACTGAGCACAATCCGCCGCCATTTGACATTTCAATAGCGTCAAGCCCATTCCACTAAGCCCAAACCACCACCATTTGACATTTCAGTGGTGTCAAGTCCATTCCACTGAGCCCAAACCAACGCCATTTACGGTTTCTGTGGTGTCAAGCGAAAGCTGGTTAGAAGGCCGGGTGGACGTCCATTGTGTTTCCTGATGAAAGATGGTTCTTTCTCGGTGACAGTGGCGGCCGTGCGTTGGTTACAAGGACGCCAGTTGAGGGCCTGCAACCAACTTGTCTGCCTACCAGACACACTGGACCTACACCTGGAGTTATGGCCTGGACTGTGATTTCGTATAACAGCAGGAGAAATCTCGTGGTCATCACACGCACCCTGTGCATCGCATCTCAATCTAGTAACTCGACCAGATGTGCCACCGTATATACACAATCCTCCAGGGTTGTTTCCCAACAGGACAACGCTCGCCCACATACCGCTGTTGTAGCCCAACACGGCCGGCCGCTGTGACCCAGCGGTTCTAGGCGCTTCAGTGCGGAACCGCGCTGCTGCTGCGGTCGCAGGTCCGATTCCTGCCTCGGGTATGGATGTGTGTGCTGTCCTTAGGTTAGTTAGGTTTTAAGTAGTTCTAAGGTCTAGGGGACTGATGACCTCAGATGTTAAGTCTGATAGTGCTCAGAGCCATTTGAACCATTTCAACCCAACAACTTCTACAGAGCGTCGACAGGTTGCCTTGGCCTTCCCGGTCACCAGATTGGTACCCATCAGCACATATGGGATAACATCGGACGATAACTCCAGCGCCACCCACGGAAAGCATTAACCGTCCCTGTATTGACCGACCAAATACAAGATGGATGGTTCTCCATCCCACAAACCAACATCCGGCACCTGTACAACACGTTGCAAGCACGTTTGCTTGTATGCGTTCAACATTCTGGCTGTTACACTGGCTATGTCTCGCGCTTACATTAACCTGAGATCTGCAATGTTAATCACTTCAATATGTCGCCCAGACAAATGTATTCCAGGAATTTCATTACTGTACACTAATTAATTTTTTGTGTTGCGATTTTTTTCCGTCAGTGTATATTCAGTCAAACACTCTTAAATACATACATACACACACACACACACACACACACACACACACACACACACATCACATTACCATATATTCTGTAATTCTTCTATGAAGTAACACTCGTCAAGAGCATATGATTTCAGTTTGTCTTTCTAGTTAATTTTATAGTCTTTCAAGTCATCTACGTTTCTCAAAGATTTTTAAGGATGAATATTTCTCTTTCACTGCAACACCAAATCTCAGTGACGAATAGCGTAAATTATTTCTCCCTCTCGTATTACATGGACAAATGTTAATATTGTTTTCAAACTGCAACTGGTTGCTGACTAGAAACTTCAAAAAGGAGTAACAGTGCAGCGCGGATTTCGGTGTGCCATAGTGTTTAAAGTAGTGTCCAGAAGTATTTACGCAATGGACACCACTTTATCCTTATTGCATACATCCGCGCAACGAAATTCTTTTTATCAGTGACAAGCTACCGCAGAATATTCCACGAGACATTAATGGATGAAAATAGGAAAATTCTTTTTCTTCTTCTTCTTCATTTCACGTATTGTAAGTAGGCTGTTTATGTTTTCTTATTGGCAACGTTACGTAGCGCTCTGTGTGAAAATCACTGGCTGTGCTGTGTGCAGTCTGTGGCCAGTTTGCATTGTTGTCTACCATTGTAGTGTTGGGCAGTTGGATGTTAACAGCGCGTAGCGCTGTGCAGTTGGAGGTGAGCCGCCAGCAGTGGTGGATGTGGGGAGAGAAATGGCGGAATTTTGAAATTTGTAAGACTGGATGTCATGAACTGCTATATACATATTATGACTTTTGATGACTATTAAGGTAAATACATTGTTTGTTCTCTATCAAAATCTTTCATTTGCTAGCTATGCCTATCGTGCCTTCCGTAGTTTGAATCTTTTTATTTAGCTGGCAGTAGTGGCGCTCGCTGTATTGCAGTAGTTCGAGTAACCAAGATTTTTGTGAGGTAATTGATTTGTGAAACGTATAGGTTAATGTTAGTCAGGGCCATTCTTTTGTAAGGATTTCTGAAAGTCAGATTGCGTTGCGCTAAAAATATTGTGTGTCAGTTTAAGCACAGTCATGTATAATTGTTCAAAGGGGACTTTTCAGTATTAGGCAAATTGCCCATTACGGTACTCCATCTCTTGTATGGTCTTCCTACATTTTTTCTTCCAGTGCATTTACAATTGAGAGCTTTACCGGGAATCTTTCTGCAACCATATCGTCTACATGTTCCTTCCATTTTATCCAGTTTTCATTCACTTTTTTCGCTTCGGTTATATATTCTTAAGTCTCTCCTTACAGCTTCAGTTCTTTTTTCGATCTTCCCCTGTACAGCCTTCTACTCTTCTTAAGAGTCCCATTTCTTGACCCTGTATTCCACTTTCTTTGGTTTTTTTTCTTTGTCTGTGTTCATTGGCTTTGTTGTGATATTTGCCATATCTGTGACAATTTCGGTGTTTGTGTACAGACTCTTAATAGCACTTAAGAGGTGAGATTGATAACTTGTTCAGCCATGATATTCCATTGCAATCCTAGATTCGCATGATCGAATGCTTCCTCAAACACTACAAAAGAAAGGTGGATTTCCCGTCTCTTTTCTACAACTTGTTGCAGCGTAAAAACATGGTAAATAGTTAATTGTCCTTTTCTAAAAGCTGATTGTTCTTCAGATACTAGCTTTCCCATGTAATTTTTAAGTCTTGTATTCACGAGTTTGGCATACAGTTTTTAGGCTGGATCCAGGAGTCTTATACCACGATAGTTACTACATTTGTTTTTACTTTAGCTCTCAGCCAATCTATTGGTACCTTCTTATTTCTCCAGCACTGATTAAATATTTGAAGAAGTCTTCACTGCAGGAATAACCCTCCACATTCCCACGTTCCATACTGATACCATGTACCAGTGGCTTTCTTATTTTTTTGTAGCTTTAGAGTTTCCGTCAGTTCTTGACTCTAAAGGCCTGGACGATATTGATACTGATTTGAATCGGAAATTTAATAAATTTTTTGACAATGCACCCCCCCCAAAATACGGTATTATCAGTAAAGCAAGTGTTTCAGAGATTAGACGTGCAAGAAGATCTGTAAAATGTGACTTACAGTTCAGCTTCTTATCATTACAAACACCTAAGAATGTAGAATGTTCTGTTTGATTTATTCAATTACGCAGCCGAATTATTTCTGTTGATGAGGTCAGGCCTTGTACAATACTGAACTGAATATAATTTGTTTTTATCGAACAATCAGTAACTAATTTTCAAGAAAATGCAATTTACGTTTTCACTTGTTGTAGTTACTCAATTAGGCCTGCACATTGAGCATAGAGGACTTTTTCTGATTCTTGTGTAAACATTGGGAGATCATAATATTTATAAAAGAAAAAGTGTGGACTCTGCATAGATCCCTGTGGTACACCTGTAGTGATTACCCCCCTTTCTCAAGATGCTGTTACGATGAGTACACAGTCTTTTAGTTGAGATCAAAACCAGTTACAAGCATGAACTCTGGTACCACAATATTTGAACATCTCTGGGGAAACAATTGATATTACCCACTTTTTCAGCCACGCAGCGTAAGCTTTAGGAGCATCGAAGGCTAACCAGAGAGCAGTGAGAGGACCATTCTGTCGTAGACTGTGTGGGAAACACTTGTGGTGTTCCAGCAGACACCTCCGCGGTTGCAAATGCTCGCTGCACCTAGCGCAGTTATCCCTGGGAATCCACACGCCGTGCGCAGTTGCCTCACACGGCCAGCTACGCTACGCTCCCCCTGGCGGCGGAGTGTTCCCGGAGCCACAACGCGCTTTGCCTGTGTTCCACTGGAACGACCAGACGGTCACCTGGAACCTCGGGCCGCCACGCCCAGTCGGCAGCTATTGATCGACAGGCGCATTAACCGGCGGCCATGTTATTTCATTACGGGTAGCACGGCGCTAGTAACACGGCGTCGACGCCGCACGCCGACAATGGGCCACTTCAGCTTTTCCGTTTGTGCTGCAGCACTCCTGATACAGTGGTACAGCCCTTCTGCTGAGTCGAATGCCGGTCAAAGGGTCGGCTGCTACCACAGCGCCACACAAATACCATTAAGATAAGGCGACAACACCGATATTACCATAAGCATGGACTATAAAGTGTAGATAAAGTCTTTGAATTCATGTTCAGTTTTAGGTGTAACAGTTTTATTACAGTAAGCAATTGCGGCTTCTGTGTCATTTTCAAATACCTACAAAGACATACCTACATAAAGTCTTTGGCGACACTTTCGTTTTTAAGTGTAACAGTTTTATTGCACTACTGCAATTTCGGCTTTTCTGCCATTTTCAAACACCTACAACGACATAATACGAAGTACCAAGAAAAACATTATATCAGAATAACACTGTGCACAAAAAATTCGTAGTCTATTAACACTTGCGTACTTTAAGATTTAATGTCATATTACGTTACAGAAATACGTTGAAAATAACTCTCTAGTTTGCCTTTGCCGCTCCTGATGATAACAGAGCCAGCGGATGCTATCGGCGACATGAGCAGAGGTGTGTTAATAACAGACAGGTTAAAGTCAGTCAAATTGGGAAGAGATAACAGCGTAAGAAGTACATGCATCAAAAACTAGTCAACAGATCGTGGTACTCCATTTTTTGTACCTCCTTCACTAGACAGCTAAAAGTGTGTACTTTCAGTACATTACAGTAAATGCCTAAAAGAATTTGAAAATATTTTATTTCCAAAATCCGCTTATCATTGGGGATATTCCTAATTTGCTCTTCCTACAAATCCCAATTTCTTCAAGAGCGTCCATTAGCCTAACAGTCTCCATCACACACAGAGTTGTCGGTGTTGTTATTGTGATTACGCAGATGTACACTAAACGAGGACCTACAACTTATGTTTGTGTCGTCTCTGAAACTTGAATCTCTGAAGATGCCGCATAGGGTGAAAGAGGACAAATTAATATCCGCTACGAAACTGGATATTAGAGCAAATAAATTCGCAAAACAACAGATTTTCGTAATTGAAATTCCAGTTCCTAATTAGGAAGCAAGCGGGTAAGAGGCAAAATATGGATTTAAAAAATGCAAAGTGTCGTAAGAAACAGTTTGTTCAAATTCTTATATCCGTGTTGCGGCTGTAGTATTGTACCAAGAAACGACGAGTTAACCAGTCACTTCAGCTGCTTTCAATGTAAACATTTATTTCAGTGCCCATTCCATGTTGTCATCTAAAAATGGTTCAAATGGCTCTGAGCACTATGGGACTCAACTGCTGTGGTCATCAGTCCCCTAGAACTTAGAACTACTTAAACCTAACTAACCTAAGGACATCACACACACCCATGCTCGAGGCAGGATTCGAACCTGCGACCGTAGCAGCAGCGCGGCTCCGGACTGGAGCGCCTAGAACCGTACGGCCACCGAGGCCGGCTGTCATCTAATTTTCGAGTCCACAGTTACAGCAGATGAAGTCAGTAACACAAAATAGGCTAATAAATCAACAGATACTGCAGCTAAGACAGAGTAATAAATATTTGGTAATTGCTATCAAAAAGCAACCAAATACGATTACACACTACGTCTGCAGGAGCCGGCCAGAGTGGCCGAGCGGTTCTAGGCGCTACAGTCTGGAACCGCGCGACTGCTACGGTCGCAGGTTCGAATCCTGCCTCGGGCATGGATGTGTGTGATGTCCTTAGGTTAGTTAGGTTTAAGTAGTTCTAAGTTCTAGGGGACTGATGACCTCAGAAGTTAAGTCCCATAACGCTCAGAGCCATTTGAACCATTTGAACTACTGGCAGTGCTAAGTGTATCCTAGACTTCCACATCGCTGGCAACGGGTTATACACAATGCTGGTGACTACTTTGAGAGTCACTAAAACTTTGAAACACGTATCTACACTCCTGGAAATTGAAATAAGAACACCGTGAATTCATTGTCCCAGGAAGGGGAAACTTTATTGACACATTCCTGGGGTCAGATACATCACATGATCACACTGACAGAACCACAGGCACATACACACAGGCAACAGAGCATGCACAATGTCGGCACTAGTACAGTGTATATCCACCTTTCGCAGCAATGCAGGCTGCTATTCTCCCATGGAGACGATCGTAGAGATGCTGGATGTAGTCCTGTGGAACGGCTTGCCATGCCATTGCCACCTGGCGCCTCAGTTGGACCAGCGTTCGTGCTGGACGTGCAGACCGCGTGAGACGACGCTTCATCCAGTCCCAAACATGCTCAATGGGGGACAGATCCGGAGATCTTGCTGGCCAGGGTAGTTGACTTACACCTTCTAGAGCACGTTGGGTGGCACGGGATACATGCGGACGTGCATTGTCCTGTTGGAACAGCAAGTTCCCTTGCCGGTCTAGGAATGGTAGAACGATGGGTTCGATGACGGTTTGGATGTTCCGTGCACTACTTAGTGTCCCCTCAACGATCACCAGTGGTGTACGGCCAGTGTAGGAGATCGCTCCCCACACCATGATGCCGGGTGTTGGCCCTGTGTGCCTCGGTCGTATGCAGTCCTGATTGTGGCGCTCACCTGCACGGCGCCAAACACGCATACGACCATCATTGGCACCAAGGCAGAAGCGACTCTCATCGCTGAAGACGACACGTCTCCATTCGTCCCTCCATTCACGCCTGTCGCGACACCACTGGAGGCGGGCTGCACGATGTTGGGGCGTGAGCGGAAGACGGCCTAACGGTGTGCGGGATCGTAGCCCAGCTTCATGGAGACGGTTGCGAATGGTCCTCGCCGATACCCCAGGAGCAACAGTGTCCCTAATTTGCTGGGAAGTGGCGGTGCGGTCCCCTACGGCACTGCGTAGGATCCTACGGTCTTGGCGTGCATCCGTGCGTCGCTGCGGTCCGGTCCCAGGTCGACGGGCACGTGCACCTTCCGCCGACCACTGGCGACAACATCGATGTACTGTGGAGACCTCACGCCCCACGTGTTGAGCAATTCGGCGGTACGTCCACCAGGCCTCCCGCATGCCCACTATACGCCCTCGCTCAAAGTCCGTCAACTGCACATACGGTTCACGTCCACGCTGTCGCGGCATGCTACCAGTGTTAAAGACTGCGATGGAGCTCCGTATGCCACGGCAAACTGGCTGACACTGACGGCGGCGGTGCACAAATGCTGCGCAGCTAGCGCCATTCGACGGCCAACACCGCGGTTCCTGGTGTGTCCGCTGTGCCGTGCGTGTGATCATTGCTTGTACAGCCCTCTCGCAGTGTCCGGAGCAAGTATGGTGGGTCTGACACACCGGTGTCAATGTGTTCTTTTTTCCATTTCCAGGAGTGTATTTTGTACGACATGTAAATAAGTAGTTGCGACTATTAAATTTCCAAACCTCGTATCTATAGCGCCACTCCTGAAACGCTTTGATTCTTCTTTGTGGTTTCCCCACAGTCCATGACTGACTACCGTAAAAGGGTGTACTCAAAATGTAAATTCTCAGAGCTTCCTTCCTCAGATTAAGGTCCATGACTAATGCGAGCAGACTGCTCTTGTCTGGAAATGCCGGCTTTGCCTGTGCCATTATGGTTTCTATGGTATCCTTGCTTTGTTCGTCGTAAGTTATTTTGCTGTAAAGGTAGCATAATTCCTTAATTTCATCTACTTCGTGGTCTCCAATTTTGAACTTTTAAGGTTATAGCTTATCTCATTTTTGCTACCGTTCATTACTTTCGTCTTCCTTCGTTTTACTGTCAATCTATATTCTGTATTCATTAGACCATACCAATCAACACGTCCAGTAATTCTTCACTTTGAATGAGGATCATAACGTCGTGCTGATATCGTTTCACACTGAATTTTAATCCCAGTCTTGAACAATTTTTTTCATTTCCATCATTGCTTCTTCGATGCATGGATTGAACAGTAGGATCGAAATATTACATTCTTGCCTTAAGCCCTTTTTAATCGGAGCACTTCGTTCTCGGTATTCCAGTCTTCCTATGGCTTACTCGTATTTTTCCTCAGAATCCGAACATCTTACCCCATTTTACATAGTTGAACGCTCTTTTAAATCAACAAATCTTATAAACCTGTACCGATATTTCTAATATCTTGCCGGCCGCGGTGGCCGTGCGGTTCTAGGCGCTTCAGTGCGGAACCGCGTGACCGCTACGGTCGCAGGTTCGAATCGTGCCTCGGGCATGGATGTGTGTGATGTCCTTCTGTTAGTTAGGTTTAAGTATTTCTAAGTTCTAGGGGACTGATGACCTCCGATGTTAAGTCCCATAGAGCTCAGAGCGGTTTGAACCATTATTTTTCTAAAATTTTGCTTTCTTACATGGTCAATCACAACGCCAGAATTACATCTCCGGAGCCTTTAGCTTCGCGAAAGACAAAATCGTCGTCTGACAGACCTTTAATTTTCTTTTCCGTTCTCTTGGATATTATTCTTGTCAACAACTTGGGTGCATGGGCTGTTAAACTGATCATGCGGCAGTTCCCGCACTTGTTTGTCCTTGCTCTTTACCGAGCGAGGTGGCGCAGTGGTTAGCACACTGGACTCGCATTCGGGAGCCATCCTGATTTAGGTTTTCCGTGATTTCCCTAAATCGTTTCAGGCGAATGCCGGGATGGTTCCTTTGGAAGGGCACAACCGATTTCCTTCCCCATCCTTCCCTAACCTGAGCTTGCGCTCCGTCTCTAATGACCTCGTTGTCGACGGGACGTTAAACAACACTAACCTAACCTAACCTTGCTCTTTCCAGCATTCTATGGATATTATTTTTCCGGAAGAACATACATTGTGCACACCATCTTAAATAGTCGCTTTGTCACTACTTTCTCCTATGATTAAAAGTTCTAAGAAATGTTATCGAATGGAATAGTAAGCGGAAAAAAATTTGTACTGATTCGCTATGTATTCTCCGTCACACACTAGATTGCCTGTGGGCTACAGATGCGAATACAATATAAAACTAATAGCGGTAGTTGCAGCAGCTGGGAACTCTGGCGAAAGCAGTTTGCACGGAATACGTGGCGTAAAGGGTTCTCCGTCGTATACTACAATTACTGTTTGCTGCATAATTCACGTCTGGTATTACTCTAAAATATAAAGTAAATAAGTGAAAGTGGTTACTGATGAGCTACTAATAACTAATAACCAATTAACGTACATACAAGAAATGGTAACAGTGGCGCGAGCCTACTGAAAATAGAATCATACATGTTCGAAGGCACCCATCCAAAGACGACAATAATGATATAAAGTGAATAAGGCACTCCGCAGGTCACGTAGGGTTTTAACCGGAAGAAATGTAAAAATTCTTAAATAAATCTTCCATTATGACGAATTTTTTGCGAGTAATCCCGTCTAGAGCGCTTAATGTATTTTTATTTACTTTATTAGTAACATGTTTCAGCAACTGCTTCGTCCGCCGCAGACGCAGTACTCGTGAGACGAAGATCAGTGTCAGCCGAGAGTCAAAGCGAAAAAAGTAAAACATACTCTTGCTCAAGGGAACAGACTTCCAACTTCAGTAAAGTGTATGAACCACGGATACTTGAAGCAAAGACTAAACTGATGAAAAGTACAGTAAAAGAGAACGATGAGTTGTTTAATATCAAAATTGGAAATGACGGAGTGGGTTAAACGAATTCTCTTATCTAGGAAGCAAGATGACCAAAAAAAGGATGTCGGAAATTGACGACGCAAAGGTTGCTTCAGTACTGAAGCGTTACTAATATCAAATACAGTTATTAAAATGAAGAAGTTCCTGAATGTGAACGTCTGGACCATGGAAGTGAAAGAAGAGGCATAGGAAACCGGGAGAAGAACAAACTTTTAAAGCATCTGAAATGTGGTGACACGCATAAACGCTACAGCTTAATTGGAAAACTAAAGTACGAATTGAAAAGATGCTAAAAAGAAATGGGGAGATAGAAATCAATTAATGTTATCAGAAGAATAGAAAATTTACTGCAGTATCTTCTACGGTATCCAGAGAATGCTGATTTTGCGCTTGCAGGAAAAGACCAGGGGAAGTTGTTGGAAGAGGTGAACACTACATCATGAAAAATGTAAGTAGAGTTAAGTAGAGATTAAAAAATCAGCAAAACGAAAGAAATGTTGGATGTTAAGGAATATATTAGAACAGGAAATTCAGAGTGAACATTGCCCGAATTTGATTATATTTAACGCGAACATACTACCAGTACTGGAAAGGAAAAAAGATTAACGAGATGTATAAAAAGAAGAACACAAAGAATAGTAGTGAACGTACAGAACTATGAAACAACACGATTGCAGCCGTTATTCTTTGGCGGTGCATTACACCCCAACAAGAAGAAACCCCTTATGTCTCCCTGAATTAGTCTATTTAGCTTAGTTTGGTGACCATTAACTGTACGGAAATAGTTAAATGCTAGTTGGAAGCCTAAATCTGCCTATTTCCAAGCTGTGATCAAATATTTCATTCACGTAATAAATTCATTACTATTGTCAGTTAGTGTTATATTGGTATCTGTTATTTTTCGTATAGGTAGTTTCATTACTGTCTTACCTGATATTCGCTTAACCGAGGAAATAGAATAGGCAGTAAGACAGAATTTCAGTTGCCGATATGTGAAGGTTTGTGGGATTGTGTCGATGGGAACAGTTGTATTTTACCCAAACATTTGCAAGAGAGGGACAGTTACCTAACACATGATTTAGAAAGTTGACCACTGTGAGCACTCTTCTATGATACTCCAATCTAATTTAGTCCCCAGGCTTTACTTCATATTATGTATATTTGTGGATATACCATTGCTAATCTTAACAATAGGAACAGCAGAAAACTGGAAAGCAACACAGGAGATTCTTTTTCTGGCAGGCGAAAACCATTTACCAACAAAATAAACTACGACCATTGTTTGCTTGGTGATAATTGGGAGTTTATGGGCTTCTTGGAAAAGGTAGTTCAATACCAAATAGAATTTGGCTATTGTACCGTGACACTGCCATTGGAGATGTGCTAGCAAAGAATATTAAAAATAAACTGGGCAGATAATGTATGAAGTGGAGAACTTCCAAAAAGTCTACACGAGGAAATAAGTCAATGGAAGGCTCTCATCAGAAGAAGTAACATGCTAGTAGGACATTTGCTATGACGTCGAGGAATAGTTAACTAATCACTAGAAGGAGTAGAAAGAGGAAAATTAGTAGGTGAGGTAACAAAGGGTAGAATATGATAAACAACTTAGAGAGGATGCTCGGTGTAGAAGTTGTGTAGACAGGGAAGGATAAACTGAGTGAAGCCATTTTAATGACTGATGACATAAAAAGAATAAAAGATACATCGTTACATGTAAAAACAACGAAAGAAGGAATGATGTGACGCATTGGAAGGAGGCTATTTCGTCTCTTTAAACAACTTCCGAAATCCTTTCATCACACACAAACAAACTGAGTTCGACAGTTTCCTTACCTCTCTGAGCTTGTGCATTAAACTGACGTATTAAGATCTTTGCAACTACATTCATGTTGCGGTGATGCAGCCTTCAGTTCATTTATTGCGACGAGTGTCGAACCAAGTACGCCTGCTTCCAGGCTCCAGCAACATTGCATATAGCAGAGTTTACCGACTTGCCAAGTATAACGAAAATTCCTGATGTTACCTGCGTTATTATTTGTTTCTCATGGTATCTGCCGCATCGAAAAATGTATTCATTTGAACGACCTAGGTTTTTAGGACGGAAACTTGGTATTTCTCTGGTCGACCATCTAACAGGGAGAAAGAATCTGATTTCAAAATATTTTACTACATGGAGATTTTACAAAAACCGAAGCCGAACTACGTACAATCATCATTCCTGCCAGTTTTATTTCAATATTCTGATACAGATAGCTCCTATATCATTCGATCTTTCTTTTTTTATTTTAGGGGCTATTAGGCTCCACCACGCGTCTTGGTGTATCACATCAGTATAATACGCCTACGTGCTGTAGCGCTCGACTCCGTTCGAATTTTGGTTGTGGGTGAAATTCTCACTGCCAGTATTTGGCCGGTAAGGAATCAACAGTTTTGAACCAATGTATCTGCAATTATGATGAATTTTTTTGCTAATAATACCATCTTGATCGCTTAACGTATTTTTTATTTATTTTATTACTAAAATTTTCAGGTGGTGGTGTAAGTCTTGAAGTAAATCCTAGAAGTCTCCGCAGCCTCTTATGAACTGAAGACACTGACACTTTTGATGGTGATCTGCAACCCGTGATCCGTTCACCGGAAGCTTGGAGGCCCCCTTGGTTCTATTCGAGAGGAATAAGGTACGTGCTGGTACCAGGTTTCATTTTCTCCCTTCTGTCATCATCAAATATAACACTACACTATATATGCATCCATTACACTCATCTACACTCTACAGATGCACATACGACACAACTCACACATACCCGCAAAGAAAGTAACCAATGTGCGCGGACGGCAGGCAATTACGTCACCGTGTGGGATATCCCGGACAACGAGATTAAATTTACACCTTACTTGCTGTATATCTACCATATAATACTTGGGTACTATTTAATTACTAGTGTGCTAACCGTCTATGTGGTACTCTCTCTATGCCCCCAGCTAACTATTAGATACGGCTCCTTTCAGGATTTCATCCTCATTTTATACGCGTGATGCAAATCAAATAAAACACAAGCAAGTTCCTGAGATCGGATTATCTGGTAATAGTGGTAATAGCCAAAACACACGTACGACTATCAGGACGGGAGTCGATATAGCCAAAGCGAGTGTGGTTCTTGTGCCATTTTCTGATGCTCCACGCTCGTGTACGAGTGAAGCATTTTGTTTCGCCGCAAAAGCCGTCTTATACGATCGTCGGTAATTTATAGGAGGTAATCTTTTACGTTGTTCATCGCTGGTTCCTGTGGTAAACGGCGTTGGCACAGCTGATGCTGCCGCGTCAGGAGAATATGGATATTGGGATAGTGCGCGGTGAAGCCTGCTGCTTGGAGATTGCGTTTGCATACTGCAGATCACGTGGGCTACCTCTGTGATGAAGGGCACACAGGTGAGAGGTCACAAGTGGACACACAGCTCATCAGTGGCGACGTTGTCTACAGTACGGTCCAGGCAAAGCAAGTGGCGTTGTTTATCTGTGCCATGCAGCGCGCCAGAAGAGCCTCCAGGTGATAACGAGGTAAACCACGATGAGTCTAGTGTGTCTATCATTTCTAGGAATCTCTATAGATTCTGTTTTACGGTCGTTAATAGCTCTGCGACAGACTCTCTTTGCAGTTTCCTTTAGTTCATTTGAGAGTGCTTCTGCATGAACAGATACAGTCCGTAAACCACTGTAAAGAGCTTGGAGCAGTGTACTTTGTACTATCATCAGCAAACTTCTGCCCCACTCCACACGTCTGTTGATCTTGAAATGTCTACGTGCCTTCCCACGCACAGTCATCTCTCTTATTTTATTCTCGTTATCCCTAGGCGAGGTATGCTATGCTGACAGTAGAACTACAGTGTTCCCCGATAACATGGAGGCCTGTGTTGCGGAGATTCCGATTTAATGTGAGTTCCTCCCGGGGTACACAGTGCTCTAATAACTCACGGGAATGCAGCCGGGTGAGGTCGTTGATAACCGCCGCTATTTCGACAGGTGACCACCATTTCAGTTTCCTCTTGAAAATGACACGGTGGTCAGCTGTCGAAATAACGGCAGCTCTCAACGACTTCACCCGGCTGCATTCCCATAAGATACTTGAGACCAGTTTAAGTTCACAGTGTGTCTCTGTTGCTCTTCCTTGAAGGGCTGCACCGACCTGTTACGATCCTATCAACCGTTCTCTGATGTATGTTCGATGTCTGGTGCGGACTCCAAACACCGGAGCAGCACTCAAGAACTAGTCGCACAAGTCACATGGGCGTCTCGTACGCGATTACATTTAAAAAAGAGAGCTGCCATTCTTCATGATACTAGTTCCCTGCGATCGCCGAACGAAGAGTTTTTCTGAAGACGACAACAGTATCAGGGAACAGTTGGATCATTTCACTACCTAATAAATCTTTCGCGTGTACTGAGAACTTGAGTGGTCCTACTACGTTTCCGTATTGGTACACCTGAGGCTGCTTTCGTTTGTATTTAACATTACTTTCATTACAACGTACTGTGTTACATTACTCAAAAATTCAGCGAGCCAGTTGTATGTCTGCGAATGTAGTCTGTGTGCTAGTAACTTGGTTACTTTTTATTTTCTTTTTTAATTAAGGGACCAAACTGCTGAGGTCATCGGTCCGTAGACTTACACACTACTTAAACTAACTTGTGCTAAGAACAATAGACACACAGCTGCCCGAAGGAGGACTCAAACCTCCTTCGGGAGGGGCCGCGCAGTCCGTTACATGGCGCCTCAAACCGCGCGGCCACTCCGCGCGGCTCTTAGTTACTCGTCAACAGCATGGTACAACGGCGAACACCTTCCGGAAGCCTAGGAAGACTGAATATACCTGCCCGCCCGTACTTACGGATTTCACGGTACCGCGCGTGAGCAAAGCGCTCTGTGTTTCCGACGACATTTTCTACTGTAGTCTGATCAAAATTACTTGAGAGTTGACACTTCATGCGTTGTTGCTGGTTTCCTCCTATCAGAGCGTTCAACGTTACGCTCCAACCGTTCGTCGTTGCCAAACTGTCATAAAAATTAGTCACTTCACTTCCAGTTCCTTATCTGGCTTTATTTCTTGACGTGTTTGCATCCCTGTTGGTTTTCTTTCTTGATGTGTTTGGATCCCGAATCCTATGTCTGGCCCTTATACAACTATTTAGTATTGCATCATGCATAATACACACACACACACACACACACACACACACACACACACACATACACACAATAATTCTAACGGAATACGCTCGTTTCACACACAGCACTAACGAAATGCTACTGGATCCTTCCGCACAAGACTGATTACAGCGTCACTTATACGGTTATTATAACCACAGAGATCAGGTTTCTTTGACAAACCTCACATAACGTACGTCATAGTCTAGAGGTTAGCGTATTAACCTGATGTGTAGACGGTCATGAGTTCGAAATAAATCAAATGCAGCAGTTTTTTTTTATTTTTCTAAACCTGATCAAAAGACTATGATCTTTCACATTCAATTAAATGGTTTAAATGTAATTTTTTTTATTTCTAATACTTTGACGCGTCATTTTCAAAATGCATTGAGCTTTTCTTGCTCTTATTTTTCTACCTATCATTTCTTTTCCGTTTGGAAACTGCTTGTGTTGTCTATAATTTGCAACCAAGTGGCAACCAGGACTGCTCATCGGTTGATAAAGCGGCATCCCGTGTAGCCAGTGTGAGAATAGTTTCAGACAACCAATGGCAGCGAGATATTAAAGTTTGCTTTTACCGCTAAAACTGAAATTTTGCTATGGAAGGTGGCTGTGCAAACTAACTCATTATCAAACTTGTCTGCCTTGAGATTGCTCTTTGAAGTTAGTCTCAATCGCCATGGAGATAGCGAACGTGATGTCAGTTCTGACGCAAATTGTCGATCGCCGTTTTCTCGCATACACTGCACGCTACGAGTTTGTAGTTACGTTAGGACATTAGTTTAAATTCGCGGATACAAAACAAGTCGACTGCCGCAGTTCAGACACCGTTCACTTAAAATTAGAGCAGCTCCCATTTCCGTCATACCTCGCGGTGGTCGCTTCCAACATTGCTCTACGTCACACGCAGCAGTAATTGTTAAGTGACCCGCCGTGTTTGTGTGCCGCCTGTAACCGAGCGGCAGCCAGAAGCAAAGTGGCAACACTGTAAGGGAACGAGACAGACGTATAAAGTATCGAACAATTTTAATCGGACTCTACTTGTCTTCGTGCTTGTCAAACTCTACCTTGAAAAGCAAGGTAGCCGCATATGTCCGCAACTGAGAATATTTGGCCCATTATGGGCAGGGCCCTGCAGCCATCTAGGGACTTTGACGATCTAGTGCGCCAACTGGACAGATTTTGGCAAGATGTCCCTCAGGAGGACATTCAAGAACTCTGTCAATCAATATCAAGCAGATAAACTTGCGTAAGGGCCAGAGTTGGATCAGGGTTAACATGCTCAATTTGTAAAGTTATTTCTCTTGAATAAATCACCCAGTTTTTTGGTATTGTAATCATTTGTTTGTGTGTACATGTACATCACATCTACATCTACATCCATACTCCGCAAGCCACCTGAAGGTGTGTGGGGGAGGGTACTTCGAGTACCTCTATCGCTTCTCCCTTCTATTCCAGTCTCGTATTGTTCGTGGAAAGAAAGATTGTCGCTATGCCTCTGTGTGGGCTCTAATCTCTCTGATTTTATCCTCATGGTCTCTTCGCGAGATATACGTACGACGGAGCAATATACTGCTTGACTCCTCGGTGAAGGTATGTTCTCGAAACCTCAACAAAAGCCCGTACCGAGCTACTCAGCGTCTCTCTTGCAGAGTCTTCCACTGGAGTCCATCTATCATCTCTGTAAAGCTTTCGCGATTACTAGATGATCCTGTAACGAAGCGCGCTGCTCTCCGTTGGATCTTCTCTATCTCTTCTATCAACCCTATCTGGTACGGATCCCACACTGCTGAGCAGTATTCAAGCAATGGGCGAACAAGTGTACTGTAACCTACTTCCTTCGTTTTCGGATTGCATTTCCTGAGGATTCTTCCAATGAATCTCAGTGTGGCATCTGTTTTACCGACGATTAATTTTATATGGTCATTCCATTTTAAACCACTCCTAATGCGTACTCCCAGATAATTTATGGAATTAACTGTTTCCAGTTGCTGACCTGCTATATTGTAGCTAAATAATAAAGGATCTTCCTTTCTATGTACTCGCAGCACATTACACTTGTCTACATTGAGATTCAATTGCCATTCCCTTCATCATGCGTCAATTCGTCGCGGATCCTCCTACATTTCAGTACAATTTTCCATTGTCTCTATATACTACAGCATCATCCGCAAACAGCCTCAGTGAACTTCCGATGTTATCCGCATGGTCATTTATATATATTGTGAATAGCAACAATCCTACAACACTACCCTGCGGCACACCTGAAATCACTCTTACTTCGGAAGGCTTCTCTCCATTGAGAATAACATGCTGCGTTCTGTTATCTAGGAACTCTTCAATCCAATCACACAATTGGTCTGATAGTCCATATGCTCTTACTTTGTTCATTAATCTACCGATTTCCGTCGCATTCGGATAATTCCTTCGTGGTGTGTCTTTTTTCCCCCTTAAAGTATATTTGTTCTTCTAGATAAACATTAATTTGGCTGGCCTGTCTTATGTTATTGACCCTGTACATATGGAACCCTGTGGTAGCCCCAAAGTTTGTTGTCAGTAGAGGGCAACCTACTATTTCTCGAATAAAAAAGTTATTCAACTTTTCTCCTAAATCTTTATGAACGCAGCTGACGTTCTCATCGGTGTTCGCAGATGCAGTGCAAACTGTTCCACCATATAAAATACAACATACCAGATTACTGACCTCGCTGCAGGTGACTAAGATGAGCCGGAGCACGTCTGTGGACCTTGCCCCCACCCCCCACCCCTGGCACCATCCCATGGCGTGAGTGACTCTATGTGACCCCGTGGCTCTGCCTCGAGTCCCTAGCGCTGGGGGCGACTCAATAATGCACGCAATCTGCGCCCTTTGCTCGCTGCATACTGCATGCTGTCCATACCCCCCCCCCCCCCCCCTCCCAAGCAGCAAGCTCCTACCTGTGTGATTACGCGCTCTCGCCTCGCACACACTGCACAGTTTGTGGTACACAGGACTCCGTGCTGCTCCTTTTTGTGACTTATATATTCAGGGCTTCATCTCAACAATACGCCATCGTTGGATGCATGTTTAAGAAGGGTACTGGGACAAATGTAAATGGCTGACGAACCGTTCACTAAACACGCCATACATAAGGGTGTTTCAGCCGCCACCACCTATGGGTTTTATGCAACCTGCAACGCCCTCAAAAACCATTTGCAAGCGCTTCATATTATCTCTCCCGCTATGTGCAAATGAGTCCTATAGAAAAAATGAAAAGGACATTTTTTTAGGAAATTTAATGTAGTTAATTTTTGTTCTGGGATGCCTTTTCCACTGGAAGCCACAGCTTTCGATTTATTCAAGAAAAACACGTTTGAACGTCAGTTTCTGCAAGTTTCTCTTGAATAAGTCGAAAACTACGGTCCCTGGCGAAAACATATGGCAGTACAAAATTTAACTACATTAAATTTCATACAAAAAGGTCCTGTTCATTTATTCTAAAATGGCTCTGAGCACTATGGGACTTAACATCTGAGGTCATCAGTCCCCTAGAACGTAGAACTACTTAAACCTAACTAACCTAAGGACATCACACACTTCCATGTCCGAGGCAGGATTCGAACCTGCGACCGTAGCAGTCGCGCGGTTCCAGGCTGTAGCGCCTAGAACCGCTCGGCCACACCTGCCGGCTCATTTATTCTGAAAGACTACCAGTTTGCGTGAAGCTAGTGAGAAATGAGAATTTGTGCGTAGTGTTTGAAGGCGTTGCACGTTGCATAAAACGCTTACGTAGGGGCAGGTGAATCAGCCTCTATGGCCAAATTCTCCATCTGCATCTATGCTCTGCAAACAATTGTGAAGTGCATGACAGAGACTACTTTAGATTGTGTCAGTCATTAGCGCTTCTTTCCCCTCCATGCACTTATGAAGCGCGGAAGGAATGACTGTTTAAACGCCTCTGTGTGCGTTGTAATTAATTTTGTCTGTAGGATATCTACGAAAGCGGTACACAGCGCGCTGCCATGTATTCCTAGATATGTAGAGGTCACGAAGGCGAGACAAGATTATTTACATAACACATTTCAAGCTGCTTCTTTAAACTTAATAATGCACGCTTTCAGGGGATTGTTAGTGTCTAATTTCAACCGTCTGACAGTTCATTTTGTTCAGCATCTCTGTGACACTCCCCCGTGCAACAAACAAGCCTGTAGGAATGCGCGGTGCTTCTCACGATAGACGTTCAGTGTACCTCGTTAGTCCATTTTGGTATGTGTCTTACACATACTCTGCGTTGGGTCGTACAGCTGTTTTACATGCAATCTCTTTTGTACATAGATTGCATTTTCCTTGCATCCTACGAGTGAACCAAACTCTACCGCCTGTCTTACCTACGACTTGACTCTATGTGTTCGTTCCATTAGCCCTACAACTTATTGCATTAAGGTAACTGTGAGGGTACTGATTACAAATGTGACTTACTGATAAGATAGGCTATGTTGTACTTATAGGCCACAACGAATCATATCACCCCGAGAAAATTTTACATTTCTGAACATTTAAGTTGATAATCTTTGCACTGCTTTGAAATCTTATCAAGATCTGCCCGAACATTTGTGCAGCTTCCTTTCACACAGTGCTTCAGTACAAACAGTTGCATCACCTGCAAAAAGTCTGAAGTTACTGATTACAATGTCTCTAACGTCATTAATATACGACATGAACATCAACGGTCCAAACACACTTCCCTGGGGCACACCTGAGGTTACTTCTGTATCTACGATGACTCTCCACCCACGATAACACGCTGCATCTCCCTACCATGAAATCCTCGAGCTAGTCGCAAATGTCGCTTCACATGCCGTACGATCTTACTTTCCTTAAGAGGCTTAGGAGTGGTACTGAGTAAAATGTATTGAGTGAAATGCTTTTCTATGGTTGCCAGACAGAGATTATCTAGTCGTTGTACCTTCGATGATTCAGTTCTCCCTTGCGAGTGAACGTCTTCCCTTTAATTTAGGCAGTCATCCTGATTTGGTCGGAATTTGTGTTTTTGGAGTTATGGGAGGAAGCAGACAATTGATCGTGTAATATGTATGCGAAGGATACAATTGAACACTTCGTGCTTCCTCCCAGAAATACATGACACAAAACAAAGTAAAACATTGTTCAGTACAACAAAACTAAGCACACATTTCAATTTCATTTATACCACGATATTTTTCACTATCATACAAGCTATCCACGCACCATATAAGCCGGCCGTTGTGGCCCAGCGGTTCTACGCGCTTCAGTCTGGAACCGCGCGATCGCTACGGTCGCAGGTTCGAATCCTGCCTCGAACATGGATGTGTGTGATGTCCTTAGGCTAGTTAGGTTTAAGTAGTTGTAAGTTCTAGGGGACTGATGACCACAGATGTTAAGTCACATAGTGCTCAGAGGCATTTAGCAGCATATAAAGTGGTGATATGTCAATATTCTGACGTAGTAAGGGTTATAAATAATCTTAACGATTCTGACACTGTCACAAAACAAGTGCAGATATCTAAGAACAAATTTCTCGGTTTAAAAAATGTGTAAGGCAGGGATGCTGTCTGTCGCCCCTACTGTTCAATCTATAAACCCAGGAAGAAATGAAGGAAATAAAAGAAAGTTTGAAGTGCGGAGTTAAAATGCAGGGTGTAAAGACATCAACGATAAGATTCTCTGATGACATAGCTAGCCTCAGTGAAAGTGAAGAAGAATTACACGATCTGTTGAATGAAATGGTCTAAAGGAATATGGATCGGGAGGTCCCCGGCAGAAGGCGAAAGTAACAAGAGACATTAGGAATGAGAATAGCGAAAAAATTTATATTAAAATTTGTGCTCACTAAGTAGACGAAGTTAAGTAATTCTGCTACCATGGAAGCAAAAACCCATGAAGCAAGAAGGACATAAAAAACAGACCAGCACAGGCAAAGAAAAGAGCAGTCTACTGGTGTCAATGATAGGACTTAATAAGAGGAAGAAATTTGTCAGACAATACGTTTGGAGCACAGCTCTGTTTGGTAGTGAATCACGGACAGCGAAAAAAATCTAAGAGAAAATAGCAGAGAATCGAAGACGTTACGACATGCTGCTACAGAAGAATGTTGAAAGTTATGTAGATTGATAAGCCAATGAATGAGGTTCTCCCAGAATCAGTCAAGATGAGAACATATGGAAAACACTGAGGAGAAGAAGGGACAGGATGATACGAGATACGTTAAGAGATCAGGAAATCGCTTCAGCGCTACCAAAAGGGGCTGTAAAGGGTAAAATTTGTAGAAGAAGGAAGAAACTGGAATCCATAGAACAAATAATTGAGGGCGTTTGGTGCAAGAGATACGTCGAGATGAAAAGTTGGAACAGAAAAGGAATTCATGGTGCGCTGCATAAAAAAAAATAAACAGACAAACAAAAAATCTAAAGACTGCGATCTCCGTCAACAATCCTTAATAGAATAATATCCACAGAGCCAACACAGTTCAGCACGGTGTGGTGTCACAAGGCTTAGGCCTGTCCCACCCCTCATTAAATCGACCAAGACTTATACAAATAATTGTTAGAACAGTTATTATTATTATGTTCTTTTAGTTTGTTTTTGGGTTTTCAGAAATACTGTGGGAAGAAAGTTTATTTGTGTTGCAGACAACGTGGAAGACGTTGTCCAACGATCACCACGACATTTCGACGTAGCGGCAAGTAGGCAAGGAATAAACCGAATGCTGCAAACTACTGCGAGCCACGGAAGAGCCCGGGCCGCGAGGGCGTCGAGCTTCCTACGTCGTCGTTGGACAATGTCAAAGGAAGAAATATTCTGCCTTCTCTTTGTAAACAGATCGATCGAGTCTTAAAAGGTTCATGTAAAACGTATAGGCGGGTGACACATTAGGTGGGACCCAATGACTGTAATACTTCCACAGTTGTTAAGTTGTTAGACGGCAAAACCAGTAGTTCATCATTTATACAGATAAAAAGTAGTAAAGATATAGGAAAGGAAGAGTTGCGGCGTCAGAACGAAAAGTGATACATCGCTCAGCAACAAAGGAGGACGCAAACAGCGGGCGTTACGTGGTGAAAACAAATCAACTGATAAAATAGTAAGTCTACAATTAAGCATAAAGGCACGTAACACTGCAACGGATAAATTAACAATTTATGGCACACACAACACTTCACAGTGTTTCCGCGTTATGTCACACCTAGCCATGTGTTTCTTGATAAAGGAAGATATATTTTGCGACCGACGGCACGGTCACACAAATATTTACCTAGTTGTGGCGTTGTTCAGTGCTAGCTCGATAACTGCGCCTCAGCCGAAAGGGTCTAGATACGCCGCAGCGGTGAGTGCAGAAACTGGTGCAGGTGAACGCGTGTGTCACTCGCGAGGTACCGCACAACGTACTGACTCAGTGCTGAGCACACGCGGGGGCCAGAGTAGATCAGCCTAAGGCAGTCACGTACCGCCTCGAGGAGCGCCGACTGCAGCGCGGAAAATCTGAAATAACAGACCGCGAGTACCTGCTGCAGGGCGGCAAGTAGGTCGCGGCTCCGTCTGTCCAGCGTCTGGCGGCTGGAGGCTGGAGGCTGGAGGCTAGAGGCTGGGGGCGCACCGTCTGGGCTGCAGGGGCCGCGGGGCATCGCCGTCTGCAGGGAGGCGGAGCGGAGCAGCCTCTCCAGGGCGTCTTCCACAAATACAAACTTTGCAGACGGGGCGTATAACTATTCCTCTACCGAAATCATAAGCAACCACTTGCGTAAAAGAAATACAATTTATCTACCGCTTTCGGGCGCTAGTACCCTTCTTCAGAATGCTGTGCGGGAAAATACACCACAAATAAGTAGAAGTCATATAAGAACATTAAAATTAAGGACGAAAAGTCTAAAAATCTTAAGGTAATAAAATGGTTCATACTTATACCTATCGCTTTATTTGCGAGAGTCTTTCCCGAATGAGTAAATATTTTGTTGAAACCCACCTACGTAACGAGAAATGATCATCTTAATAAAACAAGAGAAATCAGAGGTCGAACGGAAAGATTTAGGTGTTCCTTTTTCCCACGTGCCATTCGAGAGTGGAATGGTAGAAAAGTAGTATGACAATGGTTCGATGAACCCTCTGCCAAGCACTTAAGTGTGAATTGCAGAGTAACCATGTAGCCGGCCAGTGTGGCCGAGCGGTTCTAGGCGCTACAGTCTGGAACCGCGACACCGCTCCGGTCGCAGGTTCGAATCCTGCCTCGGGCATGGATGTGTGTGATGTCCTTAGGTTAGTTAGGTTTAAGTAGTTCTATGTTCTAGGGGGACTAATGACCTCAGATGTTGAGTCCCATAGTGCTCAGAGCCAGTAACCATGTAGATAGAGATGGAGACGTACAAGACGCATATAGCAAAATGCCACGGTCCTACATTTATTTGTGGTGTATTTTCCTACACAGCCTTATGAGGAAGGGCACAAAGTGCCCGAAACCGGTAAATAAATTAAATTTATTTTATGAAATTGGTTGCTTATTATTTCGTTATATACGACTACAGTTGCTGAAGATGGATAAAATACTATTACTCTATCGTTCCACTCTCGAACGACATGTGGGGAAAAGTGAACATGTAAATCTTACCGTCAGAGTCCTGATTTCTCTTACTTTATCACAACTATCATTTCTCCCCATCTACGTGGAAGTCAATAAAATATTTGTGCATTAGGAGGAGAAAGATGTCGGTTAAAGTTCTGTATGAAGATATCACCGCAACGAAAGTAGCCTTTGTTTTAGTGAATGCCACCCATCTCGCATCATATCCGTCACAAATTCTTCCCTACTCCGTGATAAAACGAAACGAGCTGTCTTTTCTCCTTCTCGGTTGTCATCCGTCAATCATACCTGGTAAGGATCTCGTAACTGTCAGCAATAATCCAGAAGAGGCCGGATGACCGTAGTGTAGGCTGTATCTTAAGCGGATTTGAGGTATCTTCCAAGCGTTCTGTCCATAAAACGCAGTGTTTGGTTCGGTTTACCCGCAACGTTTTTCATGAGATAGTGGGCCAGCACCTCGGGAATCTTGTGTACTGATCTGTCCCTTGCTAACCTACATAGGATAGTACGAGGGCGTATTGAAACGTAATGCCTCCGAATTATTAATGTGAAAACTCTTAAAACTGGGAACTAGCCGCGTGTACGCTACCGTGAGACCATTAACTGATGCGCTAGTTAGAGGGCAGTATCACGATGTTACCCAAACTACACCCAAGTGGGTTTATATTGAAGCTGCCTAAGGCGTATAACGCAATGGTTCAAATGGCTCTGAGCAGTATGGGACTTAAGTGCTGTGGTCATCAGTCCCCTAGAACTTAGAACTACTTAAACCTAACTAACCTAGGGACATCACACACATCCATGCCCGAGGCAGGATTCGAACCTGCGACCGTAGCAGCAGCGCGGTTCCGCAGCGGTTGGCAATCTTATATTAGTCCTGATATAAATCGAATGTGGGGTTACGAGTCTCTCTACAATTTGTTCATTACATTAACTGATCAAACTTCCTCCCCAAAATTGATGACAGGAATGGATTCTGATTAGTGCAACTATAATTACAATTATGTTTTTTTTCTTTAAATGGAACACAAAACTGATCATGAATTTGTACAAGGGATAGTCATTTAGACTGATGTCGAAAAATAAACCACAATTTCCCCGTCCTGTGTCTAATTCACAATATAATACAAGAAACTGACAACAGATGTCTATACGATCGTGTTCTGCACGGAAGATGGCATTCTGGTCAACGGACAACCACGCCAACGATGACGTCAGGGCACCTGTCAAACGAGAGAGTGTTTGCCGGGTAGTCCCACATCCACATCGCTGTGTATACAGTCACAGACGGTGCAGTATCGCACAGAGAAGACGCCTACCAGGCTCTCTGCGGTGGAGGGCCATGGGAAGAATGGACGTCGGACAGTCGCAAACTAATGTGGCCCGATGGCTTAATGTAAATGGTTCTGTTGTTGTTCGGATGTGGCGACAATTTATGGAGATCGAAGCTATCTCGAAGACTAGGGCGGGGCCGACCACGTATGACACAAGAAAGGGAGGACCGTTATTTGGGTGTAATGGCACGGCGTACCGCCTCAGTACTGCACTGCAACTGGCATCTGACCTCGCAGCATCCACCTGGCGTGTTGAAGGGAGGCAAACGGTGTGCAGAAGGCTTTGGCAGAGTGGCCTATTGTTGGAGACCTGCAGCTCGTGTACTACTGACGCGTCTTCACAGAAGGGAACGTCTAGAGTGGAGCCCTCAACACACCACCTGAACAGTCGAACAGTGCGACAGTGTTCTTTTCACAGACGAACCCCCGATTTGGTCCGGACAGTGTTTCTCGAGCGATTCGTATCTAGAGGGAAAGTAGAACACGATTTAGGTTCAAAATGGTTCAAATGGCTCTGGGCACTATGGGACTTAACATCTGAGGTCATCAGTCCCCTAGAACTTAGAACTACCTAAACTTAACTAACCTAAGGACATCAGACACATCCATGCCAGAGGCAGGATTCGAACCTGCGACCGTAGCGATCGCGCGGTTCCAGACTGCAGCGCCTAGAACCGCTCGGCCGTATTGGCCGGCCACGATTTAGGGACCCAACCATTATGTAAAGAGACTGGTACCGAGGAGGATCCCTAATGGAGTGAAAGAGATTATGTTGAACAGTCGAACACCTCTTCATGAAACTGGAGGGTTAAATCGGCAAGGCTTAACTGCTGTCAGGTATCGTGACAAGATGTTGGGAACGCATGTGCAGTTGTTGCGAGGTGCTGTGGGCCCAGACTTCGTATTGCTGGAAGATACTGCTCGACCTCATAGAGTAATCGTGGTTGATGTTTTCTTGGAAACGGAAGATATTGCACGCATGACGTGGCCTGCTCGCTCTCCCGATTTCAATCCCATACAGCACGTTTGGGATGCACTAGGGAAACATGATTGCCTCAATATGAGATTGATGACATTATTCACACTGTGCCCCGTCGATTGTCAGGCCTGTTTTGCTGCCATAGTTGGTCGTACCCCTAACTGAGCGCATTAACCAGTTGTCGGGACGGATGGTGTTGCCGAGCGGTTCTAGCCGCTACAGTCTGGAACCGCGCGACCGCTGCGGTCGCAGGGTCGAATCCTGCCTCGGTCATAGGTGTGTGTGATGTCCTCAGGTTAGTTAGGTTTAAGTAGTTCTAAGTTCTAGGGGACTGATGACCTCAGCAGTTAAGTCCCATAGTGCTCAGAGCTATTTGAACCATTTTTGAACCAGTTGTCGGAATGTGTGTGTAAATCCGTTAAGTTGGAAAAAACAGAGAACTTTTTTGTCTACCGTTATGCGTGTTACAGTTGTTTACGTTCTGTATTTTTTATATTGTTTCTACTTTACTATCACCTGATTATACTATTTTGTGGCAAATTAAACGCCATCTTGCAAAATTTCGGTTCTTTGCTTTAATTTTGGATCCACTACATAATAACGTAAATCAAACATGGTTCGCAGGAGAGGTTCTGTAAAGTTTGGAAGGTAGGAGACGAGATACTGTCAGAAGTAAAGCTGTGAGGACCGGGCGTGAGTCGTGCTTCGGTACCTCAGATGGTAGAGCACTTGCCCGCGAAAGGCAAAGGTCCCGACTTCGAGTCTCGGTCGGGCACACAGTTTTAATCTGCCAGGAAGTTTCAAACATGGAAATAGTCCTCACCTGTAGAGATTTAGGCAAGAACCTAGTACAAATTACACTGCATGGAATCTAGTATGTTTCTCTGCTACGAGAAGAGCAAGCAAAGAGAACAGGTGAAATGTATGATATCGATAGACGAGTGGGTAATAGGATGCAGTACCACGATACCACGTAAGGAGGCAGTCGTTCTCCGGATGCAACCGCTGAGAAGCCTCAATTCGAATTCTGGGCGGCTTGCGCGGCTGAAAAATTAACAGAAACCCTACAGGCCAGAGCTGTGTGCATTACCAACAGTACAACACCAGGCGGCGTGTTGATGATGGCGGCTACTTGCGGTCGGCTCCGCTGCACTGAGATGAGATGGGCTCCTCCTGCAGACCGATCGAAGGGCGAGTGCGAAAAAAACTCTTGTGTGTTCGGATAGCCGCACAACTGAAACTGCGAATGAAATTACTCTGCAGCACCGGGGGCAAAGTACGCGACCGACAGCATTTATCTGTTAAACAGTCACGCTCATCATGATCCTTTCCCATCATCCATTTTTGGAGGGGAACATTGATCGATTAATTTAATGAATAAATTACATGATAGGCTAGTCACACCGCTTAGAATTTGTATTAGGTCCATTATAAGATTGCGTTACACACCTTGTGCAGATTTAATATAAAACCAGTTGAGTGTGATTCGCATAACATCGTGATTCTGACCTCTAACTTGCATACCAGTTAAGGGCTCCACAACAGCAAACACGCGACTAGTTTCCAAAGTTCTTTGAATAAAACGAACGTTATAAACATGCTACACCTTTACATTAAATGTATTCGCAATTGCGGATAATGACAACCATCAGCTGAAGAAAGGAACGCCAATGAAAATTTGTGTCAGACCGGGACACGAACCCGGATTTCCTGCTTATCGTCAGCGGTCGCCTTACCGTTTGGCTATCCGAGCACGACTCACTACCAGACCTAAGCTTCCACGTACACCATGAGTCTACGGCCTGCACTTGTACATCCACTATGTACAGTCCCATACAGGCCAGACGTCGCACGTGTAAGCCGCTTGCACGGTATCGCCAGATAAATACGATATTCCAGCATCAGTGTTCTTCTGATTACGATGCGAAGTTCCACTCGCTATAGTAGGGGAATCCGGGTTCGAGTCCCGGCCCGACACAAATTTCGCCGGCCGCTGTGGCCGAGCGGTTCTAGGCGCTTCACTCCGCATCTACGATCGCATGTTCGAATCCTGCCTCGGGCATGAATGTGTGTGGTGTCCTTAGGTTAGTTAGGTTTAAGTAGTTCTAAGTCTAGGGGACTGATGGCCTCAGATGTTAAGTCCCATAGTGCTTAGAGCCATTTGAACCATTTTTGACACAAATTTCCTTTGTCATCATTCCATTCTACAGCTGATGGTTGTCATTATTCGCATTTGCAAATAAATTTAATTTATTTCATAACGGCTGTAATCGCCATAGTGCCTGTTTCTTTGGACATGCATGCATGCACAAAGGATTTTTGCATCGTAATCAGAATAACACTGGCGCTGCAATACCATTTCCTGTATATTTATTCTTCATGCCTAAATTCGTGGAGATATGTTCCATCTATGCAACAAACTGAAGGCAGTTTGTTTATCGCCATACGCGTTTCGCTTCTTTTATTTGCGAAGCACCTTCATTGGCGTGTATTACATGTTTCTTTTTACACATACAATATACGTATTATGCGGTAGATAAAATGTGCTGCTGTGTTACATTTTGTCGTGTTTTGCTCTTGTTTATAGGTTACACTCAACTTTTGTAGCACAAACCTGAAAAAAAAAAGAGCAGAACACGACGAAATGTAACATAGCAGCACATTGTATCTATCACATAATTTTTTTATTGTATGTATAAAAAGAAACATGTATTACAGGCCAGTGAAGATGCTTCGCCGGCCGAAGTGGCCGTGCGGTTAAAGGCGCTGCAGTCTGGAACCGCAAGACCACTACGGTCGCAGGTTCGAATCCTGCCTCGGGCATGGATGTTTGTGATGTCCTTAGGTTAGTTAGGTTTAACTAGTTCTGAGTTCTAGGGGACTAATGACCTCAGCAGTTGAGTCCCATAGTGCTCAGAGCCATTTGAACCATTTGAAGATGCTTCCCCAAATAAAAGCAGCGAACGCGTATGGTAATAAACAAGCTGCCTTCAGTTAGTTGCATAGACGGAACACACCTCCACGTATTTAAAGCAAGTAAAGAAATACGGAAAACAGAAAAATATGACGATCACGTCTAAATATTTGCAGCCCTGCGCTGCCTGAGGCACCTGCAACAGTTCAGCGTCTTGCTTTCACTGCCACCGATCATCCCACATACAGTTCCAACTTGACCCGTCCGAAATTTAACTGTTCCAAAACTTAAAGAGCGCTATGAGGACTCCACTTTGATAGTAGTAATGAAGCGTCTCGAGAAAAGAGAGGTTGTGGCTCCGTCAACAAAGTCAAAACATTCTACAGTGATGGTATCAACAAACTGGTCTCTCCCTGGGAGAAACGTTTCTCCGCCAGGGTGACGATGTTTTGAAATACGTATGTAGTCAAGAAGAATAAACATGAGAAATGTTAACGTTTGTTTTATTTAAAAATCTGTAATATCTTTCACATAAAATATTCCTAGGCATTACTATTAATTGCCTATTGCGTTGTTGTTGTTGCTGTGTTCTCTGCGTAGGTGAATGGTTAACTGGATAATGGTTCAAATGTGCAAAAGTACAAGGTGTTCTACGTATTGCGTGGGAATCAGAACCTAAATCCCCGGCCCGTTCTTCGGACTAGCGGGTGAAAAAAATGGTTCAAATGGCTCTAAGCACTATGGGACTTAACATCTGTGGTCATCAGTCCCCTAGAACTTAGAACTACTTAAA
This sequence comes from Schistocerca americana, assembly GCF_021461395.2. NCBI lineage: Eukaryota > Metazoa > Arthropoda > Insecta > Orthoptera > Acrididae > Schistocerca > Schistocerca americana. The sequence goes on from NC_060119.1 coordinate 1,261,991,392, forward strand.
CCTAACTAACCTAAGGACATCACACACATCCATATCCGAGGCGGGATTCGAACCTGCGACCGTAGCGGTCGCGCGATTCCAGACTGCAGCGCCTAGAACCGCTCGGCTACCCCGGCCGGCGGTTAACTGGATATTAACAGTAACTGAGATTACATTAGAATGCGTTAAACAATGTGAGTCCCCATCACACATATTTAGCAAATGTTATGAATGTCACTTTTCTTCTGCTCGCTTCGCTGCGCTGTATTACAACAGCCGTAATTTAATTTCATATTCCTTGTCACAAATATGTTAAAGATGACCGTCTCTTTAACGCGCATTCAAGAATCGGTTACTACGGTCTGAAATTTATACCGTAGCAGCTGATCGGTAAGAGTCGTGCACGCTCTGAGTTGTCAGTACTTATAGACAAGAAATTAAACATTTCCTCTCTCACATCTTCTAACCCCAAAGCGGCCGCGCTTCTTACGCCTCAGTCCTTTACTTACTGTTAGCTCAAAGCCAAATTCATCAAAGTGTACTAAAATTTCGCACATCTTAATGATTATTGTCTCTGCAGGTATTTTTGTCTGTCATTCAGCAGGAAAAGTATACTCAGAAGAAGCTCTCAAAGGCAGTTGGCATGCCGAGCGGTCTCAGGCGCTGCAGTCGTGGACTGTGCGGCTGGTCCCGGCGGAGGTTCGAGTCCTCCCTCGGGCATGGGTGTGTGTGTGTTTGTCCTTAGGACAATTTAGGTTAAGTAGTGTGTAAGCTTAGGACCTGATGACCTTAGTAGTTAAGTCCCATAAGATTTCACACACATTTTCATTTTTTTAAAAAATATCCCGTTAAATTTCAGTTGTAGGATAAATCGTAGAGATTTAAAGCCTATCGATTCAACGAAAGGTGTATGGATTAAAATTACGAACAACGTAAGCCTCTGTCTACCACTGGGACGCATGTGCCCCGCAATAGGCTATCAAATATTTAGTGGGAATTCGATGTCAATAATTAGGTAAATAAATAAAGTGGGAATTTGCTGCATGACACTGCTCTGTAAAATGTAAAGGGAAGCATGCTAATAGTTTCCAGAATTCTTATAGTTGCAGACTGCACCGGCAGATTGAGCATTCTTCAAGTTTCATCGTAAACCAATCATCTCCATAGTGTCACATCGAAGTAGTTCGCGCCTCCTATGAAGCAAGTATTGGCGTTTACAGCCTCACGGTCGGTGCCAACACTGAGACTTGTAATGAAAGTTAAAAACTTGGAGAAATGCTCTGTGCACTGATTAAGTATTATTCTTCTATATGTCTTATAGTTTTTGCGAAGTAATCTTATGAAACCCTGGAGGTACTCATGAGCAACCCTGTATGTCTCATGCCTCCTCACTTTGGAAAATGAAACACCAGGAAATATTTTTTTCATATGATTAGTTGTGACTACAACATTAATTAAGATGACAGTACAAGAATGTCTTTCACTCCGAAAAGAAATTGACAGTCAAAAGGTTAACTCAGTGATGGTCAAACTGTGTTCTCAGCAATATACTGTAATAATAATAATAATAACAATAATGGTAATAATAATACGCATCTATTAGCAAACAGTAGAATGTAAAATTGACAACTGCAAATGTTCAAATGTGTGTGAAATCTTATGGAACTTAACTGCAGCGCAACATACGATGTGTAATTGCCTAGTCAGCTTCTAAAACCTGTATCAGACGAGACCTGACAATCAGTATTGAATGGGACCACAAACTAAATGGTTACGCCTTGTGACAGAAGTCGGACTCCACTAGTAACGAACTCAGCCCCAACCCAAATGCTACCGCCGATATCGCGGCGTGTCGGGGTCGGCTTACGCTGTGTCTAAGGCATTCGGACGTAAGGAACCCGACTCGGCCGCCATTCAAAGCAGAGGATTAATTGCGGACACAGGCGTTGCCGCAGCGGCCATTGTGTGGCTCGGTTTGGCCCTTAATTACCCCACACCACACCACACCACACCGCGGCCTGTCGGCGGCAGAGAGAGGTCGCTACGGAACCAGAAGTTCTGAGCCGGAGTTCTGAGGCGCGTTCTTCCCAACAGACTCCGCCACTCTGGAGACCAGCAGCAAACAAGTTCAGCCAGTTGATCACTGGCCTGCTCCCGGCAGAGGCATTACAGCCGAGAAGCTTAACTCGCTGGCTGCAGCGTCCAGCGCTTGGTGTCGAAACTCCAGCAAAGCACATAACATACTATACTGCCATTACTGTCTTCGTTGATGAAGTGAATCCCACTCCATATCCACGACGTCATTCCCGAGAAATAGTCTTCCTGTCAATACGTCTACCTAACCGCTGCAACGAAAGGAACATTGGATGAATGTTGCCGAACCTGGGAAACCTCTAAGACGATGAAAGGACAAAAACTCGCGGAGACTGAATCGTTCATTCAAAAAAGGACATTGTGTTTAAAGTTAAAACTTTCACAACAACACACATCAATCAAAGAATACGAAATGAACGCTACTGTTACCCTGCGCATGTTAACAGAAGTTAGCAGGCCTAGTTCTCTAAGGTAAAATTGTCAAACTGGGAAAAATCGTTTTCCGCACTGCAAGACAATTTCAAGAGACGGACTCTCATCTCTAAATTCCAAAATGTGAAGATATCGAGTCACAGCAACCGGATTACTCCACAGGTGCACAGCAGCAACTGACACCCGAAGGAGAAACTGTCTGCACTCATTTTATAACTGGTTATTTTAGTGTTAATCTCTTGCCCGATTAGTTGCTTGTTTCCAGTGATGAACCACGTAAAACTTACTCGAATGAAACATGATTCTTAATTATTTTATTTATTATTGTTCGAGGAATCAACGTTAGATTATTTAAGACGTGATCAAAAAGTTTCTGTCTGAAAGCGTTGCTGCAGCGTGTATGCAACGCAGCGCGACTCCGATGCGGGTATATAAGCACCGACATGTAGGAAGGGATTAGGGGGCATTTGTGTCTTTCTAACATGCGTGTAGTAAATGAGGAAACCTGAACTATAGCGACGTTATTATCAAATGCGTTCAAACAGGACCAATGCTCCGTAATCCTTTTTTTGTCTGCGAATGGACGAACATCCATAGACATCCATTGGATAATGAAGAATATGTGTGGGGCACTAACGTCATCCATCGTCCTCTCGTCCCAAGAAGTTGAAGAGCCACAGTCGTCAGCTTGAACGGTGATGCTCATCCAGTTCTCTGATTAGTGGGAACCATTGCTTATAGTTTTCAAACAACCTAGTGTCTCCATGATCCCTTAACCGGGCAGGTAGATTACAAAATTTAAAAAGGGAAATGGATAGGTTAAAGTTAGATATAGGGGGAATTAGTGAAGTTCGGTGGCAGGAGGAACAAGACTTTTGGTCAGGTGAATACAGGGTTATAAACACACAATCAAATAGGGGTAATCCAGGAGTAGGTTTAATAATGAATAAAAAAAATAGGTTTGCGGGTAACCTACTACAAACAGCATAGTGAACGCATTATTGTGGCCAAGATAGACACGAAGCCCACGCCTACTACAGTAGTACAAGTTTATATGGCAACTAGCTCTGCAGATGATGAAGAAATTGAAGAAATGTATGATAAGATAAAAGAAATTATTCAGGTAGTGAAGGGAGACGAAAATTTCATAGTCATGGGTGACTGGAATTCGAGAGTAGCAAAAGGGAGAGAAGGAAACATAGTAGGTCAATATGGATTGGGGAGAAGGAATAAAAGAGGAAGCCGCCTTGTAGAATTTTGCACAGAGCATAACTTAATCATAGCTAACACTTGGTTCAAGAATCATGAAAGAAGGTTGTATACATGGAAGAATCCTGGAGATACTAAAAGGTATCAGATAGATTATATAATGGTAAGACAGAGATTTAGGAACAAGGTTTTAAATTGTAAGACATTTCCAGGGGCAGATATGGACTCTGACCACAATCTATTGGTTAAGAACTGTAGATTAAAACTGAAGAAACTACAAAAAAGTGGGAATTTAAGGAGATGGGACCTGGATAAACTGAAAGAACCAGAGGTTGTACAGAGTTTCAAGCAGAGCGTAAGGGAACAATTGACAGCAATGGGGGAAAGAAATACAGTAGAAGAAGAATGGGTAGCTCTGAGGGATGAAGTAGTGAAGGCAGCAGAGGTAAAAAGACGAGGGCTAGTATAAATCCTTGGGTAACAGAAGAAATATTGAACTTAATTGACGAAAGGAGAAAATACAAAAATGCAGTAAATGAAGCAGGAAAAAAGGAATACAGACGTCTCAAAAATGAGATCGACAGGCAGTGCAAAATGGCTAAGCAGGGATGGCTAGAGGACAAATGTAAGGATGTAGAGGCTTATCTCACTAGGGGTAAGATAGATACTGCCTACAGGAAATTAAAGAGACCTTTGGAGAAAAGAGAACAACTTGTATGAATATCAAGAGCTCAGATGGAAACCCAGTTCTAAGCAAAGAAGGGAAAGCAGAAAGGTGGAAGGAGTATATAGAGGGTCTATACAAGGATGATGTACTTGAGGACAATATTATGGAAATGGAAGAGGATGTACATGAAGAATAAATGGGAGATACGATACTGCGTGAAGAGTTTGACATAGCACTGAATGACCTGAGTCGAAACAAGGCCCCCGGAGTAGACAACATTCCATTAGAATTACTGATGGCCTTGGGAGAGCCAGTCCTGACAAAACTCTACCATCTGGTGAGCAAGATGTATGAGACAAGCGAAATACCCTCAGACTTCAAGAAGAATATAATAATTCCAATCCCAAAGAAAGCAGGTCTTGACAGATGTGAAAATTACCGAACTATCAGTTTAATAAGTCACATCTCCAAAATACTAACGCGAATTCTTTACAGACGAATGGAAAAACTGGTAGAAGCCGACCTCGGGGAAGATCAGTTTGGATTCCGTAGAAATATTGGAACACGTGAGGCAATACTGACCTTACGACTTATGTTAGAAGAAAGATTAAGGAAAGGCAAACCTACGTTTCTAGCATTTATAGACTTAGAGAAAGCTTTTTACAATGTTGACTGGAATACTCTCTTTCAAATTCTGAAGGTGGCAGGGGTAAAATATAGGGAGCGAAAGGCTATTTACAATTTGTACAGAAACCAGATGGCAGTTATAAGAGTCGAGGGGCATGAAAGGGAAGCAGTGGTTGGGAAGGGAGTGAGACAGGGTTGTAGCCCATCCCCGATGTTATTCAGTCTGTATATTGAGCAAGCAGTGAAGGAAACAAAAGAAAAATTCGGAGTAGGTATTAAAATCCATGGAGAGGAAATAAAAACTTTGAGGTTCGCTGATGACATTGTAATTCTATCAGAGACAGCAAAGGACTTGGAAGAGCAGTTGAACGGAATGGACAGTGTCTTGAAAGGAGGATATAAGATGAACATCAACAAAAGCAAAACGAGGATAATGGAATGTAGTCGAATTAAGTCGGGTGATGCTGAGGGAATTAGATTAGGAAATGAGACACTTAAAGTAGTAAAGGAGTTTTGATATTTGGGGAGCAAAATAACTGATGATGGTCGAAGTAGAGAGGATATGGCAATGGCAAGGAAAGCGTTTCTGAAGATGAGAAATTTGTTAACATCGAGTATAGATTTAAGTGTCAGGAAGTCGTTTCTGAAAGTATTTGTATGGACTGTAGCCATGTATGGAAGTGAAACACGGACGAAAAATAGTTTAGACAAGAAGAGAATAGAAGCTTTCGAAATGTGGTGCTACAGAAGAATGCTGAAGATTAGATGGGTAGATCATGTAACTAATGATGAAGTATTGAATAGAATTGGGGAGAAGAGGAGTATGTGGCACAACTTGACAAAAAGAAGGGACCGGATAGTAGGACATGTTCTGAGGCCTCAAGGGATCACAAATTTAGCATTGGAGGGCACCGTGGAGGGTAAAAATGGTAGAGGAAGACCAAGAGATGAATACACTAAGCAGATTCAGAAGGATGTGGGTTGCAGTAAGTACTGGGAGATGAAGAAGCTTGATAGAGTAGCATGGAGAGCTGCATCAAACCAGTCCCGGGACTGAAGACCACAACAACAACAGTGTCTCCATCACTGGGGAACGGTACCCATGCGATTGGACGCCTTCGGTAGCTCTCAAAATGTCTTGAAGGGACAACGATTCCCGTCGGGCGAGACTGTGCACCAGGCAGTGGCGGCTTTCTTTTCGCAGCAGGACACGGTTGTTCACCAAACGAATATCTTCCTTCAATCTGGTGCGTGGATGGAATGATTGCCTCAACGCACACTGACATTTTGCCTGATTGATTTATTGGTTTGGGACTGTACGGCCTTCGAAAGGAACTTCTGATTGTCCCCTACAGTTAAAAGATGGGCGACTCAGCGACGAATTTGGTGTAGAATTTGATGGGGATTCCATCGTACCCTGGGACTTTATTCTATTAGAGATTTCAGCTGTTTCTGAACAATACTGACACAAAGATCTGCCATCAATTTACCTTCCATTAGGAATGTGGGATGCACTCAACGAGTGTGGTTTGAGTTTAAAAACGACAGAGCACAGCAATCAGTTGTCCTTTCCTTTCAGGCTCCGTTAAAGTAAATCTAAATTTCGGCTAGTGCCTAGCCATTATCGCACTATTTCACAGTTTCAATACATGTCGTAGGCTGTTAGTCCCCTGTTCAAATGGTTCAAATGGCTCTGAGCACTATGGGACTTACATCTGAGGTCATCAGTCCTCTAGAACCTAGAACTACTTAAACCCAACCAACCTAAGGACATCACACACATCCATGCCCGAGGCAGGATTCGAAACTGCGACCGTATCAGTCGCGCGGTTCCGGACTGAAGCGCCTAGAACCGCTCGGCCACCGCGGCCGGCTCAGTCCCCTGTTGTTCAGGCTTCTGCCACAGTACATTCAAGACTTAAACGAACTGTGATAGAAGCCCAAACAACAGGGCACTGACAAGACTAGGACATGTATTGAAAGTATGAAATAGTGCATTGATAATGGCTATGCGCTAGCCGAAATCTGTATTTGCTTTAATAAAGCCTGAAAAAAAAAGGACGACTTACTGTTGTGCTCCATCATTTTGGAACTAATATCTGTATCGGTTATTGCTGCAGTGGGGAGAGAACTAAATTGGGGCAATACTCCTTGATTTTCATGTGTCAAGTAACATTTGAAAAACGAGTTCCTCATTTGTGCTTTCGCTTTACTGCCCCTTATATGAGGGACACTAACCTTGGTACCAGAAACAGCCTTTAATATGACCAAAATTTTTGTTAGTTTATGTGAGAGGTCCTTCGATAATATTCTACTACAGCAACCATTGAAAGCTTCACGTATTGCCTATTTGACAGTCACAAGCGTTTCATTCAGCCTCTCGCTATCTCTAGCTGTATGCTTTTTTTACGCCTATTACTCAGTACTTATCGCAAAGCTAAATATTTGCAGTTCCTTTCTGAGATACGACACTACAGGCTGTTTATCTTGTTTGCTGAAAATACACTGACGGAAAAATAACGCGACATCAAAAAATGTTTGATGTAGATTAATGAAATTCCGGAAATACATTTGTCTAAGTAATACATTCAAATGATTACTATTACAAGATCACAGATTACTGTTAGCGCAATATAAGCCGCTGCAAATGTGAAATGCTGCTACAATAATAACCAGAAATTGAATGAAAGCGTACTAATGTGGACGTCTTGTGTTTTACAGGTGCCGGATGTTAAGTTAGTGGGATGGAGTTCCATGCTTGTTGCACTTGGTCCGCCAATACAGGTTAATACTATTTATCGTTGGCGCTGGATTTGTCGTCCAATGATGTACTATACGTGCTTGACTGGAGAAAGACCTGGTGGTCGAGCAGGCCAAGGCAACATTCGACACTGGGGAGAGAATGTTGGGTTACAACAGTGGTATGTGAGCCACCGTTATAGTGTTGAAAAACACCCCCTGGAATGCTGCTCATGAACGGCAGCACAACAGGTCGATATACAAATTTGCAGCAACGTGCGTGGGATAACCATGAGACTGCTCCTGCTGCCATACGAAATCCCACCCCACGCCGTAACTCCATATGTAGAGGCAGTTGTTTAGCAAGCACACAGGTTGGTTCCTGGCCCTCAACTAACCTTCTCCTAACCAACATATGCCCGTCACTGGCACCGAGGCAGAACCAGCATTCATAAGAAAACACAGCAGACCTCCACCCTACCCTCCACTGAAGTCGCAAATATTGATGGTCTGTTGTCACTGGAATGCGTGCTACAAGGCGACTGGCTCGGAGCTGTCTTTGAAGTAACCGACTTTTAACAGTTCGTAGTGACACTGTGGTGCCAGCTATCACTCAGATTACAGCTGCAGACGCAGTACAACACGCCAGAGAAGTGCTGACGTAGGCCTTCGTCAGCACACCGGTCGGAACTAGGAAACAATATATAGCAGGCGCTGAACTAGGTGCGCCTATAAGAAGACCAAGACACGCCCCCCAGGCTACGCGCCGGTAACGCCCCCTCTGGGCAGCTTGCATATAGGCCGCCGCCACCGACCGCGCTGTCTCAATCTCTCTGTCATTGCACCTCACTACGTCACACTCTGCTGCAGAGGTAGTTGTCGCCTAGCACCTTAGATCGCTGTGAGGGAATGTTAGTCATTGTATATAGTTGTCTTATAGACGCGGACAAGATTCAAGAACTAGTACAACTTAGTTGATTGCTGTTAACCACAGAACTTCAGATTGGACATTACTGAACTTAAGTACTCCAATGGTTCCTGTAATAAAGTGCATTTCAACAACGTGTGCTTTTTGTGTTGCAGTGAGAGGAAACCGGCCATCCACCTATCTACCACCCTCTCCTCATCCAGCCAAGATCCAGAAAACATTACAAGAAGGCACAGCCAACACAAGAGCCATACGCCGAACACAGTACTCTCCCTGTCGGTAGTACCACGTGGCCACTGGAGCCAGCTTCAAATGGTTCAAACGGCTCTAAGCACTATGGGACTTAACATCTGAGGTTATCAGTCCCCTAGAACTACTTTAATCTAACTAACCTAAGGACATCAGACACATCCATGCCCGAGGCAGGATTCGAACCTGCGACCGTAGCAGCAGCGCGGTTCCGGACTAAAGCGCCTAGAACCGCTCGGCCACAGACGCCGGCCCTGGTGCCAGCAATCACGGACAGTGGCTACCTTCCTGCCAAGTATTTTTGCAGTATCGCAGCACCCAGCTTCTCGCAGCCCTAATTAGACGACCTCGTTCAAACTCAGTGAGGTGTTTATAATGGCATCTTTGCCGCCTTAGAGGTATTCTTGACTAACATCACCTCAACTCAACACGTCCAATCTCGCAGATAACAAACGTTCACGACTGTTATAGTGTGAGTTAGAAGCAAGCTTGATTTGCGTTCTCGTAGTGGCGTTACTAGCGCACGGTCCCGCAGATTTTTTTTCTTTTTTTTTCCTCCAGCTGTCAGGTTTTTCCACAGAAACAAATGCAACTGGGCTAACAAATCGAATAAATCTACCCAACTCTGTAACGACACACCGGCGATCACGGATAGCTGATAGGCCAAATATCAGAAAATATCCATGAAAAACCTCCGAATATTTGTCAGCAGAGTTACAGTTCTTTTGTAAACATTTTTTGTTTACTTATAGACGCAGTCACATTCTTATGACACAGTCATAACCGGTTTCGGCCATACAATGACCATCTTCAGATTCTTAATGCGGCATACACTGCGTTTGGCAACGCACTGGACCTGTGTTCAGTGTATGCCGCCTTCGGAATCTGAAGATGGTCACTGTATGGCCGAAACCTGTTGTGACTGTGTCATAAGAATGTGACTGCGTCTATAAGTAAACAATTAAACAATAAATTATTACAAAATAAGCGGTCAATCACTCACTCCATGGACAAAATGTCGTTTTTTTCACAGTTACAGTTCACCGTGTGAAAAGTGTTCGAACTGACTCCGACCAGCAATCTGTCATCGTGGGTACTCAGCGCTTCGCTCGCACGGACAGGACACTGTTACGTGAGACTCCAGCGCGTAGAAACCTGGAATTCCGCGCTGGCGAAAGTCGGCGGTCGAGCGCAACGGCTGGCGGGCAGCGTCGCCTGTGTGAACGCGCCTGTCCGTCAAACCTCCTCAGGCTGTCACACGGCCTCTCCACCCATTCCCGAACCTAGCTGACAAGTACATAGCGGAGGTTACTTGGTTCAAATGGCACTAAGCACTATGGGCCTTAACATCTGCCGGCCGAAGTGGCCGTGCGGTTCTAGGCGCTGCAGTCTGGAACCGCGAGACCGCTACGGGTCGCAGGTTCGAATCCTGCCTCGGGCATGGATGTGTGTGATGTCCTTAGGTTAGTTAGGTTTAACTAGTTCTAAGTTCTAGGGGACTAATGACCTCAGCAGTTGAGTCCCATAGTGCTCAGAGCCATTTGAACCATTTGAACCTTAACATCTGTGGTCATCAGTCCCCTAGACGTAGAGTTACTTAAACCTAACTAACCTAAGGACATCACACACATCCGTGCCCGAGGCAGGATTCGAACCTGCCACCGTAGCGGTCCCGCGGTTCCAGAATGAAGCGCCTAGAACCGCTCGGCCACATCAGCCGGCCAAAGGTTACTTCCTATCATCGTTCCTTCCTTTTGCCCTCCAGTACAAGCTGCATGGAAAGACCCACAGGAGCTTACTTCTGTAAATTTTCTTCAATCCTAAATAAAAAATTCTCTTGATACTTTTTTTATAGATGTGCCAATTGTGACAAATGGCCTTCTTAAGAACGACTTTCTACACACTCTAACTTGATGAAGGCCACTTAACGCCGCCAAAACATTAGTCCGTGGAATAACATGACGACGCAGCCACATGTCTGGAAACGTTTTATTTAAGATGCCAATCTGTAATGTTTCGCTTATGCCTCTTACACGTACCTACCAAGGTGGCACAGTGGTATGACATTGGACGCGAAGCCGGGAGGTCAGTGGTTCAAAACACGTGCGCCAATCCAGATTTAAGTTTTCCACGGCTTCGCTATGTAGCTTTAGGGCCGGCCGCGGTGGTCTAGCGGTTCAGGCGCTCCGTCCGGAACCGCGGGACTGCTACGGTCGCAGGTTCGAATCCTGCCTCGGGCATGGGTGTATGTGATGTCCTTAGGTTAGTTAGGTTTAAGTAGTTCTAAGTTCTAGGGGACTGATGACCACAGATGTTAAGTCCCATAGTGCTCAGAGCCATTTGAACCATTTGTAGCTTTAGGCATAGGTCGAAGTTGCTCCTTTGAAAAGAAAACGGCTGATTTCCTTCCCCAGCATCTCCTGGTACGAGCTTGTGCTCCAGTGATACGGTCGTCGATGGGACGTGAAACCCTAAATTTCCTTTCTTCTGCTTAAGCCGTGGTTACGAAACAAGTTAGAGAGAGGTGCACAAATTAACTCTGAAAATTGGGTGCTAATTTTAGGGTAAAAAAAAACACTTGCACCACCTGCATATCAACGAACGAATGAGAGATTAGATTCAAGGGGAGCAGGGAGTGAAAGGAATCGCTGTATGAAACTACAAGAGTAACTGTCTTACTAAATAATAACAAAACAATACTCGGTATGGTTCAAATGGCTCAGAGCACTATGGGACTTCACTTCTGAGGTCATCAGTCCCCTAGAACTTAGAACTGCTTAAACCTAACTAACCTAAGGACATCAAACACATCCATGCCCGAGGCAGGATTCGAACCTGCGACCGTAACGGTCGCGCGGTTCCAGACTGTAGCGCCTAGAACCGCTCGGCCACTACGGCCGGCAATACTCGATACAAAAGCATTGTATTCGAAAGTGTACCTTAATGGACTAAGAAATTTCTGTTGGGAAATATTCGAAGCAATGCTGCCCCACCCCATTTATCGTACACTAGGATCTCCCTTGGCAGACACTCGCTGGTGAACGCGACGCCACAGCTGTAATTTCCATTCCACGTCCTCCCTAGCCCGCCATCCTCGCCGACCACGGTGCTGGGTGTTTTATACTGTAGTTGGGAATAGGTGTTTGGAGGCCAAACGGATCGTGTGGTCACGGTTGCTTTCTCTTTGTGTCGACGCGGCCCTCCCAGGAAACTCGATAAAGGCAGAACTCAAGTTTTGTTGCGTTCTCGTCGTAACGTGCACCGATTCGGAGAGTGAGTTTCCATGCTGACAACGCTTTCTTGTCGTTAAGCTACAAAGCGTGCTATGTCTGTCTTTTACGCGTCTACTTGCCCCGTTCACAATGCGCGCTGTATTCTACACTACTGAGGGTGCAGCATTACTGTTATCTGCAGTACACAGGTGGAGTTGTGTAGTTGTTTCCTATGATAAAAACAGTATTGGAGGTATCCAGCATTAAAAAAAAAGAAACAAACAAACGAAACTATGCTGGTTGTGAGGATATTACGCTCCCAGTAGGATTGACAGGCTGATCCGTTTGAGATGTCGGAAAAGTAAAACGCTACATACAGGAAACTATGCCGGTTTACTACTTTTTAGCGGTGCATACATGTGTAGGAAAGTCTGGAGTTTGTGCCTGAACTTTGTGAATTTTAGCACTCAACATATCTGCCACTGCGGACGCGGCACATATCGTACCTCGTATCTCGTCCATGCTGGAGTGATTTGCTGCAAGGCCGCCGCTGTAATCTGCCTCCGTAGACCTCCGTAGACCGGCCAAATTCTGTAGTCTTCATGCATACACTGTTGACTTGACATAGCTCCACTCAAAAAAATAAATAAATAAATAAAAACCGTCTGTAGGCATTAGGTCGGGGCTGTTAGCAGGCAACGGGAAGGTCCCCAACAGCGACCGTTTAACATCTGGTTTCGTTGTTTCCGCACTACGAGAGCCCAATGCAGTGGAGCGCCGTCCTGTTGTTAGTTAATGGTGTCCAGTAGCCCATGTTGCTGTCATTGGAGGACCACATACTCCTCGATCATTTCAAGGTAGCTTACGACACAAACAGTCACGTCAGAAAAAAAAGGAAAAAGTAAAAATAAAAGTAATGGGGCGATAAAGTTGTACTGCTGTCTGAAAGCTCGCTGGGTCCATATGTCTCTCGAAGACGTTGTGGCGTAACGACCATTTTCACTTAATACTCGACACACACTTGAGCACGCTAACTTGTGCCATCTTTGTAGAGTGTTTTTGTATGTCCCTCCTTCTGACATGACCTGCGGAACTTCGGGCGTTCGCCTACAGCCGTCGTTCTGATGTTATTTTACATTGCAACCAGTTTCATCCTTTAACTGATGACGCTGCAGAGGTGACATCCAATCGTATACACGATCTCTTAAGTGGCCAACATCTATAAACTGGCTTCCGTAGAATACTGTAAAGGCGATGTTGTGTCTGTAACATCGCTTTTATTGTGTTCTACGGAAGCGATGTTGTGTCTGCAAATTTGCTTTTACATTATTCTACGGATGCCAGTTCATAGATTTTGGCCACGGAAGGGACTTTGTACACGCTTGGATTTCACCCCTTCAACTTTTAAGGCCTGAAGATGGTGTACGGAGTCACCGAACCTGTTTGCAATATAATGAAATAACATCAAAACGATGGCTGCAGGTGTTACGTTTTTTTACGTCCACAAAATGTGTTTTGTGACATCCGGTGTTTGCGCTGTGAACTACACACCGTTGGCTTGCCTCCCAGAGCGTTGTTAGCTCCCATCATTTTCACGTTAAGTTACAAAAGATTGCTCAGAAATATATTCATTAACTGAATGTATATAACGTGATACTTTTCTGACATTGCAAACAGATCTTGAACAAATGACGCTCGGTAGCTTGCGACACTTTAAATATGAGCTGCCCAACAGAGATTACTTTTATTTTTTATTTTACTTTTTTTTATTTATTGACGAGCTGGTACCGGAAACAAGGTCATCATCAGCGGCATCTGCATTGCAGAAGATAAAATGTCTTTCAAAATACGTTTATCTCTACTCTACAGTGTTTCGTATTAATTAATGCGCTTGCTACATTTTCTTATATTTTGACTCGTCTTATATACCGGTTTCTTAGCACAATAACCCACACAGTACGCTTATGAACTTGTCAACCCGTAGAACAGAGGCACCTAACCTCTTGAGAGGTTTATGGGTGTGTGCAATTAGTTATTAGTTAGTAGCCCCCTTTCCTCCCTACCAACGTTAGCGCCTAACTGAACTTTAGAATGAAAAGAATTTTCAGCACTTCCATTTTCAAAATGACGAACGATAAATGTTATTTTGTCAATAAGTAACTAATGAGTCAATGAAACTATTGGTATAATCCTCATAACTTCTCTTTTTTATAGCAGTGGTTCTCACCCTGGGGGGATGCAGGCGCCCCCCTGGGGGGGGGGGGGGATGTCAAAAATTTTATGTACTTGTTTCAGTTACCGAGTGGAACTTTTCGTAGAGCTAGCAGCATCAGCTTTGTCCCGCGCGACAACAATTTAGTTCTGACAACACATTCTTCAGTGTGCGTTCTTAACTCAGTACTACACCTGTTGTGCTTAGTAAATATTATTTTTATAGATGTCGTACGCTGAGTGGTGAGCCGTGTCGGCTCGTATTGATCGCGGTCCGTAGGTCGAACCTCTGGCTCGTTTTCTCTCTGGTCGCCGGGCGGCGCTCTTGCGGCGCGTCTTCCGGTTTGAAAAGTTTGTGAGGCCTTGAGTGCGTGGCGAACAGTCAGCAGGGCCGAGAAGGAAGGAAGTCGGTTGGAGGAAACGTGTGTTGTCACGCGCCAGAGGTCTGTGTCTTGAGCGATTCGCCCTGAGGGAACCACTGCAACAGGAACGACTTTATGATTAGCTGATTCCGGTGAGCTGAAAGGGCACCTCTTTCCTGTTGGCGAGCCGTTTTATGGGGACTTAAGCGGACTCTGTTGTTAACGCCCTCCCCTATGTGATTCTTCCCTGAATTGAGAATTTGTGGTTTCCGGGATGTTTGGATTCGAGTGTGGGCTGCATCGCTTACAGAGAAACTGTTTGAGCCTGCCCATCTCGGTGCTAGCTGAGCTCCCTGCGTTGTTTTCCTCAAAAGTAGCTTAGTTGTGATCCCTGGATGTGCTGTTAGGTTTAGGATACCTTCGGCAGCGGATTTATTTTTTCCGTGGCGGACCTTCTCCCTTAATAGTGTTTCTCCTCGCCAAATGATGCCTAACCGCGCAGAATGGCCGCGCGGTTGGAGGTGCTGTGTCACGGATTGCGCACTCCGTCCCGCCGGAGGTTCGAATCCTCCCTCGGGCATGGGTGTGTGTGTGTGTGTGTGTGTGTGTGTGTGTGTGTGTGTGTGTGTGTGTTGTTCTTAGCATAAGTTAGTTTAAGTAGTATGTAAGTCTAGGGACCGATGACCTCGGTCCCTTAGGAATGCACACTCCTTAGGAATGCACACTCATTTGAACCTTTTTTTATGCGTAACATTATTACTGTCACCGTATGAACAGGCTGTGGGAATATGACGGCGATTGCATTTCTTACTGGTGCTGTCATGAACATTTATGATTTATGAGAAATTCACTCTTTTAATTATGTTTTAGATTCTGATGTGGCCAGATCAATTAGTATACAGGGTGTGGTGCCGAAGAGGTGTGAAATTTTCTGTGTTGGCACCGTTGGGTGTTGTAAGGCGAGATCCCGTTCCTGGTTCTTGGAGCCTGATTGGGTCTGTGGGCAGTCTTGTACTAGTATCTGGCCGTTATATTATTAATAGTAGCAGGATTTCAACCACGAAGCACTCCGTCTTCAGGCCACAAGTGGCCCATCGGGACCATCCGACCGCCGTGTCATCCTCTACTGAGGATGCGGAAAGGAGGGGCATGTGGTCAGCACACCGCTCTCCCGGTCGTTATGATGGTTTTCTTTGACCGGAGCCGCTACTAGTCGGTCGAGTAGCTCCTCAATTGGCATCACGAGGCTGAGTGCACCCCGAAAAATGGCAACAGCACATGGCGGCTGGATGGTCACCCATCCAAGTGCCGGCCACGCCCGACAGTGCTTAACTTCGGTGATCTCACGGGAACCGGTGTATCCACTGCGGCAAGACCGTTGCCTCAACCAAGACGGTGGGTTCAAAATTGTTATTTAAAATCTACTTAAACTATGTTTGTAGTTTTGTTATATTAACATATTTTTCTTAGTTCTCCCCAGTGTTTAACTTGCACTGTTCTTTAAATTTTTAATTTTTTCTGTTAATCGCCGTTTACCGGCTGTTTTTTACCTTATTCTGGATTGCTTGTTCAGGCAGCTACTTGCTGGAAGTGTATCATAATAACTGACCTGTTGGTGTTTTTTTGCATCATCTTGTCGCGTGAAGCTTATTTCAGGAGCGCCCTGCTGTTGCCTACTGTCTCTGCAGTCTATGCTTGCAACTGGCCCGGCCTGACACGGGTGACCGCACCGGCAACACGACGTTACTGGCCGGCGCTTGGGATTCGCCGCTGCCGTTCTATTGTGTGAAGTTGATCTGCAGCAAGGTGACTGCTGCTTAGGGTTTTTTCT
This sequence comes from Schistocerca americana, assembly GCF_021461395.2. Lineage (NCBI taxonomy): Eukaryota > Metazoa > Arthropoda > Insecta > Orthoptera > Acrididae > Schistocerca > Schistocerca americana. The sequence goes on from NC_060119.1 coordinate 1,262,007,932, forward strand.
TCACTGGTCCGCGTGGGCCTGTATCTTTTGAGAGATCGCGTATTTACTGCCTTTTGGCTTGCATACCTTTTGGTGCCGTGCCCTTTCTGTATTTAATTTTCCTTTGTCAGCTCGGCCTTTTGCTGGCCCTTGTATTTGCTTAAATTTGTCAGCTCTCTCAAAGGACTTTGCTAAATAATGGTCTGTAATTTAAAAACATTCTGGTAGCTCGGGACATTTAAATTTGTTTAAACGTTTTTACTAAGTTTGCGCTGTCACGTTCGACTTTTTAAACTTTGCTTTGAATTTTGCCACATCTCTTAAAGAGTTGTGTTAAATTTTAGTCTTCAATTTAAAACCATTACGTTAGCTTGGATATTTAAATTTATTTAAACGTTTTATCTGTAACTAAGTCTGTGCTAATCGTTGTTACATTTGACCTTCAAAAATTTTGCTTTAAATTTGTCAGCTCTCTTACAGGGCTGTGTTAAATCTCGTGTTTGTAATTAAAAACCGGTGCGTTAGGCTGGAACATTTAAGGTATCATATTTGTTTAAACATTTTTCTGTCGTTGTTAAATTGACTAAGCCATTGTGCTCCATTAAATTTAAAGAATTCCAGTCATTATTTTAAGAACTGCTGATTTCTAAAAGATTATTTATTCGTGTTTTACACTTGTTGCTTTTTTAAAAGAAAAATGCTTATAAATGTGAATCATTTGCCAAAAATGAATTATGTCATAACCTGGGGCCTTCCCCTCCCATACATTCCTGTTAACCTGTCTTGCTGGAGCTCTGTTGGTAGCAGAGCGTGGCTGTCTGCTGAAAGGAGATATTACATTATATTATATTAATTTCGGATTCATCTTTCTTGAAAAAGACAACCAATTTCGACCCTGTGTTTATCATAATGTCATAAGTGATTTGACTCGTTGCGACCTATGCCTCTGGAACGTCAGTTAACAACGGATCACCCGATCACCCGGCGTTGAAGAATGAACGAAAAGAGTTTTTTGTTGGAGAAAGATATTGTTTACATCGCATGAAACTGGGCTCCACTATGATCTTTCAGCAGGCAAATGAGCATGTTACTGACACACCGTAAAAAATTTCTCTCTTAACAGCAAAACATCAAAAAAACCTAATACTATTGGTGAGACTTTACTCCAATCTTCCATACTTAATGCAATCAGAATTCTTTTTCGAGCAGACAGACAGCGAAAAATGGACGACATACCTCTTTCACACAACAGTGTGCAACGTAGAAATAAGGAAATGATCCTGAATTAAAAAAGAACAGCTGATTGATAGAGTGATATGTCTACATTTTTTTGCTTTGTAGTTTGTTGAATCTCCTGATATAGCTCTTCGAATATGTCTCCATTTTTCTGGCCTTGAAGTGCGATAAAACCCCTGGTATAGGTCAACAATGCCACTTAATAGTATTTAGCAGATTAGTGGACGAGAAAAAATAATGCACTACTGTTTCTAAAATATTGGAAACGTCAAAATGTTCTCATGTATTTTCTGTCGTTAATGAATTTTTGATTGAAAACAGTTTGTCTTGTGACACAGTTATTGTGATCTGTACCGAAAGAGCACAAGCCATGTTACGTTCAGGTTCTGCCTTCCTAAGTATTGTCAAGAATACTAATTTTACAGGCTCTCGCTGTATGATCCAGAGACAAGCCCTAGCCTCTTAAACTTTACCTTGGAAACTGTGCTCCGCACTGAAAGTGGCTATCAGCGTACTTCATAAAATTCAATCAAGTGCTGTGAACACTCGCTTACTTACTGAGTTCTGTATAAGGATCTCAATGCTCAACAACAATCTTTAATCTTTCATGCAAAAGTCCCCTGGATTTCTAAGGGCAATATGCTTAGTAAGCTGTACGAATTGAAATCAGAGGTAAAACTATTTCTTTTGATTCAAGGGAAACCTGAGCTTCAGTATTATTCACTGACGACTGCTTTACACCTTTTCGATAGCATACCTTAAGGAGCTCTTTGAAACCCTGAATAACCTGAATTTGAAACCAGAAGATAGGAACACAACTATCTTCTTTTGCTTGTGCCTTTATCCCGCGGTCTCGCAGAGTGGGCATGGTTAGTATCGGGTTTGGCAAGGTTAATGTTAAGGGGTGGCCGGATGCCCCCCCCCCCCAGAGAGAATTCGTGTACCCCAGACAACAATAAAGAATGCCAATGACCCTACAAGTAGCGCCTTCTTGGAAAAGACACAACAATGGAAGCGTCTACTTGATGCGCCCTTTGCTAACTTTTCGTCGTTTCCTCGGTTAAATGAACTTCTAGAGAGGCTGCAGTGCAATATCAACAAGCGGAGAGTTATCAGTAACACTTTGAATGGCTTCAAGAAGAGATCAAAATTTATTTTTCTTATTTGTCTTCAGAAGACCGGCAGTGCAAATTAGCAAAATTATCCGTCACAGTTACTGCTCTTACTGATGAAATACAAGAGGATACAACTGAAATGAAATGCGTCTTGAGTGCTTAAGAATCGTTTCAACACATGGGAGTGAAAGAATTTTGGCCCATTTTCCTTCCTTTTTATCCAGGTATTTAAGTAAGACATAAAGACATTTCTATTTCGGTTACCAAGTCCAATGGAACACCATAGTTTCGTATGCTCTACATTTATTAACTCTCTATTCCTAAAATGTGGACAGTAGCTTATAGCACTCAACAACTGTTTTGCAACTGATGTGATACCAGTTAGGATAGATCTTGTTGTATAGAATTGGAATCTATCTTTCAAAATATTCTAGCAGGTAAGATTTTTTAGTTTTTACGATGCTTTTATACTTTATTTGCCGTACTTTGGTGTTTGCTGCTCTTATGTTCAGATATATATATATATATATATATATATATATATATGTGTGTGTGTGTGTGTGTGTGTGTGCTAGAAGATCTACAAATCCACGCTAGATGACAGGTGTGACAAAGAAATGGTGAACAAAAAAGAGCACATTTTTCGAAAATAAAAGAAGAGTTAAACTGAATGTATCTTGAGGACTAATGTAGACTTGCTGCTACTGACATCATGCCCACATATACATTTTAAACAGTAGTAACTTCTAATGTTCTGAATATGTATTTCTTGTCAGCGTCCACGAGTACAGTTTTTGATTCTGCTGTGTGTCTTGGAAATATGATGTGACGAAAAAAAGTTGATTTTACCAGTGAATTCAGCACCGAAATATTAAGAGAATCCGCCCATTTACACCCCAGATGGAGAAAAAAAACTTTAATTTTTTTTTTTTTTACTAGTTTTATTGCCAAGTAAAATCAAATGGCCCTCTATTGGAACGTATTCTGGATCAGACGACATGCTGCTGATCAAAACATCTGTGTAATGAAGACTGCCAACGGCCTTGTCGCAGTGGTAACACCGGTTCACGTCAGATCACCGAAATTAAGCGCTGTCGGGCTGGGCTAGCACTTGGATGGGTGACCCTCAGGTCTGCCGAGTGTTGTTGGCAAGCGGAGTGCACTCAGCGCTTGTGAGGCAAACTGAGGAGCTACTTGATTGAGAAGTAGCGGCTCCGGTCTCGGAAACTGACATACGGCCGGGAGAGCGGTGTGCTGACCGACAACATGCCTCTCCATATCCGCATACAACGACTGCTGTGGGCTGAGGATGGCGCGGCGGCCGATCGATACCGTTGGGCCTTCATGGCCTGTTCGGGAGGAGTTTAGATACAGAAAGGGCACGGCACCAGAAGGGATGCAAGCCAAAACGGAAAAATACGCGATCTCTGAAAAGATACAGGCCCACGCGAACCAGTGAATAAACCTAAGCAACAGTCACCGTGGTGCAGATCAGCCTCAGACGATAGAACGGCAGTGGCGAATCACAAGTGCCGGCCAGTAATACGTATCGTGTTGCCGATGCGGTCACCCCTGTCAGCCGGGCCAGTTGCACGCATGGACTGAAGAGACAGTAGCAACAGCAGGTGCGGCGGCGCGGTTCTTTCCGTCCCTTTTACGACGAACCTGCACCTAGCTGTGAACATTGTCTCAGCATATCATCAGTAGGGAAGCCGAGTGAAACCTACTGCACTTCGACGTGAACCAGGCTGCAATTTAAGCCACTAATCTACGTCTCGGGAGAAAGTTTCCACACGAAATGAAAGATTGTAAATTTTGTCTTTAATTAATATATTCTGAAACGTAGGTGAACAAGTATCACTGCCAAGCCCGTGCTAGTCTTAACACAGTCACTCATAATCCCTTTCACTCACGTTAGCAAGTTTATGGTGTTGCATTTCCCGAAAACGTAATAGCTACAAAAATACTGTTTTTCATTGATAATGCTCCCCAAATATTAAGTCTGTCGGTACCAAATGCAGTCACAGTTTTAGCCACCGACCTGCTCAATACGTCACGCGGAATATATGTCTTTTCTCGTCACAAAATTCACTAAAAATTCCGAAATTTCTACACGCCCATCGGAATAATTTTGCCGTCACTCTACCACACTTCTGATGTATGAAACTCTGCTAGATCCGGCAACTTATCGTTTCCATCGTAACTACGACCACACACGTCCGAACTGTTTCATGGCTTGGCTCCCACTCCTCTCTAGAATACTCTAAGTCTTCTCTACCAGGCCGGCCGTTGTGGCCGAGTGGTTCTAGGCGCTTCAGTCTGGAGCCGCGCGACCGCTACGGCCGCAGGTTCGAATCCTGCCTCGGGCATGGATGTGTGTGATGTCCTTAGCTTAGTTAGGTTTAAGTAGTTCTAGGGGACTGATGACCTCAGATGTTAAGTCCCATAGTGCTCAGAGCCATTCTTCTCTACCAGCAGAGAATGGCGGGCGAAGAATATTGCTCTACCATTGGTCAGTGTACTCAACAGCCAATAGGAAAACAACACTCTCCCGCGTCAATCGCGCTTTTCATCAATAACCAATCGCAAAATAGTAAACCTAACGACTGCACTTTTTACCGACGTAACTATCTAATATGCTGAAGTTTTGTTTATGCATAAAGTTATTTACTATTATTATTTATGCCTGACTTAACTTTCCCTTTACCATAAACTTACTTTACAAATCTATTCTACAAAAAATCCCCTTTGTCCATATCCATACTTCTTCGAAATGTTCCCACACTAAATCCTACTACATAACTCGTTAAACAATTATCTTCATATTAACCTTAAACCACACTCACTTCATACTGCTAAAACATATTTATAGCATTTTACATACACAAAAAGACATAATAACACTTTATGAAAATACTAGAACAGATTGTGAAAAACATTCTATTACTTTAGTGCACTCTAGTGGGCACAATCGAAACTAAAATCACAGTCCCCCTATCCAATACTGTCCTCTATCGGCTGACACATAAACTACGTGTGCGTCCAGTCTCGCGTCACCATCCGTCACTATCCAGCTCTGAGACACATCTCCCACTTAACCGCCTCCAAGGAAGGATCGATATACGGCGCTACGCCTGACAGGGCGCTCGTGAAATAAGCTTCATGCGGTAAGAAGATGCCGAAAAACACCAACAGGTCAATTATTATGATAACACACTTTCAGCAAATAGCTGCCTGAACAAGCAATCCATAACAAGGTACATCAGCCGGCAAACGGCGATCAACAGACAAAATTAAGAATTTAATGAACAGTGCAAGTTAAACACTGGGGAGAACGAAGAAGAAATATGTTAATATAACAAACTACAAACATAGTTTAAGCAGATTTAAAATAATAATTTTGAACCCCCCTTCTTGGTTGAAATCCTGCTACTATTAATAATATAACGGCCAGATACTAGTACAAGACGGCCCGCAGACCCAATCAGGCTCCGAGAACCAGGAACGGGATCTCGTCTTACAACACCCAACGGTGCCAACACAGAGTACAGTTTTTGATTCTGCTGTGTATCTTGGAAATATGATGTGATGTAGAAAAGTTTATTTTACCAGTGAATTCAACACCGAAATATTAAGAGAATGCACCCATTTACACCCCAGATGGAGAAAAAAAAACTTTAAATTTTTTACTAGTGTTATTGCCAAGTAAAATCAACCGTCTACTAGAACGTATTCTGGACCAGACGACATGCTGCTGTTCAAAACATCTGTGTAATGAAGACTGCCAACGGCCTTGCCGCAGTGGGAACACCGGTTCCCGTCAGATCACCGAAGTTAAGCGCTGTCGGGCTGGGCTAGCACTTGGATGGGTGACCCTCCGATCTGCCGAGTGTTGTTGGCAAGCGGGGTGCCCTCAGCCCTTGTGAGGCAAACTGAGGACCTACTTGATTGAGAAGTAGCGGCTCCGGTCTCGGAAGCTGACATACGGCCGGGAGAGCGGTGTGCTGACCACAAGCCCGTCCATATCCGCATCCAACGACGCCTGTTGTCTGAGGATGGCGCGGCGACCGGTCGATACCGTTGGGCCTTCATGGCCTGTTCGGGAGGAGCTTAGTTTAGTTTGTAATGAAAACTATTAGTCATCTGAAGATGGGAATGGTTGCCAGAAACCAGTTATGGCACTAAAATAAAACATTTAAAGAAGGTTCGTGCGTCGTTGCGTCATTCACCAACTATCATTAACGGCCGCGGAGTTCACAAGATACAACATGGATAATATTTTACAGAATGCTAGTGTTTCCTATAACTTCTCTTCTGACAAGAAAGTTAAGTATCCACGTTGAGGGTCGGCACTCGTTACAAAACATGCTTCCTCTGCACAACTCCTCTTTCTAACGACATTTGAAACACTCACACCCTGCACCTCCATTTAAAATCAGTCAAGTTAAAAACGTGTGCGCTGTACTTCGGCCCCCTGTTTGTAAATCGCTCGATTGCTAGGCTCCACTGGCAGAAATTGAAAGACCTTAGTCTTCCAATACTTTGTGTCTGAACGCTGCCAATAATAATAACAATAAAAATAAGCGTAGTAGTCAGTACAAAGCTACTGTTGTGTTGTGTTGTCACTTCGTACGTTTATTGTTGCAAAGTTAATAATTGAGCTATTTATAGTTTGTTTGTGGAACTACAGGGTGAGCAAGAAGTCAGTGGAAATTTGAAAACTTAATAAACCACGGAATAATGTAGATAGAGAGGTAAAAATTGACACACATGCTTGGAATGACATGGGGTTTTATTATAACAAAAAAAAGTTCACAAAATGTCCGAGAGATGGCGCTGGACAGCAGAACGTCAGTGACTGCGCATGACAATCGTGTATAAAAGGAGCTGTAATGAGAGAGAGTATTAGATGCACCAGCAGACGCAGCATGTTGACGTTATCTGATAGTGAAGCTGTATTATCAGAATGGGGAATGTGCTAGTTCAGCGTTACGATCCTATCGCCACAGTAAGGGGATTCGAAAAGGTAAAGGTCCGTTGACAAATGCAGCTGTGGCGAGAATGATTTCGAAGTTCGAAGCCAGGGGTTGTTTAGACGATAGACCCCGTAGTGCCCGACCGAGCACACGGTGTAATGCTGCTGAGACAGTGCAGGAAGAAATGGAGATTGTAGCGGGTTCGTCCACGCACGGGGAAGTCAGCGCTCGTGCAGTCGCACGTCGCACCGGCATTCCATACACTACTGTTTGGTTGGCACTTAGGCGTTCCCTCCGACGCTATCCGTACAAAATCCATCGGCATCATGAACTTTTACCTGGCGATTTAGTGAAGCGGATGGCATTTGCGGTGTGGGCGTTTCAAAAGATGGCGGAAGATGACGATTGGTTGAGTAACGTGTTGTGGACCGACGAAGCTCATTTCACGCTCCGTGGGTCTGTCAACGCCCGCAACTGCAGAATTTGAGCTACCGAAAATCCTAGAACTGTAGTGGAAACTCCATTGCACGACGAGAAAGTCACGTTATGAGTTGGATTTACCACATCTACCGTTATCGGGCCTTTTTTTCTTCGAAGAAATGCGTGATTCTGGTTTTGTAACTGCTACCGTGACGGGTGAGAGGTACGCCGATATGTTACAGAATCGCATCACCCCCAGCCTGGCTGATAAACACCTGCTGGAACGTACGATGTTTATGCAGGATGGCGCTCCACCCCATATTTCTAGACGCGTGAAAGATCTCTTGCGCGCGTCGTTTGGTGATGATCGTGTACTCACGCGCCACTTCCGTCATGCTTGGCCTCCAAGGTCCCCAGACCTCAGTCCGTGCGGTTATTGGCGTTGGGGTTACCTGAAGTCGCAAGTGTATCGTGATCGACCGACATCTCTAGGGATGCTGAAAGACAACATCCGACGCCAATGCCTTACCATAACTCCGGACATGCTTTACAGTGCTCTTCACAACACTATTCCTCGACTACAGCTATTGTTGAGGAATTATGGTGGACATATTGAGCATTTCCTGTAAAGAACATCATCTTTGCTTTGTCTTACTTTGTTATGCTAATTATTGCTATTCTGATCAGATGAAACGCCATCTGTCGGACATTTTTTGAACTTTTGTATTTTTTTGGTTCTAATAAAACCCCATGTCATTCCAAGCATGTGTGGCAATTTGTACCTATCTACATTATTCCGTGATTTACTCAGTTTTCAAACTTATACTGACTTCTTGATCACCCGGTATTTGCTGATCGCAGAAGATATTTTGAAGAGGTATTTAATTGTATGTGATGGCGGAATGTAGACACGATCTTACAATTACCCGTAAAGGAGAAATCGTACGGCGTGAGGTTAGGTGAATGTGGAAGCCAGCGGAAAAAGTTCTGTCATGTTGACCATTGCAACCAGTCCAACAGTCAGGGGTCACGAGGTTTAACCACTCTCCTATTAAAAAATGCCAGTGGGGAAAGGGTCCGCCTTGCCAGATAAAGTTTTCACGTTCAACCTCTAACTGGGTAAAGAACAATTCTTGCAACATATCCAGATAAGCAAGTACTGTTACCGTAGCTTCAGCGAAAAAAAAAAATTTAAATAAACGGTCCGCACAACTGACGTAGCGACACAGAGCGGAAGACTTTTAATTTTGATGAATCTCTTTGATACTTCACAAGTTCATGACGGTTTCTGACCACCAGATAGGAACATTATCAATATCTGCCTTCCCACTTAGATTAAAAGTTGCCTCATCATCGAAAACAACGCGATCAAGGAAGTCAGCTTCCCACTGCAGCACTCAGTTGCAGGGTTACAACGGACAGTCTAGTCATCTCTTGCTTACAGCAAACGTACTTTTAGCAAACCGTTTTACCCTCAGGGGACACCAGTTTGCATAAGTGGCGTACTTGGAACTGCAAGTGGGAAAACAAAGAAGAAAAATGCAGTACTCGCGTATGCGCTTATTTAAAACTATGGACGCGTGTATAAACCTTGTCTCGAAACCTTCCAGAGTGGCGTCTTTGCTAACCGAAGTTACAGACTTGCTTTCAGAGCAGACTTCTTAGCACACCCTGTCCAGCGTTCTGTTTAGAAATTACGTTAAACACACTATGTAATTTAGAAATTATATAATCCATGAAATAAACAACTCAGTATCTTTGGATGTCAAGCACATCGCAATTGACAATTGCATAATATCCAATTTTAATATTCTGATTAAAACTGTCGTATAATTACATAATTGCACAACTGTTATTGCCAAACATCTTTGGTATGTGCTAACAAAACAGGACATTAGACAAGCTAATCTGCATGATAAGTAACAGTCACGTTAAATAATGCGAGACACTATTTGCATCTACTTATACATCAGATACTCCGCAACGTACCGTATGGTGCGTGGTGGGGGGCTTACCTTGTACCACTACCAGTCCTTTCCTTTCCTGTTCAACTCGCAAATGGAGTGAAGCACAAACTACTATCTGCCTCTGTGCGAGACGGAAATTCTATTCTCTTCACGTTACTTCCGCGAAACGTATGTTGGTGGCAGCAGAATCGTTCTGGAGCCAGCTTCAGATGCCCGTTCTCTAAATATTCTCAACAATCTTTCGCGGCAAGAACGTCATTTCCCCTCCACATATTACGACTTGAGTTCACGAAGCATCTATGCAACACTTTCGTGTTGATCGAGCCTACCGGTAACATATCTAGGAGCGTATCTCAGAACTGCTTCGACATCCCTGAATTGCTCTGATGTTTTCCTTTAATTCGACCTGGTGGGAACCCCAAAAACTCGAACAGTACTCAAGAACGGATCGAATTGAGAGCTATACGCGGTTTCTTATATAGAAGACCTACGCTTCATAATAATTCTCAGAAGTAGACCATTCGTCTTCGCTACTATCCTCCTCATCTGATCGTTACATGTCATATCAATTTTTGCAACGTTACGCCTCGCTATTTAATCGACGTGAATGTATGAAGCAGCACAACGGCACAATAATGATAGGTGGGAGGAAGCTTTTCTGTCTCAAGGAAATTTAATGTATTCTGGCACAGAATATGTTCAAGAATTCTGTAGAACAGTCTATTAAGAAAGTTTGAAGAACCGGCTTTAAATGATTACTCTAGGGGTATATTACAACTCCTTACGTATCGCTAACATAGGTATCGTGAGAATAAGTTTAGAATAATTGCTGCACGCACAGAGGCATTGAAACATCCTTCTCGCACTCCATACGTGAATGGAACAGGGAGAAACACTAGTAACTGGTCCAATGAGACGTATCCTCTACCAAGCAACTTAAGGTGGTTTGCAGAGTATAGATGTAAATGTAGTGTAAGCACTACACATTTTGGGTGTAAGCACTGCACTGCTCTACGATTGACGGCACAGATCCGATGGAAAGGAACCAAGTGGGTCAGACTGCAGAGAGACACGCTCTGGTTGCGTCCAGGTATGCCGTTGCCACCTCCCACCAAAACACCAGCTGAGCTGCGAGTTAACACGTCCCATTTACTACTGGACGAAAGGCCGCCGAGTTGCGTAGCCGCCTGAACTAGCTACCGCCTCGCAGCGCCTGCGTGTTCCGCGGAGCTGAAGGCAAGTCTATGTCTGTACGAGAAGGCACATCCGATGATATACGATGATGATGATGATGATGATGATGATGATGATGATGATGATGTTTGGATTGTGGGGCGCTCAACTGCTCGGTTATCAGCGCCCGTACAAATTCCCAACCTTTTCTCAGTCCAATCTTGCCACAGACATATATGATGATGAAATGATGAGGACGGCACAAACACCCAGTCATCTCGAGGCAGGTGAAAATCCCTGACCCCGCCGGGAATCGAACCCGGGAACCCGGGCGTGGGAAGCGAGAACGCTACCGCACGACCACGAGCTGCGGACGAACCGCTTGGTCACACAGGCCGGCCGAAAAAGTCTTAGATAGCGTGCTTCGCTGGGCGCTGAATTAAACTCTAAATACGTATTCCTTAATCACTTACAACCTTCGTACATATGTGGCGTGGAAAAGCTAACATAAAGGAGCTGATGAGCACTTGCTGTTACACAGAAATTTAGGTGTAGTGAATGTTTCCTAGTTTAACCTAGTGTATCAAGAGCGATCTGTTACTTTATGAAATGGGCTAGCTGATGGATATAGAAAGCATATAAACTAAACTAAAACTGCACTTAAGTCCATTAAAGTTGCAATACCACAAAGAATAGCAAATAACGACATTTTACTTATTGTGTGATTAAATTTGTAGTTGATTTAGGAGTATAGAGGCTGCGAAAATTAGTTCGTAGATCTGTCACCTGTGACAGCAACAGCGGCTGTAACCAGATTGTGCACAGAGCCGAACTAAGCTCGGAGCTCGGATACGGGTACTGCATTCCATGGTGCTTCAGCTCTAGGCCTCGAGTTTATCAGTCGTAATGTTCAAACTGTTCAGATGTGTGTGAAATCTTACGAGACTTAACTGCTAAGGTCATCAGTCCCTAAGCTTACACACTACTTAGCCTAAATTATCCTAAGGACAAACGCACACACCCATGCCCGAGGGAGGACTCGAACCTCCGCTGGGACCAGCCGTCAGTCGTAATGGTTGGTGACTTCCGGTGTGCCTAATTTTGGCGATCCTAACAAGACGATTTCGATGAGTGAGAAATCTGGAGCTCGTGTTGGTCAGGGCCACAGTTGAACACTCTCTGCATCGAGGTAGTGTCTTTACAGCGGAGCAGCATGCTGAATTGCGTCATCTTGTTGAAAATATCAGTGACCTCCATTAGATTAGTAAGGGCTACTTTGTTAATTGTCGGCTATTCGGAATAGAGTTGATCGTGCAGTGCACCGAACGGTAGTGCATACCCTAAAGCCATGTGCTGGGCGGTAATGACGGTGACAGATGAAGTCTGGCAGTGTTTCTTTTTAGAAATTTGTGGTAAGGTCTTTTGCGACCATCCTGCTGAGGTCATCGATCCCTAAGCTTACACACTACTTGATCCAACTTTAACTTACGCTAACGACGACACACACACCGATGCCCGAGGGAGGACTCGAACCTCCGACGGGGTCGTAACACATCTGAAATGTAACGTTCAAAGTGCCATCAATGCGAAAAAGAGGTGACCGAGGCGTGTAACCAATGGCACCCCATACCATCACGCCGAGTGATACGCCAGTTTGGCGATGACGAATACACGCTTCCAATGTGCGTTCACCGCGATGTCGCCAAACACGGATGCAACCATCTTGATGCTGTAAACAGAACCTGGATTTATCCGAAAAAATGACGTTTTGCCATTCATGCACCCAGGTTCGTCGTTGAGTACACCATCGCAGGCGCTCCAGTCTGTGATGCAGCGTCAAGGGTAACAGCAGCCACGGTCTCCGAGCTGATAGTCCATGCTGCTGCAAACGTCGTCGAACTGTTCGTGCAGATGGTTGTTGTCTTGCAAACGTCCCCGTATGTTGACTCATGGATCGTGACGTGGCTACACGATCCGTTACAGCCATGCGGATAAGATGGCTGTCATCTCGACTGCTAGTGATACGAGGCCGTTGGGATCCAGCACGGCGTTCCGTATTACCCTCCTGAACCCACCGATTTCATATTCTGCTCAGTCATTGGATCTCGACCAAAGCGAGCAGTAATGTCGCGATACGATAAACCGCAATAGCGATAGGCTAAAATCCGACCTTTATCAAAGTCGGAAACGTGATGGTACGCATTTCCGCCCCTTACACGAGGCATCACAACAACGTTTCAGCAGGCAACGCCGGTGAACTGCTGTTTGCGTATGAGAAATCGGTTGGAAACTTTCCTCATGTCAGCACGTTGTAGGTGTCACCACCGGCTCCAACCTAGTGTGAATGTTCTGAAAAGCTAATCATTTGCATATCACAGCATCTTCTTCCTGTCGGCTAAATTTCGCGTCTGTAGCACGTCCTCTTCGTGGTGTAGCAATTTTAATGGCCAGTAGTGTAGTATACTTTTCGCGAAATTTGCGTTTTTCATGCCGTCTACAAGACGCAGGAATTGCACTCGCCACCAGTGTATGTAGCTAACTAAGCCGTGTGCTTCGCCCGCTGTGATCGACACATTCTCTGCCCGTTTAAACTACACACCGCACGGACGGAGGCGTGCGCTGGCCGGCTGCACTGCAATCCTCATATGATTTTAAAGACCCTGTTATGAGGGGCAGATAAATGAAAACCAAATAGCTGTCGCAACGGGACCATAGAATGTTTCTACTCAGAACTAATCACCACACGCGTTGGAAGAGATTTATCCTACTGGGAGACGAGGAGATCAATCCCTGTTTCGCAGAACGCAGTCGGCCGCTGATGGCTCCACAACCGTACCACTAATGCACTTTCTCGTCCGACTGCAAAGACGTCAACGCATGTCCTTCTTTATGTTTCCAAAGACGTGAAAATCAGACGGTTGAAGGATCCGGGCTGTTCGGAGGCAACACGATCATTCCGTCCGAAAATATTCCGAAAGCAGGAGGACAAACGCCGAAGTCAGCACCGGAAACATCCCACATCTCCCTCACCTAAGTCCTGGTAAGGTAGCGATGACCTTCTTCTTCGAGTGTAGGGGCGCTCTAGTATATTTCATCGGATCTGGAAACGCAATCAGTGCACAGCGCTATGAAGGCACTTTGGAGAAACTTCAAACATGCCACAAAGTCAAAACTGGAATTCTCCCAGTGGGATAAATGTCTTAATGCGTGTAGTGAGTATTTCTGAATACAGCCATTTCATGGTCCCGCTCTGGTGAGTGTTTGGTTTTCATTTTATTGCATCATTTGACGCATCTAGTAGTCCCATTCATCAGCTTCATGATGAAATGCCGATCATTTCGTTAACGGTGAAAGTTATTATGATATTTTTATATTAAGTAAAGCACCATGCAAAGTTCCAATATTTCACAATGAAAAATAGGGGTCACTGTGAATTTGCGACTGGTGCATGCTAGACCACATATCGCTCCTTTCGAAATTGAGCTAACAAGTTGAAGCTTTCTTTAAACTTGGAACGAGATGTATATCTGTCATGAGTCTACAGAATATACTTTTTATGTAATGCACTCACTTCCGTTAATATGCGCAAACGACATAGTGCAAGTGAAATATTTGTAAGATCCTTCACATCCCTCACGCAGTTCGAGATATCGTAACGAATTTTTTGCAAATGATAACATGCACAACTGAGAGTATTTTTCTGTATAGCTAACATTCAAAACTTTCTATCTGCTGGTATGCACGAGTGATTACTGACTTTTTTCAATGAAACGTTGTAATGATTCAAAGAGCCATCCATATCTGGTGAAATGAGAATATTCGTATGGGTTTGTAATAGTATAAGTGAAGCAATCATACCTTCATTTTTAAAATGAGCATGAGCTTTTCATAAGCTGTTGTCCTTATTTGTGCTCAGTCGTTTCATTCATTGTAGACTGCTTCAAGAGACTGTCAAAATTGCAGTTCCATCACCATGTTAGCGAAATGAAATTGAATAATCTCCGCTGTGTTTTGGGAAAAGAAGCTGATTTTAACATGGCAACAACAGAATGAAAAAAAAAGCTGTACGAGGCAGCGAAAATGAATCGCCCCCGCTTTTGCTTATTCGGCGTAATCCTGTACCCGTGTTTATAATAACAAACGGTTGATTCTTCGAAACAGTGGTCGTACTGGCGTAACATGTTAACATGATCGTTTTCAGGCTCGCTATCCGTAGCTTACATGTTCCGTATGATGTATGTTTGTGTGATGGTTTCATCTGTAGAACAACAACTCTCCTAACTCACTGCAGGAACTCTACTTTTCCACATTTTACGAGCGCTACATTTATTACACGACGTGGATATTCTGTTCAAATGCTTGCGCAGAGGCTAACTGTCGCCGAACAACCATATCTTTTCTTTAGATGAGAGCGTGGACTACGAACATCCTGACAGGACTTTGCACTTATATAATGCATCGTTTGGATATTCTGAGAACATTTGCGATTTGTATATATTTTGTCTCACTATACCCATTGTGGACGATGAACTGCGAAAGTGATTTAAATTGGCGGTATATGTATATATAATACGCAACGAGTTGATTTTTGAATTTGATACAATTTATTGTACCACTTCACCATTTCCAGCCATTGCAGGCTCATAATCAGCAGGAGGCGTTACAGGAACATTTTATTCTGGACCAAGTGCAGCTGGGTGCTAGGGTTGTAGTGTTGGCAGAAATAACAGAAATTGAACGTAGTTATATTTAGGGTACTTAATTTCCACTGCTGCGTGGTATTCATGGTAACACATCTGATGATAAGCTTACAGTGCCTCAAAAACTGATTAATTGTACAATAAATGACATCAAAATTAGTAGGCAACTGCTTGCCTATTATACCTATATAAGCCACTAATACACTCAAAGAAATAAAAAAATGGTTCAAATGGCTCTGAGCACTATGGGACTCAACTGCTGAGGTCATTAGTCCCCTAGAACTTAGAACTAGTTAAACCTAACTAACCTAAGGACATCACAAACATCCATGCCCGAGGCAGGATTCGAACCTGCGACCGTAGCGGTCTTGCGGTTCCAGACTGCAGCGCCTTTAACCGCACGGCCACTTCGGCCGGCCAAAGAAATAAACAAAGAAATAAAAGAAACACGACGCAATACGAAGGAATTACCCGAATGGGACGGAAATCGGTAGATGAACATGTACAGGCAAACAAATAATTACAATTTAAGAAATATTGGATGATTTACCCAAGAGAAAGAGCTCCACAGATTTGGCGACTCAATAAACCATTCGTCTACCTCTCGCCCTTATGCAACCAGTTGTTCATTGGATAGTCCAAATCCTCAAGTTGCCCGGAGCACCCTGTTCTCAGTTGGGGAGAGATCCGACAACGTTGCCAGCCACGGCACAGTTTGGCAAGAAGACAATCAGTAGAAATTCTCGCCGCGTGCGGGCGGGCATTATCTTGCTGAAATGTAAGCCCGGGATGGCTTGCAATGAAGGGCAGCAAAACGGGGGTAGAATATCGTCGACGTAGCGCTGTACTGTAAGGGTGCCGCGGATGGCTATCAAAGGGGTCTTGCTACGAAATGAGATCACACCCCAGAGCACCAAACCTGGTCGTCGGCCGAATGGCGGGCGACAATGAGCTTGGTACCCCACCGCTGTCTGGGGAGTCTGGAGACACGTTTTCAGACTGGAATCTCATTGAGAGGAGTAGAATTGTCTTCAGTGTTGAGTCCCGCTTTGACCCCCAATGGCCAGAGAAGACGAATCTGACTATACACGCGTCGGATGGCTCTAATGTCTCGGATATTTATACTGCCGCGCTTGCCACTGAAAAATTTAGCGCGCAGCCACGTGGAGACGTTCCACAGCTTCCAAGAGTGATAACAAAGCTTTGGACGATCCCTAGTGGTACTCCGCATCTTGAGAGACGCTCGGAGAGAGATTATGATGCAAACTTCCGTTGGCAAGGAGGTTTTTACGCAACGAGAAAAGTTTTGACGTCGTTTGTAAACATCGCCTCCAGCGTTTCAGGACGTCTTTCTTCGATGTGCTAAAAGTTTACTTCCGCATAAGCTCCCGCTTTGTGCTTTTGTGTGTATACACAATATTGGTGAAGCAATTTCCCAAGTACTGCAGTAATCGTGAAGTGGTGTGACAGCATAAACTTAAAAGACTGACTTACGCAACGCATGAAAGTGGGAATAGCTGCTACATACGAGACTATATCATTTGTTTACCGTATTATAGGTAACTACTGAAGTGCGAGAACCGAGTGACGTGGAATTCCTATGACAGTCGACTACAAATTTTCTTTCCATCCTTCCCCAATACAAACTTGTGCTCCATCTCTAACAACTCTGTCGTCGACGGGACGTTAAAGCCCTAACCTTCCTTTATTAGAATACGGAACAAACGAAATATGTAAAACATAGATCCCCCAGAAGCATTCGGTGGTAGTCGACATAAGACGTTGCTTATCTCCTTTTCCCCTAACTGTTCCACTATCCTGTATTCCATCGTCACATATGCCTTATAAGGTAACCATTAAGTTAAATGATTGAATTTGATTACTGCTTTGACATTTTGCTACTGATAGTTACTTGTGGTTACCAATAATCTGTCTTTTATCGCTCGGATTTCTTTTTTTTCTTTGGAACAGCTTAATAGGAACCAGGTTCAAAACTCTGTTTGATAATGTTGAGAAAACGTAAAAAAGAGTGATTACTTACCATTACAAGATAGATTACGCTGTACTGATCACACGAAACAGCCTACTATGAGCCACGATTGTTGTCTGGGCTTTCACACTGAATATTTAACAAGGATAAATGCATTTCTTCCCATTCTTGCCCCATAGTTACGCTTTTCCAAACTTGTCTCCATCATGAGTCTGAGAAAATCGTTACCTATCGCTAACCACGAATACTATACATAACACCGTCCACGCACTTCTAACGCCAGCGAATGCCGACCTTCGCTCACCAACTCCAACCATGCGCAGCTTAAACGCTGCAACAAACGTGTCTATAGTGGACACGTTTGGACCACGTTTGGACCAGTGTCAAAGAAGACATTTCTCACATTTCTTCGTATTAACTTCAAAATTCTTAATAACTTCACAAAGTATCTCAAGATGATAGTGTGTACTCACTTTGTGACATGATATATATATCACTGTTCAAAACTTGGTCTTAACGTATGTAAATTACTGGCAGTTTATTTAAATCGCCAAGTTACCTATGAGGTAGAATATAAAAACACATACTTTGATAACTAACCATCGTCAGTAATTTAAACTGAGGCGTCATAATATCTAGCGACCCACACATCACGCAAGTAAACAGTAAAAATCAATTTGGAATGAGTGACAGTAGCTCACAAAATAGTACTAACCACTTCTTACTAGTTGGTTCAGTTTAATTTAATAAAAGAAAAACTCAAATTTAAAAAATGGTTACAGCTATATTTAACAGAATAGTTCTGTCTTACAAAAAATACCAATATTTGAGGTAAATATTATTTTTTTTTCTACTTCTTTTATTAGAATGTTTTAACGAGAGTTGGAATAATTGTACAAAAAGATTTAATTCAGTACATGCTCTAAGTTCTGACTTTTAACCTTATTCCTGGACGTGTAATATGTATGACCATACGCCAAGTGTAATATTTATGAACATCAACGCAAATGAGTGCCAAGTGTAATACGAGGGTTGGAACTTAAGTAGTGGCAACTATTTATTCAGAACCGATACAAAGAGTTACATGTTTGCACCTTTTACTGTCCTTCAGAGTAGTCACCAGCGTTGTGTAGAACCCGTTGCCAGCGATGTGGAAGGCGTAGTATACCGTTAGCAGAGCCTGTTCTGTTGATGGTGCGAATGGAGCGGTCTGCTGCCTGTCGCATCTCTGGAACAGTTCTTCATACTCGGAATCAAATCAAAGTCACAAGGACTTAAGTCCGGGGGGTATGGTGGATGGTACAGTACTCCCCGGTCCCATCGACCGAACAGAGCAGCCACGGCTTTCGCTGTATGCGCCCGCGCATTGTCGTGCAGAATGATGGGTGGGTTGCGCAGTAAGTGTCGTCGCTTCTTTCGCAAAGCTGGACGCAGGCGATGCTCCAAAAACGAACAGTAATACTGAGCATTGACGGTCTGCCGTGGAGGAACGTAATGCGTTAGGATAACACCATCACAGTCGTACACGAGAATCACCATAACTTTAGACCGCTCCATTCGCAGCATCAACAAAACAGGCTCTGCTAACGGTATACTATACCTTCCACATCGCTGGTAACGGGCTCTACACAACGCTGGTGACTAAGTTGAAGGGCAGTAACAGGTGCAAACATGTAACTCTTTTGTATCGATTGTGAATAAACAGTTGCCACTATTTAAGTTCCGACCCTCGCGTTTATGAGGGCTGCACTTGTTCAAATTATTTCCTAACGCAGGGGGTAGCAAGTGCCTATTGGCTGTTTTCCCAAAAGATAAATGTTGCAAGTTGAAAGTAGTAGCTTCCACCAAAAAGATATACAACATACTCGGTGGATATCGGAATGTAACACCCGCGCTCACTTCTCGTAGCACAACTGGAGGCAATTTGCTTATCTCGTGTCCTGTAAAGATGACTCCTAATCGTCATTTCGAATGGTTTCTTCTTCCCCGCAGGCAGATTCTAACTGGCATACAATAAACAGGGCATGAAGGGCAAATGGGAAAACCTCAACGCCACTAAACATGTTGTTATTGTTGTGGTCTTCAGTCCAGAGACTGGTCTGATGCAGCTCTCCATGCTACTCTATCCTGTGCAAGCTTCTTCATCTCCCAGTACCTACTGCAACCTACATCCTTCTGAATCTGTTTTAGTGTATTCGTCTCTTGGTCTCCATCTACGATTTTCATCCTCCACGTTGCCCTCCAATACAAATTGGTGACACCCTGATGCCTGAGAACATGTCTTACCAACCTATCCCTTCTTGTAGTCAAGTTGTGCTACAAATATCTCTTCTCGCCGCGCGGGATTAGCCGAGACGTCTTGGGCGCTGCAGTCATGGACTGTGCGGCTGATCCCGGAGGAGGTTCGAGTCCCCCCTCGGGCACGGGTGTGTGTGTTTGTCCTTAGGATAATTTAGGTTAAGTAGTGTGTAGGCTTAGGGACTGATGACCTTAGCAGTTAAGTCCCATAAGTTTTGACACACATTTGAACATTTTTCTCTTATCCCCAATTATATTCAATACCTCCTCATTAGTTATATGATCTACCCATCTTATCTTCAGCATTCTTCTGTAGCACCACGTTTCGAAACCTTCTATTTTGTTCTTGTCTACAGTATTTATCGTCCATATTTCACTTCCATACATGGCTACAATCCATACAATTACTTTCAGAAACGACTTCCTGACACTTAAATCTATAAGCGAAATTAACAAATTTTTCTTCTTCAGAAACGCTTTCCTTGCCAGTGCCAATCTACACTTTATATCCTCTCTACTTCGACCATCATGAGTTATTTTGCTCCCCAACTAGTAAAATTCATTTACTACTTTAAGTGTCTCGTTTCCTAATCTAATTCCCTCAGCATCAGCCGTTTTAATTCGACTACATTCCATTATCCTCGCTTTGCTTTTGTTGATGTTCGTCATATATCCTCCTTTCAAGACACTGTCCATTCCATTCAACTGCTCTTCCAGGTGCTTTGCTGTCTCTGACAGAATGACAATGTCATCGGCAAACCTCAAAGATTTTATTTCTTTTCCATGGATTTTAATTCCTACTCCGAATTTTTCTTTTGTTTCCTTTACTGCTTGCTCTATATACAGTTTGAATGACATCGGGACTGCTTCCCATTCATGCCTCTCGAATCTTATAACTGCCATCTGGTTTGTGTACAAATTGAAATGTCAACACTGTCAAAACCTTTTTCTAAGTCTACAAACCCTTTCCTTAATATATCTTGTAAGATAAGTCGTAGGGTCAGTATTGCCTCGCGTATTCCAACATTTCTACGGAATTAAAACTGATCTTCTCCGAGGTCGGCTTCTACCAGAACTGCGAAATAATGGGCTGGCACTTTATTTTCTTTTATTCACGGAAACACAAAATAATGAAAACGATTCCTAGAAACATTCCACTATTAAAAGTCTACTACTAAAATTTCCCGATATCTACCGTTATTTTTCGAGCAGCGAAAGAAGTCTTAGATAACAAAAAGTGTTCAAATGTGTGTGAAATCTTATGGGACTTAACTGCTAAGGTCATCAGTCCCCTAAGCTTACACACTAATTAACCTAAATTATCCTAAGGACAAACACTCACACCCATGCCCGAAGGAGGACTCGAACCTCCGCCGGGACCAGCCGCACAGTCCATGACTGCAGCGCGTTAACGCGCTCGGCTAATCCCGCGCGGCTTCTTAGATAACACTTTACTTCGCATAATATTAAGAACGGCATGAGACCATACTTGTACGTTTTTCGAGGAAACTTTTAACGGATTGTTCCGTCTTTAAGTGAAATCACAAGTCACACCCTGAATCACGTGTTATCTCTTCTGAACTTGACCGTAGTCTCCTCGACATGATCGTTAAGATTAACATGAGATTGTACACGTACTTCATCCGAGGAAATTTCCAACTGAATCAAGGCATCCACCGTATTTCGCTCCCTTCAACTAAGATAAAAAGTATTCTTTGTAATGTTAAAGACGTTCTAGGTCTCTGAAAGCAGGCTGTGTATGGCATTCCATGCGAATATGGCATGTGTTACGTTAGGCAGCCTATCAGAACAGTCAAGGAGAGAGGCAAGGAACGTAAGGGACACAGCCGACTAAAACAACCAAGCAAATCAGCTGTCGCCGATCACCGCCGAGAATATAATCATGAAATCTTATTAATGACAAGATTCGATGATGATATAGCTATCCTCAGTGAAAATTAAGAATAATTACAGGATCTGCTGAATGGAATCAACAGTCTAATAAGTACAAAACATGGATTCAGAGTAAATCGAAGAAAGACGCAACTAACGAGAAGTAGTAGGAATGAGAACAGTGAGAAACCAAACATCTGGGCTGGTGGTCACGAAGCAGATGAAGGAATTTTACTATCTAGGCACAAAAATAACCAATGACGGATAGAGCAAGAAGGATATAAAAAGCAAACTAACACTGGAAAAAAGGTCATTGTTCTGCAAGAGAAGTCTACTAGTATCAAACACAGTCTTTCATTTGAGAATGAAATTCCTGAGAATATGTGTTTGGAAATTAGTTCCATTATACCAGGGGGTATACACCGAGTAAATAACTGAGGACGCAGGCTACTTTGGATGAGCAGTTCGTGGCAGGGCGCATAAAACCGGTCAGAAGACTGATGACTAAAAAAAAATTATGAAACAACTAAGGCTTTCGCGACCAGATGTCTTAGCCGCTGGTAAATCATCCGGAAGATGTAGCTGAGCACTTATGTGGTGTGGTAATGAGACGATGCACACGTGTCTGGGGCTACGTCTCATGAAATGGGTGCATGTTACACCGTTCATGGTGATCCTACCTTTCGACTGTGCGAGAGAGTTGTAATTACAAATGGGACGTACACTACTGGCCTTTAAAACTGCTACACCAAGAAGAAATGCAGATTATAAACGGATATTCACTGGACTAATATATTAAACTAGAACGGACATGTGATCACATTTTCACGCCCTTTGGCTGCATAGATCCTGAGAAATCAGTACCAAGAATAACCACCTCTGGCCGTAATAACGGCCTTGATACGTCTGGGCATTGAGTCAAACAGAGCTCGGACGGCGTGTACAGGTACAGCTTCCCATGCAGCTTCAACACGATACCACAGTTCATCAAAAGTAGTGACTGGTGTATTGTGACGAGCCAGTTGCTCGGCCACCATTGACCAGACGTTTTCAATTGGTGAGATAATGGAGAATGTGCTGGCCACGGCAGCAGTCGAACATTTTCTGTATCCAGAAAGGCCCGTACAGGACCTGCAACATGCGGTCGTGCATTATCCTGCTGAAATATAGGGTTTCGCAGGGATCGATTGAAGGGTAGAGCCACGGGTCGTGACACATCTGAAATTTAACGTCCACTGTTCAAAGTGCCGTCAATGCGAACAACAGGTGAGCGAGACGTGTAACCAATGGCACCCCGTACCATCGCGCCGAGTGATACGCCAGCATGGCGATGACGAATACACGCTTCCAATGAGCGTTGTCCGCGATGTCGCCGAACACGTATGCGACCATCATGATGCTGTACACAGAACCTGGATTCATCAGAAAAAATGACGTTTTGCCATTCGTGCACCCAGGTTCGTCGTTCAGTACACCATCGCAGGCGCTCCTGTCTGTGATGCAGCGTCAAGGGTAACCACAGCCACGGTCTCCGAGCTGATAGTCCATGCTGCTGAGAAACGTCTTCGAACTGTTCCTGCAGATGGTTGTTGTCCTGAAAACGTCCCCATCTCTTGACTCAGGGAACGAGACGTGGCTGCACGATCCGTTACAACCATGCGGATAAGATGGCTGTCATCTCGACTGCTAGTGATACGAGGCCGTTGGGATCCAGCCCGGCGTTCCATATTACACTCCTGAACCCACCGATTCCATATTCTGCTAACAGTCACTGGATCTCGACCAATGCGAGCAGCAATGTCGCGATACGATAAACCGCAATCGCGATAGGATACAATCTGACCTTTAACAAAGTCGGTAACGTGATGGTACGCATTTCTCCTCCTTGCACGAGGCATCACATCAACGTTTCACCAGGCTGCGCCGGTCAACTGCTATTTGTGTATGAGAAATCGGTTGGAAACTTTCCTCATGTCAGCACGTTGTAGGTGTCGCCACCGGCGCCGACCTTGTGTAAATGCTCTGAAAATCTTATCATTTGCATATCACAGCATCTTCTTCCTGTCGGTTAAATTTCGCGTTTGTAGCATGTCGTCTTCGTGGTGTAGCAATTTTAATGTCCAGTAGTGTAACACTTCACAAAAATGAAATGACACAACTTCAGATACGATTCTATGTATATTGACTGAAACAGTGTGTGAAAATTTGTACCAAGGTCCGGAATCGAGCCTGGGTCTTCTGTTTACTAGGCAGCTGCATTTGCCACTAACCCGCCTTGACAACGGTTCATTGAACTGCACGGATTCCCCTGGTGTATCCTCCTCCACGATCCAAATTCTCACTGTCGCCCCAGCCTACTTTAAACTCCACCTTACACATGAACAGATTCGCCGAGGCTCTCCACGTTCTGCAATAGCACCTCAGCATCGACCGTAAATGGGGGATCCAGCCTGGAACCCAGGTGCAGAACTTGGAGAGCCCCGACAATTCTCTTCAGGTTTAAGAGGGTATTTGAAGTAGGATGGGGTGGCAGTGAGAATTTGGATCTAGGAGGAAGGTGTGCCAGGGGAATCTGTGCAGTTGTCTGAACCGCTGTGTCGAGATAGCTTAGTTAGTGGCAAATGCAGCTGTCCAGCAATCAGGGGACATAGGTTCGACTTAATAAAAATTCACTCTTCGCTTCAGTCTTTACACTTAATAACAGTTTATGTTTTGACGGGTACTGAGGACTGAGAGCCACGTAAACAATGTATATGTGTCAGTTACAACACAGGACAAAAAGGAATTCGAAGTCATCAGTAAAATACAGCAGCTCACACACCGTAAACATCACGTTTAACAGCGTGAGAGTATCCGATAAATACAGTTGATAATGGGGACGATTTTTCGAAACGTGCCACACGGAAAGTAAAGAAAGTCCTGAGTAGTGCAGCAAACGGTACGTTGTAACAAAAACACATAGTTATTACTGTTGTAGGCTTTCAAGAAACAATATACATAGAATAAAATTTTAAAAAATACTTATTATTGCCAGTCTGCGTTTTGTGTCCTGTTTATTTTTGCAAAATAACTTTGCAGCACAAATACCAAAACTTGTCGACTACTGCTTAGTTACTAATCTAATTTCCCTGATATCGCCTGCCTTAGATCGAATAAACTCCGTTACAGTTTTCTTCTTCATAGTTTGCACCACTGTCTTAAATCTACTAGCTTCGGTATAAAAAGCCTTTTTTTGAATTTTTATCCAGAGCAAAGCGTCATCCACATTAAAATGGCAGCAAATTCACAGGGTGTGTTACCATTCGTGGTGATTTATGGCAGCAAATTCGCAGGCTGTTACCATACATAGTGGTTTAACAACAATACTGTTAGTGCAGGTTCAACGTAGTCGGTAAGTGCCCTCACGAGGTGCATTCAAGTTCTAAGGCCTCCGATTTTTTTTCTCCGGACTGGAAAGAGAGAGAAACATACGCATTGTTTTTAAATGAGGCCCCATTCATTGTCAATATGTCCCAGAGATGGCAGCACCATACGGCAGATGGAATTTTACCGCCAGCGGCGAGAATGAGAACTGCTTAAAATACTTAAAATGGCGACGTTTTCCTTACTTGAACAGCGTGCAATCATTCGCTTTCTGAATTTGCGTGGTGTGAAACCAATTTAAATTCATCGACAGTTGAAGGAGACATGTGGTGATGTGTCGAAAGTGCGTTCGTGGGTGCGACAGTTTAATGAAGGCAGAACATCGTGTGACAACAAACCGAAACAGCTTCGGGCTCGCACAAGCCAGTCTGACGA
The DNA here is from genome assembly GCF_021461395.2 of Schistocerca americana. NCBI lineage: Eukaryota > Metazoa > Arthropoda > Insecta > Orthoptera > Acrididae > Schistocerca > Schistocerca americana. Next base: position 1,262,033,477 of record NC_060119.1, read on the forward strand.
CACGATCGAGAAAGTGGAGAGAGTTGTTTTGGGGGATCGCCGAATGACTGTTGAACAGATCGCCTCCAGAGTTGGCATTTCTGTGGGTTCTGTGCTCACAATCCTGCATGACGACCTGAAAATGCGGAAAGTGTCATACAGGTGGGTGCCACAAATGCTGACAGACGACCACACGACTGCCCGTGTGGCATGTTGCCAAGCAACGTTGACGCGCAACGACAGCCCGAATGGGACTTTCTTTTAGTCGGTTGTGACAATGGATGAGACGTGGATGCCATTTTTCAATCCAGAAACAAAGCGCCAGTCAACTCAATGGAAGCACACAGATTCACCGCCACCAAAAAAATTTCGGGTAACCACCAGTGCTAAAAAATGATGGTGTCCATGTTCTGGGACAGCGAGGGCGTAATCCTTACCCATTGCGTTCCAAAGGGCACTACGGTAACAGGTGCATCCTACGAAATGTTTTGAAGAACAAATTCCTTCCTGCACTGCAACAAAAACGTCCGGGAAGGGCTGCGCGTGTGCTGTTTCACCGAGACAACGCACCCGCACATCGAGCAACAGTTTCTTCGTGATAACAACTTTGAAGTGATTCCTCATGCTCCCTACTCACCTGACCTGGCTCCTAGTGACTTTTGGCTTTTTCCAACAATGAAAGACACTCTCCATGGCCGCACATTCACCAGCCGTGCTGCTATTGCCACAGCGATTTTCCAGTGGCAAAACAGACTCCTAAAGAAGCCGTCGCCGCTGCCATGGAATCAAGGCGTCAGCGTTGTGAAAAATGTGTACGTCTGCAGGGCGATTACGTCGAGAAGTGACGCCAGTTTCATCGATTTCGGGTGAGTAGTTAATTAGAAAAAAAATCGGAGGCCTTAGAACTTGAATGCACCTCGTACAATGTCACCGGCAACTTTTAAGTTTTCTCCGTGAACTTTAATCCGACTTCCGAATTTCTGGTCACATCTTGTTCTACGTTTAGACTGAATAGCATGGGCCAGAGGCTACAACCCCATCTCATTGTCCTCTCAACTAATGCCCATCTTCCATCTCTTTCGACTATTGTTACCACAGTCTGGTTTCTGTAAAAATGGTAGATAACATTTCGCTCCACGTATTTTATCTAGGTACGTTCGGCGTTTCAAAGAGTATATTTCGCCAAACATTGTCAAGAGTTTGTTTTTTAACCTACAAACGGTATAAACTTGAGATATGGTTTTCTTCAGAGTTTCTTCCAAGACATGTTGTAGTGTCAGCACTACCTCAAGTGTTGCTACATTTTTCCGAAAACCAAACTGGTCTCCACCGTGTCTTTTTCCATTCTTCTGTACATAATTCGTGTCAGTATTTTACACCCATGACTTACTGAACTGATGGGTGGGTAATATTCAGACCTGTTAGTATCTACATCTACGTGACTACTTTGCTATTCAGAATTAAAAGCCTGGCAGAGGGTTCAATGAACCGCCTTCAAGCTGTCTCTCTACCGTTCCACTCTCGAACGGCGCGCGGGAAAAACGAGCACTTAAATTTTCCTGTGCGATCCCTGATTTCTCTTATTTTATCGTGATGATAATTTCTCCCTATGTAGGTGGGTGATAAACAGAATGTTTTCGCAATCGGAGGAGAAAACTGCTGATTGAAATCTCATGAGAAGATTGCGTCGCAACGAAAAATTCCTTTGTTTTAATG